>NW_026129689.1:472936-785436 GCF_022985175.1 Labeo rohita | reverse complement strand
GCTCACAGCCTTCACATTGCCCGCCTCCCATTGCATCCTTAATTAGTTTTCCACTAGATGAATGCAAGAACCAAACGGCTATTTTTAACTGTAAATGCTTGTTTGTGGTTATGTGCACGTTGCCTGATGGATGCCACCAGTGCTTTGTTTCCGACGGACCGTTTTTGTTTATTCAGGGCTTGATTGTACATCCAACTCAATGCTATTGCAAAAACTATACACAGATGAGTGTACGTTTGGAGAAGTCATGCGTGCATTTGTCATGCAGTTTTGTTATTTTGCAAAAATAAAACATGTTTGCGCACAATAAAATCACGCATTTGAAAAATTTCATTGCATGCAGATGCACAGGAGACTCGTCTCACTATTAATTCCACATTGCGTAGAGATGCACGGCACACGCAGATGTAGAGTACAATGAGATCAAAGCACAAGCATATTTTTAATGTTTTCTCTCGAGTGAATCTATCTTTGTGGATTTAGTTTTGAAACAGCCGTGAGTACGGCTGTCTAGATGTTTGCAATAGAGCTGTAGTGTGTCGAAGTGCTCGATTACGTCTCCGTAGCATCTGCGGAGAGCAGGAACAGTGGAGCACAGATGCTGCTGATGCAAGCGTTCACTGTGGAGCAGCGCCGGAAAGGTACTCGCCAAAGGGAGCTGGATCATTAATAAACATTATGCAAAATATGTATGTAATTTGTAAAATTAATATTGAACCGAAATAAAACTGCAGCATTAGTATTTCTTATTGAAGCTCTTTTTGGAAAACGCTGGCAGCGCTGGGACGTCTTTTTAACCTTGAATTGGGTGCTTGCGGCAGCTCCGGGGGCTTTTGAGGAGCAGGCAAAGGGAATTCTATATTAAAAAAGACTCTTAAATGCGCCCAATAACAGCTGAAAGGCAAATGCGTGTAAATATTTCATTGAGCATTATGCAGTTTTTTTCGCCCATCCTGGAGTGAGAACGAGACAGCAGGAGATAAAGCCAAAAGTCTGGAGCACCAGAGGCGTCAGTGTGGAGAAACATACTACCTTAAACATGATTATATGCTATATATATATATATTCCAGTTGGAGTTGTTTCCCGGCTAACGTTTTTGTAGCATTCCCATTAAGAGTTCTGAAAACATCATTTTGAATGTTCAAAACGTCTAGTTTTGTTTATAGAAGTTTATAAGAACATTCCATTTTGTATCATTTTGTTACTTTTGTTACTTTTGAATGTTCTGAAACAAGTTGAAACATTTAAAAAAAAGAAGAAACATTAAATGAATGTTCAAAAAAATTTCAGTTTTTATGCAAATGTTTTGAGAACATTATTATTAGAGACTAAATAACGTTGTATTCACGTTACTGGAAGAACATTTGTTCATTACGTTATTAAAACTGTATTCTGAATGTTCTCAATGTTAAAAATGCCCAGTTTTTAAAATGTTTTAGAAACGATTTTTCTTAAATGTAACAACATTCTGTTTTGTATCATTTTGCAAACATTTAGGGGGAATGTTACTTTTGAATGTTCTGAAACAAGTTGAAACGCTAAAATAAAAAAAAGGTTAGATGAACATGTTTCAGGACAAAATGTGTGAATAATGTTTTTGTGCAAACGTTTTAAGAACATTATTATTACTACTACTACTATTAGTATTATTAAAGGCCAGATTTGAACTTCTGAACTTTCCATTTACGTTAAGATCATTTGATTATTAACTTATGAAAACATTTCTGAGTTTTAAAATGTTCTAGAAATGTTTTAGAAACAGTAAGGGAACATTCCATTTTATCATTTTGCAAACATGGGAATGTTACTTTTGAATGTTCTCTGAACAATCTGAAACAAGCAGTAACATTCAAAAACGGTTAGACGAACATCCAACTAAAACGATGTAAAAATAATGTTTTTGTGCTGACGTTTTGAGGACGTTCTTATTACAGATCAGATAAGATTGTATTTACACTACTGGAAGAACGTTTGTTCATTATGTTATGAAAACTGTTTTCTGAATGTTCTCTGAACATTTAAAATGCCCTGTTTTTAAAATGTTTTACAAACTTTTTTCATGATTATACAAATGTCAAGGGAACGTTCCGTTTTGTATCATTTTCCGAACATTTAAGAGAATGTTACTTTTGAATGTTCTGAAACAAGTTGAAACATTAAAAACAACAACAACAAAAAAAGAAACATTAGATGAAAGTTCAAATAAATGTTTCAGGAAAAAAATGATCATTTTGTGAACATTTAAGGGAATTTTACTTTTGAATGTTCTCTGAACATTCTGAAACTAGTAGTAACATTCAAAAAAACGGTTAGACGAACATCAACTACAACGATAAAAATGATGTTTTTGTGCTGACGTCTTGAGAACAGATCGCATTGTATTTACGCTACTGGAAGTTTTGAAAACTGTATTTTAAATGTTCTCTTTTATAAACGTTAAGAGAACATTTTATCATTTTGCAAACATTATGGGAACGTTAGTTTTCAATGTTCTCTGAATGTACTGAAAGTAGTAACATTCAAAAAAAAGGTTAGACAAACTAAAACGATGTAAAAATGTTATTGTGCTAACATTTTGAGAACATTTATTAGAGACCAGATAACATTGTATTTACATTACTGGAAGAACATTTGTTCATTACGTTATGAAAACTGTATTCTAAATGTTCTCTGAACGTTTAAAATGTATCATTTTGTGAACATTTAAGGGAATGTTACTTTTGAGTGTTTTCTGAACATTCTGAAACAAGTTGAAACATTTAAAAAAAAAAAAGAAGCATTAGATGAAAGTTCAAATACATGTTTCAGGAAAAAATGTGTGATAATGTTTTTGTGCAAACATTATTATTATTATTATTATTAAAGACCAGATAACTATTTCTATTTATAGTACTGGAAGATCATTTGTTCATGCAGTGATGAAAATGTCCAGTTTTTTAAATGTTTTAGAAACTATTTCTTTTGTAAACATTAAGGGAACATTCCATTTGATCATTTTGCAAACATTATGGGAACATGAATTTTCAATGAAACAAGTAATAACATTGAAAAAACGGTTAGAGGAACATCCGATTAATACTGTTTTTGTGCTAATGTATTGAAAACGCTGAATGTTTTATTGACGTTACTGCAAGAACGTTTGTTCATACCTTGCCAGGAGTCACAAAAAGCCCTTTTGCTTGCACATTTACTCCGTTTGATGGCCGTTTCAGTTTCGCTGCCTGCTTTTCTTGTGGCACTTGTTCCATGTGCCTGTTTTTGGGTCATTGTCACTGTTCTCCGAGCAGGAAGGATATATGGATTTATGAAGCGCCCCAGGACATGGTCCGCTCCTTAACACCTCATATTTCATCTGCTCTTGATGGATGAAACCCTGTATGTATGTCATCCATTTATACGAGAGCAGACGAGGAGGGACGTTTTCAAGGAACTGGAGGGGGAATCTCTCGTGGCGTGGGCAAAGTTAAGTGAGGTTAAGAACTCTCTTCAAAATTAGAGCAGCTGAGCTTTTTAGGGGCTAAACTTGTTACCAGGAGGAGAGCGAACCGCAGCGGGCGGCCTTTAAGATGATATCTTTATAAAAACGCTTTGAGTTAACCAGCCGTTTCCGACTGCGGTCTGTTCAGGGTTTCTGTGGCTCAGTGTTCAGGTGTGATATGCTACGACGAGGGCTAGATATCACAGCGGCCTGTAAGTCAACATGAAACCACTTCCTCAACCCATTCTGCTTCATAATGTGCTGTATTTTCAAGTGAAACGCAATACTCAAGTCAAACAATGCAGGGCGGGAGTTGATGTTGTCTTTTGGGAATTGATTGGATGGTTTACTCATTCTAAACCTGTCTGACTTTGTTCTGTCGAAGATATTTTGAAGAACGTTTACAACCAACAACACTAGACCCAGTTGACGTCCACTGTATGGACAAAAAAACATTTCACAGTCAATTAAAATTTCATTTAGTGCTTGCACTTTATTTCAAAGCAGCTTTACAGAAAATCATGATGTTAATGTTTCTAATATCTTAATATCTTCATGCATTATAGTCAGATTTTGCAGATTTTGGCTGAGCGATATTGTTTATATTTTGCAACTATTCAAGCAGTCAAGTTGAGATGGGTTGGGAAAGGAGAAGCAAGTTTTTGGATTACAAAATTGTTCTAAGAACACTGTTAACACTGTTATGTTGTGACAATGATTTTTGTTGTTCTTTGAATGTTTTTCACTGTTTTAAAAACTTTTTTTTTCTAGGAAAAATTCCATTTTATCATTTTTGAAAACGTTGTAACGTGACATTTAACATTCTCTAAATGTTCTGAAACAAGTAGTAACATTTAATTTTAAAGTTTTAAGTTTTAGAATGTTTCAAAGAAAAAAAATGCACAATGTATAACATTTTTTTTGCTAAATAATTTTGAACTAGTGCTGTCAAACGATTAATCGCGATTAATTGCATATAAATACACACGCATGTATACATTTAAGAAAAATGTATGTTTACATATGAAGAGTTAATTTGCAAAAACAAATAATACGTTTTTTTTCACTGTGCATTCCAATTAATCTTAATCAAACTGCAGTTGGGTTTTTTTGATTAAATAAAAAATAATTAAAAAATACAGCTAACTAACACAATAAAACACAATAAAAACATGATAACATAATAAAAAACATGACTTTTAAAAAGTGAAAAAATCTGTTTTTGCAATTAAATTCTTCATATTAAATATATTTATATATAATATAAATTATATGAATACAAATACCTTCATTGTCATTTGTCCAACAGTCCAAATGAAAATGATATAAATATATGTATGTAAATAAGTTAATTTTTTTTTTTAAATATATAATATGTATATATTTTAACACACACACACACACACACACACACACACACACCTATATACATATATGTGTTGAAACATTTGAAAAAAGAAGAAACAAACAAACATGAACGAACGTACAAATAAATGTTTCAGGAAAGATGTGTGAATAATGTTTTTGTGCAAACATTTTTAGAACTATTTACGTTACTGGAAGAATGTTTGTTCACTACGTTATGAAAACGCTATTCTAAATGTTCTCTGAATGTTTAAAATGGCCAGTTTTTAAAAGGTTTTAGAAACGTTTTTTTTCTTGGTTATAAGAACAGGAAACATTCCATTTTGTATCGTTTTGCAAACATTTAAGGGAATGTTACTTTTCAGTGTTCTCTGAAACATGTTGAAACATTTGAAAAAAAAGAAACATTAGATGAACGTTCAACTAAATGTTTCAGGAAAAAATGTGTGGTGGATGTTTTTGTAGTAGCGCTCCTTTCATAACGTTCTGAGAGCGTTTCCTGTTATCTGGGCCATTTCAGCTCAATTTAGCATCATCTTCCACCATTTTAATCATGTGTTTCCGTGCTGTAGATTGTGAATCTTGTAGTTTCAGAACACACAGTCGCTCCCGTGTCTCAGATTCTCTTTAAGGTTTTGTTGGATTTGCGCAGCACGCTCGTTTCGCTGCTCCTCCCAGTGGAGCAAAGAATTAGTTTTAGTGTTTTCCCCCCAAAGGAGCGCAGGGTTAGTCTAGCAGATCCGTTCTGTCCGCCGTCGCAGCACCGTAATGCTCCAAAAGCCTTGTAGAGGAGCCAGCAGCATGAAATGAGCCCCTCCACAATGATAAACGAGGCAAATCTCTACTGGGGAAATCCAATAGATGCCAAATTAAGCAAATCCCTGTTTAGATCATTGAAGAAAGGAAAATCGTTCTGTGTGGCGCTTCTTGGCCGACGCTTCCAACTTCTTGCCCAAACTTCTCCTCCTAATACTCGGCGTCCCAGAGCCGAGACAAAAACCGAAGCGTATCGCGCAAAAACCGGCCAACTTTGTTGAAGACGAGGAGAAGTGACACACAACTGGCAGCGGCGCAGCAGGAGGCTGTCGGTCTCCCTTCGGGATCTCTAAACCGAGATTCGCGCTTGTTCTGCTGTCAGGTGGAGCTCGCTGACGAGACGCAGACGGACAGACGAGAAGCTGCAGGAACGTGTGCGAGATAAAGCCGACGGAGGGTCATTTGGACAGGCAGCAGATAAGATGCGAGGCTGCTGGAGCCGTGGAGCCGCGGGCCTGTCCGCAGGCGCTGCATTAACAGGCACAGACCCTAAAGCTGCCTCAGAGGCCTGAACCAACACAACAGCCACTGCACTCGCTCGGTCTGCTGCTGCAAGCCTTTAAGTCTGAATGATCGCGTTTCTGAGATCAGCACACATGAATGCCATTGTGAGCAGTTCGAGACTCATTGTGGAGCTTATTAATGCAGTTTAGTTTGTGTGCACTCGATGAAGAGAATATTGTGCTCATTCGGCCAGTTCAGCTCATTACTGGTCAGATTTATAATGTTTTTGAAACGATCTCTTATGCTTAACGAGGCTGAAAAATATGAAATATTATTGCAGTTTAAAACGTCTGTTTTCTATGTGAATGAGTTGTAAACTGTAATTGATTGAATTTTCAGCATCATTACTCCAGTCTTCATTGTCACATGATGCTTCAGAAATCCTTCTGATAATATAATTATTATCACTGTTGAAAACAGTTGAAACTGTGATGCATTTTATTTTAAGGTTCACAGATGAATAGAAAGTTCGAAAGAACAGCATTTCTTTGAAATCTTTTGTAACGTTGTCAATGTCTTTACTGGCACTGTTAATCAATTTAATGTGTCTTTGCTGAATAATATTGTTTTTTTAAATCTTATATAACACTACAGTGTCAAAAATATAGTGTATTTCTAAAAAAATATTGAGCAGCACAATTGTGTTCAACTTTGACAATAATCATAAATGTTTGTTGAGCAGCAAATCAGTATATTAGAATGATTTCTGAAGGATCATGTGACACTGAAGACCGGAGCAATGAGGCTGAAAATGTAGCTTTGTATCACAGAAATATTGCATTTTAACAGATATTCACATAGAGAACAGCTGTTTAAATTGTAATTAGGTGTTCAAGCGCATAGCGCCGTAACGCTGTTGTAATCAGAATGATTGCGGATCAGTGATCTCCACATAAAACTGATGCTGCGGACCAAACCGAAAGTCGTAGAGACTTAAAACTTGGAGTGATGGTAGTACTCAGAATTTTCTGGTATTTTGGATTTTTTGCAAAACCTTTTGCGAACTAGTCCTAGGTTTTTTGCCCAAAAGATTACCGAATATCAATAATTATCAAAAGAAGTCTTTTGACTCATTGCCGCAAAAGGACGCCAAAACAGTTGAAAGGGGCAAGGGGCCACTTTTAGTAAAATGCCTATAACTCCTGAACGGAATGAGATATCTCCGCCAAACTCACAACACCTTGGTCCAAAGATGCCACAAGCATCTATAAGGATATTTGCATACCTCAAAAAAACATGGTCAACATTGGCAGATGAAGTTTAAGCACCCATAAGAGAAGGTTAACGGAAGCCGATCCGAACGAAACTCGGTGTTTGACTCATGGCCCCAGAGGTCTGTGAGTAAATGATTGTGCATTGCACATACACACAATATTTGTATCATATGACAGAACTCTAGAACCACTGCTGTCAATCAAATCATTTGTTAAATGACTGTGATGATGTAAAAAACCTTCTTTTGCAAACTAGTCCTAGGTTTTCTGGAAAAAAACACTGCAGTACAAATCTCTGGATGCTCTAGGTCAGTAATTATAAAAGAAATGCTTAAATTTACCCTTTGGGAAGCTATAACTGGGTTGTTTAGAAAAAAAAAATATCCAAAACCCTGTAAAGCCTAAAGAAAAACTCAAAACCTCATGAAACCTGGTGAGCACAAGAGACAGGTGATTCTAAACAAGCATGCCAAGTTTTAAAGAGATCACACCACAGCTGGCACTATAACAGTCATAAACGCTACAAAACAATATTTCTGTGGTAAATTACCTGTATTTGTGAAAAAATGCTTGCTACATAATGTCTTTTTTCATGTGTGCTTAAATGCCTTAAAGAGCTTGAACCTGGGTAATCGCTGCTTGCAGCAATGTCAGTATTTCTCAATTTCACAGTATTTTATGATCAAATAATGCAGCCTTAATGATGGAAGAGACTTTCAAAAATAGTAAAAAATCGTAATCATTCCACAGTTTTGACCGTGAGTGTATAAATCTGTAAATCTTTCTAGGAGCGCTTGAAGCGTTTCTCTCTCTTTCTCTCTCTCCAGTAATGACTGCTTCATTTCCTCATAAACTGGCACCAGCGGTTATTAAAGCAGGACAGTCGGTTGCCTTCATGGAGGGAGACGCCCTTCTCTTGGGTTTATCCGTCATGTTGTTTCCCAACATGCAGCGGCACAGAGTGTTATGTTCTGTGGTTTCATCCCATCATAGCTAATTTGTTCCCATCTCTTGAGAGGGTGGGTGTTCTTAAAATGAATGAAGAAGTAAACTGGGTCACTGGCTTTTGCTCAATACTTACGGCCTCGTCCAAATATTCCAAACTCCTCAACTCCCTCTTTTAGTCTTTGGCAAACGGCATGATCCGGCCAACCTTAAAGTTGAATGTGGGGTTGATAAAACTGTCTGAAGAGCTTTTTAATACCAGGGTACTTAAAAATTTAAGGTCATAAAAAGTTGCATTGGAGTTCTCTCATTGTTGTTTTATGAGGTCTTAAATTTGACATTTCAAACTAAGAGTCCTGGTGCATTTCAGACATGTTTATAAGTAAATGTCCCACATTATGCACAAGTTCTTTATTTTTTTGCTTTTTTTGTTAAATTATTGGTACCCTGTTAAAAACAACAACAAAAAACACAACTTGTTGAGTCAACTTAAAATAATTTACCCTGCTGCCTTAATTTAAGTTCAGCCAACTCGTAAGTTTAGTCAATTTGAAATGTTAAGTTGCACTAAGTTACAACTTAGATATTTAAGTTGACAAAACTAAAAAATTGGTTTGTTAAACTTAAAAGTTGGGTTTGTTACCCAGCTGCCTTAAAATTTTAATTTGAATCAACTCAAATATCTAAGTTTCAAGTTCAAATATCAACATTTCAAGTTGACTAAACTTATTTGAGTTGACTGAACTTAAAATTTTAGGGTAAATTATTTTAAGTTCAGTCAACTCATACGTTTAGTCAACTTGAAATGTTGATATTTGAACTTGAAACTTAGATATGTGAGTTGACTAAAACTAAAAAGTTGGTTTGTTAAACTTAAAATCTGGGTTTGTTACCCAGTTGCCTTAAAATTTTAAGTTGAATCAACTCAAATGTCTTAGTTGTCACTTAGTACAACTTAACATTTCAAGTTGACCAAACTTATTTGAGTTGACTGAACAAATTATTGTAAGTTGACTCAACAAATAGTTTATTTTACAGTGTAGTTTGGTTACACAATAAACTGTATCTGGTATTCTGATGGTAAATGGGCTCATTTTGATGATGACGACGGTATGAAGGTGTTCCGGCGTGATGTTTTCAGCTCTGGCCGGTGTAACGTTTGCATATATCCACAGTCAAACTGCAATCTCCAGATGCAGCAGTGCAAATAATGAGGGCATATGTTTACCTCCAGCTCCTCTCACCCGGGGAGATGGATTAAATTGAAGCAGTTTGGTTTGTTGTCAGATTCTTAAGTGTTGCTTTCAAGCGTGAGCCGTCGCCGGGCCCCTGCGGAGGCTTTACTCACTGGAACTGAATAGGGAAGGTCTCTCGCAGCTAATCGAGTCCAGCCACGGGCTCTTCCGCCGCCGCTTTTAGTCACCGGAGGGGCCGTAATAGCAAACAGCGGGAAGTGTGGAAGGGAACAATGCTGCGTGCATACAAACAAACCCCGAAGAGACACAAATGAATACATTCAAAACACATTCAGAGCAATTGACCTCAGCAACTCGACGTGACGGACGTCCAGAACTCACCAACCTGAGTTATGACTCTCCCGTCAGCTTTGAGAATGTAAGATCTGAGAATTGATGGTTCTAAAAGACTCTGTGAGTCTGTTTGAGGAAATGAATCTATTTTTACCAGTTTGAATGCTTTTAATGGTTCGTTTTTATGCTGTTATACAATCTGTTGCGTGTAGTGTCACCAGTCTTTTGCCAGAGATTTTATGTCAAGCAGGACTTTTATCCATCAGCATTTAATTTTGTATATGCATATTAGGACTGCAAAACATTTATTCGCGATTAATCGTTTTCAAAATAAAAGTTTGTATACATACTATATGTGTGTGTACTGTGTATATGTATTGTGTAAATACACACACATATATATGTGTTTATTTTATTTATTTATTTATTTAAATTTCAATTCAAAGAAATTCAACAGGCAATGGCATTCTGGGATTTTATTTTTTTCTGGGTCCACTTTTAATAACAATTAATAATAATACATATTATTTATATTATTATTATTAATAATAATTTGTAGTAGTATTATATACTAACATTTTATTTATTTTATTTACTTATTTATTTAAATTCCAATTTAAAGAAATTCAACAGGTAATGGCATTCTGGGATGTTTTTCTGGGTCCACTTTTAATAATAATAGTAAAAAAAATAAAATAAAATAAAATAAAATAAAAAATAAAATAAATAAATAAACAAATAAACAAAATTATTATTAATATTTTTTTGTTTTTCTTTTTCTCCCAGTCTAAGTTTTTTCAGCTTTACTTTTTCTAAGTCAGAATTACACTTTTTGGGATTATATAACTTGATTTTAATTCTATCCTCTTAAAATCATATTTGAGTTTTAATTCTAGCTCCTGTTTGCTGCATCAATTCAAAATCAGAAATTGCAATTTAAAACCATCTTTAATTTAATTCAAGTAGTACACAACCCTGACAGACGCTTTTCTCCCCAATGCGATGTTGTTTTTGCTTCTGTATCCATGAGATCAAGTTCCTGTCAGTTCCTGAACAAAGCCTGACTGTAACAGCACGGATGGATGTGCTATTATCTCTGCTGTAAAGAAGCGGCTTAAGCTGAAGCTTTAATGAAACTGTGACACGGCTAATTGCTGTAAAGGAGCATGTGTGTGTTTGTGGGGTTTGTCTCGGCCTGTCAGCAGTTTGGCAGCAGTCAATGTTCCCTAAACCTGCGCGTTCGGCGGGCCGGATCTCCTCCTGTGGGCCGACCCGATGTCATCCCGTCACGGAGGAATCCATTTCCACGGCCCTGGCGTTCGCTCTCCGTCTCTCTGACACTTAAATTGCAAAGAGGGCCGGGCGTGACAGACGCGGAGCTCGCCAGTTAGTGTTCAAAATGCCACGGCGAACGACGAACCCTCATCAGAGCGGAGCAAGAGTTCATTTCCCGTCGGTACGTCGGCGACAGGCCTGTGATTATAAAGACAGTGGGACATTTAGAGCTCTTGTGTTCGTGAGATGTGCGTTTAAGGGCTCAAGTGTCGTTTTGCTGAGTCTATATGTGTGTTTGGCCACATGGCACTGATTACTGAACACACAGCTGTTTATCCTCAGGAAAATCACACGTCAGCACTTTTACGCCGAGACCCTCAAGCCCAGGACAGACTGGGAAACGGATCTTTCTAGTAGCTGTAATTATAGGATCAGTATATGTGAGATTACAGGCAGTGACAACAGAGCACAATAGATAGAAATATTGGTGGCCCACCACATTTTAGTTTTGGCTTTTGGTTTAACTCTGAACAATAAATGTTCTTTAGTAGTTATTCGTCACGATTGTCAGTCGCTTTGGATAAAAGCGTCTGCTAAATTATTAAATGTAATTTAATGTTTTTAATTTGTAAACAACTGCAATGTAATTAAATAAAGTCTACATGTGCTCAAGCATTTGTGTGGACAAAACTCACACCATCTGACAAGAATTTGTAACGGAGAATGTATTAAAATTTTATTTAAGTTTTCCACCAATGTGAGGTTTAATGAATTTGGGAAAAAAAAATTTGTAACAATTTTAAAAATTGAAAATATATTTATAATAATAATAATAATAATAATAATAATATTATTATTATTATTAATATTATCATAATAATAATAATAATAATAATTATTATTATTTAGGAATATTGCCATTCTAATACACCACTGTAATGTGCTGTGAAAAATACAAATATTTAGTAATAATAATAATAATAATAATACTAACAATAATAAATATTAATTTAATAAGATGTACTTTTTTTAAAATAAATATACAAATAAATATACAAAATAAATAAATAATTCATAATAATTAAAAAAAATGTATCACAAGTTTTCTAAAATGTTAGTTTTAAATATGCAAATGAGGCATTATTTAATATAATATGCTTTAATTTGCCTACATTTCTAGTACTAAATCTACACACTGGATGAAGTCAGTTTCAGAATTCTTGTTTAAAGTTTTTTTTGGCATATTAGCATCAAGTTTTTAATTTTGGGTATCTCATTTTTGCACTCCATAAGTCAGAAAATACAAAAAACTATATTTTTACAATTCTGGGGGGAATAAAATGTTGTCTATAATCAAGCAAATTATATATGAACAAATCCCTCTGTAAAAACCTTCAGGATATAGACGGGAATAAATGTAAATGTAAAGTCTGGTGTGTGTAAGTGCTGCTGAAGTGGAGATTTATGGCTCAGTGTAGGAGAAAAAAACTACATTTTTGAGAAAAAGGAATTTAAAATTATGTGTTGTAATTGAAATCTATTGACACAAATGGATAAAGTGCTATAAAAGAAACACTTAACAGTGTCTTTTGAATGTTTTCTTTCAACTAGCCTGAAAAAACACTTGAAAACCCAAAAAGCCCAAAATCTCAATCTTAAATGTTGTTGCCTGCAGTGTCTCCCCTTAAGTTATATGTTCTATTGCTAAGTGAAACAAAAGCACAATTACATTTGATGACAATTTTTTAAATTCTTTGGACAGATGAATCATTCCCAGGAAAGTCAGATTCTTCACGTTGACGTGTTGATTCAGTAGTACGTAAGTGTGTGGTGTTCCGACTCGACTCGCTCCTTTTCACGCCTAATAATTTTCACAAACGGTTTGTTTATATGTGACATTGTTTGAGGCGAGGCAGCGATACAGAGGCAGATTCACGCGGGACGAGACCTTTGTGAGTGACGGTAAGCAGGCGCAGGACTTCGGCGGGCGCTGCGGGCCGGACGTGACCTTCTCTCTGCTGGAGAGCTGTGGGAATATCACTCCTCCGACAACACGGATCCGCCACCGCACTGGATTGCGTCTCCATCAGGGGAGACGGCGTGTCAGCGCTGACCTTTCACAGACATTTGCCTCTGTGTGCGAGTGTGTGTGCGTTTTAGTGGCACGCTGTCAAACCACCTGCTGCGTGTTTCTCTGGGTCGGGACCCTTCGGAGTTCGACCCCCTCCTCGGCTTCTGATCTTTTCACGCAGGCCCTCGGATCCGTCATCTGTGAACGTTTGCCTCGGGTTCCCGGCCGCGTGCAGCTTTGCCGTCAGGTTTGACAGGCGCCGAGTGATGCGTGATGTCGTCTTCTGCCTTTCTCGCTCATAGTTTCCAGCTCTTACAGCAATGAAGCCCAGCCAAAAGAAACAGACAAATAGCTGAGCAGATCCCATCGTTGATAGAAAGAGATTCCCAAAATCTGCTGTAAAAACCTCAACAGAATTATACAGTTAATTGATTAAATAAAGCCAGAAATAACATTCATTAAATGGGAAAACAGGTTTATTTTTTCTTGTTTTAAGTATGATGTCTCTTAAGGCGAGACACTACAGGTGAAAGGTTTTTTTTTGCACTGGTCAATCTTGAGATTTTTAGCTATTTGGCTTTTTTATAACAGACAAAAGTTCTCTCAGACAAAAGTGCAATGAAATAAACACTAAAAAATATATTTTTGAATGTTTTATTTATTTGCGTCTATAGATTTCAGTTACCATACATATCATTAAAGAGTTTTTATCTCCACTTCAGCAGCTCTTACAAATGCCAAAACTTACAGTTTTCTTCCTATCTATATTCTGTAGGTTTTTACAGAACGGTTTGCTTATGTATCATTCACACTGATTTATACTGAAATTTATTCCCAAAAACATGCCAAAAATGCATAGCTGTGAGTTTTTATCTCCTCTTCAGCAGCACTTACATACATTAAAACTTACAGTTTTATTCCCATCTATAGTCTGAGGGTTTTTACAGAGGGGTTTGTTTATATATCATTCACACTGATTTATACTGCAATTTATTCCCAAAAACATGTCAAAAATGCATTTTTTTAATATCTGTGAGTTTTTATCTCCACTTCAGTAATACTTGCATAAACCAAAACTTACAGTTTTATTCCTATATATAGTCTGAAGGTTTTTACTGAGGGGTTTGTTCATATATCATTCAACTGATTATATACAACAGGTTATTCCCAAAAACATGCGAAAAATGCATCTTTTTAAAATCTGTACGTTTTTATCTCCTTTTCAGCAGCACTTGCATACACTAAAACTTACAGTTTTATTCATATCTCTATTCTAAAGTTTTTTACAGAGGGGTTTGTTCATATATCATTCACACTGATTCATACAGCAATTTATTCCCAAAAACATGGCGAAAATGCATATTTTTTAAAAGCTTTGAGTTTTTATCTCCACCTCAGCAGCACTTACATAAACCAAAACTTACAGTTTTATTCTTATCTATAGTCTGAAGGTTTTTACTGAGGCGTTTGTTTATATATTACTCACCTGATTTTATACGACAGTTTATTCCTAAAAACAAGGCGAAAATGCATATTTTTAAAAGTCAGTTTTAATCTCCTCTTTAGTAATACTTACATCAAAACTTAGTTTTATTCCTATCTATAGTATGAAGGTTTTTACTGAGGGGTTTGTTCATATATCATTCATACTGATTTATACAGCAATTTATTCCCAAAAACATGGCGAAAATGCATGTTTTTTAAAAGCTTTGAGTTTTTATCTCCACCTCAGCAGCACTTACATACACTAAAACTTACAGTTTTATTCTTAAAAAGGTTTTTACATTTGGATTTTTTGCGACAGTTTATTCCTAAAAACATGGCAAAAATGTTTTCCTTTTTTTTTTTTTTTTTTCCATTTTTATCTCCTCTTCAGTAATACTTACATACACCAAAAGTTGTATTCCTATCTATATTCTGATGGTTTTTACTGAGGGGTTTGTTCATATTTTATTCATCTGTTTTTATACAAGCGCTTATTCCTAAAAACATGGTGAAATTTCATTTTTATGGCCGTTTAAGGTATGTTCTGATTTATGGAGTTATTAAAAAAAAAAAAAATCCAAAAATTCCCTCTAGAAAAACCCTTCACTCTGGTAAGACAACAAAATCAAGCAAGAATTTTGAACATGACTTTAATGACTTGATTGATTTAGACTGGAAACAGGGTTATATTCCTTATTTTAAGCATGTCTCGTAAGACGAAACACTACAGGCAAAAGTTTTTTCATGCACTCTGCAATTTTGAGATTTTGGGCTATTTGACTTTTCATAATGTGTTGCAGATTAGTCACCTTTAATGTTTTATCTATTTGCGTCTGTGCCGTTCAGTTACAGTAAGGATTTTTTGAAGGCTGTTTTCTCAAAATGAGTTTTTTCTCCACTTTAGCAGTACTTACACAGAACTTAGCTGTTTGATTCATGTGTGTATTCTAAAGGATTTTACTGAGGGGTTTGTTCATATATCATTCACACTGCCTTATACAGCATTTTATTCCTAAAAACATAATGTATTGTCAGTATTTTCTTTGCAAATCCAAATTCCCTCTGTAAAAATCAAACAAAACCTGGCTTTACCCAATGTTCAGATTTATGTTTTGGAAACATATGCAAATTAGTGCATATTTGATAAGACAGTGTCACAAATGGATATTTAAACAACATTTCAGAAAATACAAAAAGTCGCAGTTCTTAAAGTAATCAGTCAACTAGGAAAGTATGGTGATATCTGTTTACCTTGTTTACCTGTAGTGTCTTGACTTCATTCTGACTCGAATTTCTCTTCAGTTTGACTTGAAACACCCAAACACTCACAGGAGCGGCCGAGTGTCGCTTTGAATCACGGCTCTGATCTTAATTAACTCTCCTGAAACACCAACCTTGAATCCTTTGCAATTCCCACAGGGATTTCTTTTGATGTATCGCTGATCGCTCCAATTATATTTGCGCCTGATGCATCGGAAAACCTTCGGTTGAAAGTAGCGCCGTGCGACGACCTGATTTCTGTGAGCTGGAACACTGCATTGGAAAATAAGCAAGAGAAAACTCTTAAACACATAATCGCTGGGATATTTAGAGGCTGTAAAACAAGACACCCACGTTTCAGCCTTTCACATGTTATATCCATTAAGAGTCCTTTCAGGTTTTTTACAGTTAAAAACACATACACTGCCACGCAAAAGTTTGGGATCAGTACGATTTTTAATGTGTGTGTGTGTTTTAATTTGTTTTGTTTTTTAAGTGTCTTCTGCTCATCAAGGCTGTATTTATTTGATCAAAAAAAAAAAAAAAAAGAATGACAAATTTTTTTTTTAATAACATTGTATATTGTAACACAAATGTATTTTTTAAATAAATGCTGTTCTTTTAAACTTTTTATTATCAGAGAATCCTAAAAAAAATATCACCGGCCCCAAAAAAATATTAAGCAGCAGAACTGTTTTCAACATTTATAATAAATCAGCATATTAGAATGATTTCTGAAGGATCATGTCTTCAAGGACACTGAAGACTGGAGTAATGATGCTGGAAATTCAGCTTTGTATCACAGGAATAAATTACATTTTAAAATATATTCACATAGAAAACAGTTATTTTAAATTAAAATAATATTTCACAATATTACATTTTTTTTCTGTATTTTTAATCAAATAAATGCAGCCCTGATGAGCTTAAATGTCTTTTAAAACCATTAAAAATCTTACTGATCCCAAACTTTTAAGTGGAAGTGTATATATTATGAATGCACTAAAATATATGCAAATCTGATTTTGGCACTGAATTAACCAAATACATAAATAAAAACTTTTTGCGCCTTTTTCTTACATGATATAAAGTTGCAGTTGCTTAAGTCAAAATTGTGAGATATAAACTTACAATTGTAAGAAAATAGTCTCTCTTTCCCTCTGAATTGGACTTTATAACTCACACTTGTGTGTTTATATCTCACAGTTCAAAAAAACAAAACAAAAAAAACCTAATAAAAAAAGGAGGGCTAATAAAAATGACCAAAACACAAAATATTAAAATAAAAACGTATCTAAAACTTTAATAAAAAATGAAACCCGAAATATAACATGTAAACTACTTCAAAATATGAATAAAATGTATAGTAATATTTCAGTAATACATGTAAAAAAAACAAAAACAACTTAAAGTAAGTGTTTGTGCTGCCTTAAAATTAAGTTTACTCAACTTAAATATCCAGGTTTTCATGTAGGGCTGCACAGTTATGACAAAAATCATAACTGTCGATTATTCCCTTGAAATTGTAATTGTGATTATTAATTACGATTGTCACAATTTACATGAAATGCTGTTTTGAATAGCTTTATACCATTGTTTGAAGCAACTGCATGCCACAATTTTATATCCTTTTATATATCTTAAAGCAGAATAATGTAAGTGGTAGTTGTGCCTTTGAACGAGTACATAATTGTTGTAATGATGATTAGAAATTCGATTAATTGCACAGCCTTAGTACAACTTAACATTTCACGTTGACAAAACTTACAATTTTAAGGTTTAAATTTATACAGTTTACTAAAATAACAACCAGTAAGTTTGGGAGTGAAAGTTGAAGACTCAAAGAGAACTTCTCAAGTTATTTTTCTCCGAGTAGAAATAGTGTCAAACTTCGGTTCATAAACACGAGTGTCCTGAACCGGCAAACTCCCCCGTCTAGGGAGCCGTACGTGTGTTCCACTGGGCCTCACATTAAGATTTGTTGCTGAATGCTAAATGAGAAGCTTAGGGCTGTCAAACGCCTGCTACTTCAATTTAAGTTCATTTAGTCTGAGCCGTTAATAATGAATGAACAAGCTGAAGTCAATTGTGCAGGTTCATTTGTCGCCCTATTGATTACAGCGCTCACATCAGAGCGAGTGTGTGTGTGTGTTCCCGAGGTGAAGGATTTCATCATTTCTGCTTCTCCTGGGAAGGATTGCTTCAGCTCTCTCTCTCCGAGTCGAGCGGGGAGGTTTGCTGTCCGTTCCCCGTTGGGATCTTGGCTTTAACTCCACATCCCTTTTTAATAAACCTCAGTGAGGAAACATCCCAGTCAGCAGTGCTGTAGGACTCTGCGTTTAGGTAAAACGGGCAGAACGGCGTGTATTTGGCCATTGTGAGACGCATTGTTACTGCCGGTCGTGAGACGCTTTCGGACGCGTTTTCCAGTAAATGTAGGTGTCGCTATGGAGACACTCCCAGTTTTACTGCTATTGTGAGAGCGTAGTACGCTCGGTTTTAAAAAGAGCACGTTTAAAGGCTTCTTTGTAGCGTTAGTGCTGATCAAACCTATTAAAAATAGTCCTGCAGCGTTTGTGCTTCGGCTCGCAGACACCCACAGCGCTCCAGCACAGGCCTGCACCGTTCATCAAGTCTGTTTGATTCGTTCCTCATTTCCTGTTTTAATTTTTCGAGACTCTGGATTACATTTTAGTGGTTAAATGGACAGAATCAAAAAGCATGTCTAATTAATTGAAATCATAAAATGATAAAAGTTAACAATCTATTAAAAGTTCCATTTTATTTTGTCCATGCTCTGCTTTTTTCTTTTTAATGTTTCTCGATTTTGTTTTAATGGTTAAAGTATGTCTAATTAATTGAAATCGTGTAACATACAATTTAACATTAATTTATTGAAATGAACAAAAAGTGATTTGCGGCCCTATGAAATCGTTTTTATTTTTTCCTCAAATTTCATTTTATTTTCCCCAATTCCATTTTTTGTAATAACCAAAAAAGCATGTCTAATTAATTGAATTAGAAAAACCTTAACATTTTATTTATTTTATTTATTTATTTATTTTTTTTACATTTTTACAGTAACAGGACCCCATTTATTTTAAGAAAGTATTTTAAAGTAATTTTAAAAGAAATGATAAAAAATTAGTAATTTAAACATTTATACATTATGGAAGTTTTTGGTGTTTTAAATTTGTAGTGATTTGAATGAAATGTTACAGCAATGCATGTAAAATCATGAAATTCCTGAAATTATATAGCAAAAAACATCCTAATGGTCATAGAAAAATACTTATTTTTCAGGCAAAATATGTCTTTTAATTTTTTATTTATTTATTTATTATTTATATTTTTTATTTATTATATTATTAAACCTCAATGAAAATCATTTTAAATTATGATGTTATTTTTATGGAAATTAATATTGTGTAATGGTTAAATTCAATTTTAGTAATCACAAAGCAATACTAAACATTTTGAATCATGCTTATTTTTATTATTCCAAAAATGCTCTGTTTTAATTCTTAATTTAAATTTTTCTGGATTACATTTTAATGTTTTAATTGAATTTTAATAATCAAAAAAGCATGTCGAATGAATTGAATAATAAAACTTTAACATTTTATTAATGTTTCAACATTTATACTGTAACAGGACTTTTTAAAAAATATCTTTAAAATTACTTTTTAAAGTTTTTAAATAATTTCTCTTTTTGAATTATTATTTTAATTTAATTGTAATAATAAAAAAGCATGTCTAATTAATTGAATTCATAAAACTTAAAACATTTTAATAATTTTTAAAAAACATTTTTTGCAATTACACGACTCTATAAATGATTTATTCATTTATTTTTTCAGAAATTCAGTTTTAATATTTCTGGATTTAATGATTTAGTGCAAATTTATTATCAAAAACTGGCAAATAGACACATGAAACATCAACTAATTAATTAATCTTTTTAAATGTAATGTAAAATAACAATTTATTTTATTTTTTGGCAATAAAGTGCTGCGCAACAGAGGAGTACTCTGAAAATAAAAATGGATACATGATATTCTTGTGTTTGTGACTGGATTATGTGATTCACTCCACAAATCATAGGGCTCAACATTCACTTTTAATTTTTCAGAAATGTAAAAAATGGAATGATACTCCGAACGCTCCAGAATTCACGCGCGGTGTGTGATGTAATTCGGATGACGTTATTTGGTCAACTTCAGTGCGTATTGAAGCGTTGGGAGCCATTAGGAAAGGCTCTTAGAGGAGTCTGCATGGTAATTCACCCTGTTTAGAGTACATGTAGAGTGGAAATGATATGGAAATGCTCTCTTTGAATAATCATCTGCTATTCATGAGACGCTATTTCCCTCGTCCTCCGGCTCCATTGAAAGCGGGTCAGGATTAGACGCTTTCAGACGGATGCTGCTGTATTATCTGACATCAGGAAAGCAATTACCAGAAACTCTCGATTAATATCATCACTGAGGCCCAGATGGAAGTTTATTGTAAGTGTTCTTCAAGGGAAGCTCGCTGTGCTTCGGAGATTAAGACAGTGAGTCTGCTCTGCTTATCCTCTTAAACATCTCCTCGTGCATCTTTGCATTTATGATATGTCTTAACCCGCAAGACTGAGATGATTGACAGGTGGCAGACGAATCAGGCCCACCGCAGGAGTCTTGACCTGAGGTCAGGAGGGGATTTTTGCATCCAGATTTAAGACGAATCTCATGAAATCTGTCAAGAACATGTCCAGGTCACATTTCACCCCGATATGAAAAGATATTTGTGAGAAATGATGTATTGCATAAAGAAAATGCAATATTTAATTGTCATATTTTTTTATGACAATTAAGCACATTTCCCCTCCTATTTATATAACTAAGATTCCTGACTATATAATAATAATAATAATAATAATAATCATAATAATCATAATAATAATAATAATTTTTTGCACTGTAACAATTTTGATTTAAAATTAAATGCATAGAAAATGCATTTGAAAAATGAGTAGTGCATTGTGTAAGCCATTAATGACGGTTGTTTTTAATTTTGATGTTATTATTATTGCAGTTAAGCATATTTATAATCCAGTTTGCATTAGAGTGATGTCATTCTCTGTATTTTAAAGTGGAAAAATAATGATAAATATTAAACTATTTAAATAATTTATGTTAAATGTTATATATGTGAGAAAAATAAATAAATGCATAAAAATAAATAAATACATTCTGATTTGTAAGAAAATAAATAAACAAATAAATAAATACTGGATCCTGTCTGCATATACTGCATATATATATATATACATATATATATATATATATATATACATATATATGTGTGTGTATATATATATGTATATATGTATATATGTGTGTGTGTGTATATATATATATATATATATATATATATATATATATATATATATATATATATATATATATATATATATATATATATATAAGACAAACACAAACAAACACACAAATAAATAAGTAAATAAATAAAAATAAATAAATAAATTCTGGATCCTGTCTCCATTTATATGTAAAAAAAATGAATAAATGATAGATAACTAAAAAAAAAAAAGAATGAATAAATACATAAATAAATAAATTCTGGGTTCTGTCTGCATATATATGTATGTATATATATATATATATATATATATATATATATATATGTATATGTGTAAGAAAAATGAATAAATGATTAAAAAAAAGCAAAAAAAAAAGTATATATATTATTATTATTATTATTATTATTATTATTATTATTATTATTTGCTTTTTTTTTGCTTTTTTTTATCATTTATTCATTTTTCTTACATACATATATATATATATATATATATATATATATATATATATATATAAGAAAAATATATATACACTCTCTGGATCCTGTCTGCATTTATATGTAAGAAAAATGAATAAATGATCGATATAAAAATAAATAAATAAAATAAATAAATAAATTCTGGCTCCTGTCTGCATATATATGTAAAAAATAAAATAAATAAATAAATAAATAAATATATTTATTTAGTGTTTATTTATTTATTTACACTGTTTCCATGATTTTTTTTGTATTTTTCTTTTAATTTGAAAGTGAAATATGACCTGGACATGTTTTTTGACAAATTTCCTTTAAACAAGATGTTATTTCTTTATTCTATTTCTTTGATTTGGGGGTAACCTGGACTTACCAAACACAAAACTTTCAGATGTGAGAAGCTGAAATCAGTTCAGTCGAAGTGTGACTCCTGATTGTATGCTGGAAGGAGCGATCAACAGTTTGAGAGGGATTTGATGTGAACTGGTGATGTGATGGTGTGTGTGATCTCCAGCGGCTCTGCATTAAATATGGAAGATGTGTCCGGAGGAGCTGCAGGTATTGACGCTGATTGGAGATAAAGCGCTTTCGGTGGAGGAGCCTCAGGAGCTCATTACGGGCGCGAAGGTTTCTGGGCCGATCCCGAGCGATAACCAGACTCTGACAGACGCGTGGACCGACGCTCCGTGGCCCCGGGGCCCGAGAGGGGGGTAAATCGGCGTGATGGAGGGGTAAAGGTTGCCGCGTCTCCGTGACGCTGACGGATGCGAGCGGACAGGCGGCGCATGGAGGGACCGAACGCTTCCGCTGGGCACTCGCTGCCATTTAACGCCTGACATTTCTATCATCCCTCACTCCGTCCCTCCGTCCGTCCGGCGCTCCTTACACGTGATCTTATGCGTTCAGACAGAGTCCAGTGTTTTTTTTCTTTTTGCACCCTGAGATTCCAGATTTTCAATTTGTTGTATCTCAGCCAAATATTGTCCTATCATAACAAACCATACGTCAATGGATTTATTTATTCAGATTTCGGATGATGTATAAAACTCAATTGAAGAAGTTGACCCTTATGACTGGTTTTGTGGTCCTTGGTCACATATATTATGTATAATATTAATTTTGCATATTTAACCTTATTTAAATTGCAGAGATTTCCCATTCAATGAAAAGTCGAACACAATTTAAAAAAATAAATGAAATAAAATCTAATATTATAATTTAAAAAGTTCTAAAATAACAAACAAATAAAATAAATATAAAAACAGATTAAAATAAAAAGAAAAACAATAAAATAAAATATAAAATAATTAAAAAGGTTTTAAAATAAAATAAACAAATAAAATAAATATAAAAGCAAATTTAAATAAAAGAATAAAAGAAAACAAAAACGCAAAAAATAAAAATGGAAAAATAATAAAATATATGGAATTGTGTATATTTCATATTATATATTTAATTTTATTTTAATTGTAATTTTTATATTTTAATTGTTCATTCTGGATCCTGTCATCTGCATGCATATTATAATCATGTTTAGAGCTATAAGAAAATAAACAGTTTGTTTTGTCAGGGTTAGAAACTGTAACTTAACACGGTTTAAATTGAATTATAATAGTGTTATTTTTTTTTATTTTTTTTTTTTTAATATTTTGATTAAAAAAAAAGTCTCTTATTTGGAAGCTTATTTCCATCATGGATTAAAACAAAATTAAGTAATTGCCACTTTACCTCACAAATCTGACCTTTTTTTGTGAGAATTGTGAGATTAAACACAGAATTTAAATAAATAAATACATTTTTATTTTATTTTATTTTATTTTTAATTCCATGGCAGAAATAAGCTGTCATACACTTCTGCTCACCAAGGCTGCATTTATTTGATCAAAATACAGTAAAAATTGTGAAATATTATTTCAATTTCAAACCGCTTTTTTCCTTGTGAATATCTGTTAAGCTGTAATTTATTTCTGTGATGCACAGCCGAATTTTCAGCATCATTACTCCAGTCTTCAGTGTCACGTGATCCTTCAGGATTCACAGATGAATAGAAAGTTCAAAAGAACAGCATTTATTTGAAATAGAAATATTTTGTAACATTATAAAAGTCGTTACTGTCACTTTTGATTAATTTAATGCGTCCTTAATGAATAAAAGTATTCATTTATGTTTAGAAATGATAAATATTTGCCAAAAAAAGCAATGCAAAAGAGAGTTTCAGTGTCAGTATGAAGTATTAATGCATGTAAATGTTCTGTGTGTCCTCCTGCCGTTCAGGTGTGGTAAAAGTGTAGTTTGACTCCCAGCGAGGCTCATTTACACAGCACAAGCCTTTATTTCTGCTCTAATAAGCGGCGTATAGAATCCATAAACACGGGAGCGCAGCGAGACGGCATGAAATATTCAGACGTGGGTTGTAAGTTCTGTTTTGCAAATTTGTCCTCATGAAATATGTAGCGTCTCCGTCGGGAAGTCGGGCACGTCAGCGCGATGATCGCCCCGTTCCCTGCGCTTCTGCGGCGCTCGTTCGTGCAGAATGTTGTGACCGGCGCTGTCGTCTCGTGTGTTTCTTCAGAAGGAGCGGAGAAGATCTGCCCGACGGTCTCCGGAGCGTCTGACATTCAGAGTCTTCGGGCGGTCCGCGCTTCTCGTAACCTCCTTCAGACAAACACCAGCCAAATGTCAGCCGGCCCTCTGAGACGCTCATCCCGCGCTCTTCACCTCCGTTTCCGTCTTCTCCTCCTCTAATCCTGCTTTCTTCGCCAGCGAAGGCCAAACTCTCTCATTGAATGAGTACACTAGGAAAAATGATTGTTGAGAATGATTTACAAGAAACAAGAAAATACCATTTCAGTTTTTCTACTTCCAAATTTTAATATTATTTTTTTTCTTGAAGTCATATGACTTATGACAATGCCAAAAATTGTGGATTTTGAAATATTTTTCATTCAGAAGTTGCTAGTAAATTTGAAAAAAAAAAAAAATGTAATTACATTTGAGTTAGACATATTTGCTTGTAAAATGTACTTTAAAATTTGTATTTACAACTTCAGAACATGATTACAGTTTTATTATAAGGTTTTGTATTTGTTTAGATAATTTACTAAAATACATTTTTTTTTTTTTTTTTTAGTTTCAAGGTAAATTCATGTGTAATTATGGATTAGAGCCTAAAAAACTTAAAGAAGAAACTGTTATTTTATTTAATTCATGATCTAAAACAAGACATTACCACATTACTACAGTGTAAAAACTATTGAAGATGTAAATAAAACAAAGATTCTAGAAGTGTTTTATAAGAAAATACAGTTTCAGTTTTTCTGCTTCAAAATTTCACATTTAATTCAGTGTGATTTTGGCATTTACTAAAAATTTTTCAGTAAAAACTGTTTCAAACTAAATCCTAAACTATATTTTTTTTGGAAAAAAAAAAAGGCTTAGGATTAACTTTGAAACAGTTTTCACTCAGAAATTGCTAGTAAATTTTACAAACAAGAAATTATAATTAAAATATAATAATGTAATATAATTTTTCTTTTTTACTTTCAGAGTAAATTCATGCTGAAAAAATTGGTGTCGATTTACTTTGAAACAATTTACACTCAGAAGTTCCTGATAAATTTCACAAACAATATTTAAAATAAAATAATAAAAATAATAATTATAATATCATAAAATTAAATGTTTTTTTAATAAAAAAAAAAAAGTAAATTTATGCTGAAAAAATGGTGTGGATATACTTTGAAACAATTTTCACTTAGAAGTTGCTAGTAAATTTCACAAACAATATATAATTAAAATAAAATAGAATAATAAAAAAACAATTATTTAATAAAAACAATAATTTATCATTATAATAATATAATTAAATAAAGTATTACTACTACTAATAATTTCTCTTATATTTAAATTCATGCTGAAAAAATTGTTGTATATTTACTTTTTACAATTTACATTTAGAAGTTGCTAAAAAAACTCTCAAACAATAAATAATAATATAATAAAAATAATAATTCATAATTATAATATTATTAAATATAATAAAAATATAAACAATCATTTATTATTATAATTATATAATAAATGTAAAAAATTATTACTGCTAATTATTTCTCTTTTTTTTTCAAATTCATGCTGAAATAAAATTGGTGTAGATTTACTTTCACAAACAATAAATAATAATTAAAATAAAATAATAAAATAAAAAAATAGTCTTATAATTATGTAATAAAATAAAGATATTACTAATAATATTTTCTCTCTTTTACTTTCAGAGTAAATTCACGCTGCAAAAAAATTGGCGTGGATTTACTTTGAAACAATTTTCACTCAGAAATTGCTAGTGAATTACAAATAATTACAAAGGAACAGCAAGTACATTGAATTAAATGTGAAATTTTGAAGACTAAAATAGTATTTTCTTATCGAATGCACTCCAGTAATTTTTGCTTTATTCACAAGTTAGAAAAATCATGTTTTACGATGTACTCGACTTGAACTGGTCTATCTTGGGTAAACGGCTCTAATCTCAGTGTAAATGGGTTTGATCGTATGATTGTTGTGTGTCCAGCGGCCGAGACGCGTCCGCCGGCCTCCAGCTCGTGCCACGCCTCTTAATTACTCATAGCGGCCCGGAGGCCATAAATCAGCCAGGCAAGAGCTAACTAAATCAGCTTCCAATTAGTGTTTGTTTGTGGTGATTATATTCCCCCGTTGACTAGTTCCAGAGGGGGGAGAGATGGGCGCGCTGATCTCACCACGTCTCCTTTGCCCTTCAAACCGCAGGATCAGAGAGGAAAGAGCTTTGAAAGAGCGTCAGATCAAAGACGAATGCTTCTGGTGAATCTCAGTTACTCAGACACATCAGCCCGATTTCAGCCTCGTTCCCCGATCACTGTTTGTGCAGCGTCCAACAGAGACGGAAGTGAACTCATTAGGGCTGCTTTTCCTTTTTTTATTTATTTATTTTTTTTTATTGGCCTATTCTAACAAACCATACATCAATAAAAAGCTTATTTATTCAGATTTCGGATGATGTATAAAACTCAATTGAAAAAGTTGACCCTTATGGCTGGTTTTGTGGTTCAGGGTCACATATATTATGTATAATATTAATTTTAGCATATTTAATCTTTCCCATTCAATGCAAAGTCGAACACAATTTAAAAAAATAAATGAAATAAAATCTAATATTATAATTTAAAAAGTTATAAAATAACAAACAAATAAAATAAATATAAAAACAGATTAAAATAAAAAGAAAAACAATAAAATATCATATAAAATAATTTAAAAAGTTATAAAATAAAATAAACAAATAAAATAAATATAAAAACAAATTAAAATAAAAGAATAAAGGAAAACAAAAATGCAAAAAAAAAAAAGAAAAATAATAAAAATATATGTAATTGTGTATATTTTATATTATACATTGAATTTTATTTTAATTGTAATTTTTATATTTTAATTGTTCATTCTGGATCCTGTCATCTGCATGTATATTATAATCATGATTAGGGCTATAAGAAAATAGTTTGTTTTGACACATCAGCCCGATTTCAGCCTCGTTCCCCGATCACTGTTTGTGCAGCGTCCAACAGAGACGGAAGTGAACTCATTAGGGCTGCTTTTCCTGACCTGCACACTTAAAGGGGTTAAAAAATCAGGACAGTTTTCTCTGAGGTTGAGATACTCTAAATATGCTGCTTACTGGGTTAATGTAGTATTCTGTCAAATGTAAAAATGCATAAATTTGACTAGTGGTGTAGGAACGTAATTGCAATTTTTTGCAAGATTTGTGGTTTTTAAAATTGATAAAAAAAAAAAAAATGCAGGTTCATAGGGATGCAAAATGTGCCCACTTTTTTTGTTAATATATCAATATGGCAGTAAGTAAGAAAGGCATAATAAATAAATAAATTTAAGATAAAAATTACAAAAAAAAAAAACTATATATATAAATAAAATTAGAAATTATATAAAATATTAAAGATTGTTAAATATAAATGCAAAAATACACTAAATATGCTGCTTGCTGTATTGTAGTATTTTTTTAAATGTGAAAATGTATACATTTTACTAGTGGTGTAAGAATGAAATTGCAATTTTTCTTATTAAAATTTGTGGTTTTTAAAATTAATTAAAAAAAAAATCCATTTTTTTTGGTAATACATCAATATGAAAGTAAGAAAGAACAGTAAAAATATATGTATATTAATTAATAAATTAAAATATAAATGAATAAATATATAAATTAAAAAATCTATGAAATTAATAAATAAAATAGAATAAACACACTATATAAATTATATAAAATATACAAATTAATAAATACTAAATAAAATATTAAAGATAGCTAAATATTAATGCAAAAATTACTAAATTATATATTAAAAACTACTGAAAAAATAAACAAATTACTAAATAAAAATTTCAAAGTTGCTAAATTATATAATGAACAAATGAATAACAAATAATAAAAGCATCTGCTAAATGCATAAATGTAATATTTTGCTGTAAAATAAAAAAAAATGTAATATTTTAGATTATATTATTATTTTACATTGCAACTGCAAAATTGCAATGCTGGTATTTTTTTCCCAAACATTTTCAGACTTTTATTTTGTGAGGATTTATATCTCGTGAAGATGTTTAGTTCCCAAATGCATGTTGAAGTGACTCAAACTGGGGTTCGTGTGGATCATTTGTTGTGAATCGAGACTTTAAGATGCTGAAAACACCAGCAGATCATGAGCTGCTCATGTGTAAATGAACACACTTCACTCTGAAACACGTGCATATATTTATATGATTAAATCACAGTGTTTGTGTTTGGATAATCACACTATTTCAATGAAGTAATGTCATTGTGATGATATGAAAGCACTGCTGTATGAGTGTGGAGGGTTGTGTGATCATGTGTTGCTGTAGTAGTCGAGCTGTTCTGCATGTTTTGGTGTCGGTGCTGGAGAGCGTTTGCTCGGGGTGGAGCGGGTTTGGCTGCGTTTCCTGAACTTTGCTCACAATCAATGTTCCATTTATAGAAATCAATGCGGAGGGCAAATGTTGGGGGAGTGAAACATGAGCCCCGACGGCAGCGTCCCGAAACACGTCTGCTCTGTGTTATGAGACGGAGACGGAGAGGGTTTGCCGCTCCGGTACCTGCTGACGGAGTGTGTTTCTCACCAGTGGATGTGTGTGAGTTGTGGGCCGTGGGGCCGCGTGAGTCATGTGACGCTCGTCTCTCCTCTGGCTCACTGTCACTTCTCATCACGTCTTGTCGCGCGAGCGCTGACGATCCCTAAGAATGAGCCATCGCCACGTCACACTTCATCTGTCTGTCTGTCTGTCTATCCATCTATCTATCTATCTATATCTATTTATCTAATGTTCTACCTATTGTACTAACAATTGTGTCATTCGTTCCTCTATTGTTTTTTCCATTGTTCGTTCCGTCTGTTGTTCATTCCATCTAGCATTTTATCTATCGTTTATTCTGTCTATCATTTTTGTCATTCGTTCTGTCTAGCTTTTTATCTGTCATTTGTTCTGTCTCGTTTATCGTTTGTTCCGTCTAGTGTTTGTTGTGTTCATTCCATCTAGCATTTTATTTTGTTTGTTTTATCGTTTGTTCTATTATTCGTTCCATTTGACATTTTATCTATTGTTCGTTCCATCTGTCGTTTGTTCTATCGTTAGTTTCTGTATATCGTTTGTTCCATCTAGTGTTTGTTCTGTCATTTTATCCTTCGTTCATTTTGTCTAGCGTTTGTTCTGTCTAGAATTTTATCTAACGTTCATTCTGTTGTTTGTTTTATCATATTATATATCGTTCGTTTTGTCTAGTGTTTGTTCTAGTGTTCATTCCGTCTGGTATTTTATCAAAAAAAATCCATCGTTTGTTCTGTCTAGTATTTGTTTTTTCATTTGTTCTATCGTTTGTTCCATCTAGCATTTGTTCTGTCATTCGTTCCGTCTAGCGTTTGTTCTATTGTTTGTTCTGTCTGTCGTTTATCGCTTTTTACATCTATCATTTGTTCTACCGTTCATTCTGTCTTTTATTTAGTCTATTGTTTGTTCTAGCGTTCATTCCATCTAGCATTTTATCTATTGTTTGTCCCATCTATTGTTTGTTTTATTGCTCGTTTTGTCTAGCTTTTTATCTGTTGTTTATCGTATCGTTTGTTCTATTATTCATTTTATCTATTGTTTGTTCCATCTGTTTTTTTGTTCTGTCGTTCATTCTGTCTAGTGTTATATATCGTTTGTTCTGTCTGTTGTTTATTGGTTGTTCTATCATTTGTTCTATTGTTCATTTGGCCTGTTGTTTGTTCTCTATCATTTGTTCTGTCATTCGTTCCATCCAGCATTTGTTCTTTTGTTTGTTCTGTCTGTTGTTTATTTCTATTTTGTTCTATTGTTTGTTCTATTGTTTGTTCCATCTATTGTTTGTTCTATTGTTTTTCGTCTAGCATTTTATCTATCATTTGTTCTGTCCAGTATTTGTTTTATCATTTGTTCTCTCATTTGTTCCTTCTGTCATTTGTTCTGTCTAGTATTTGTTCTGTCATTTGTTCTGTCATTTGTTCTGTCTAGCGTTTCCGTCATAACTTTCGTCTAGCGTTTTATCTGTAGTTTGTTCTGGCATTTATCATTTGTTCCATCTAGCATTTGTTCTGTCATTCATTCCGTCTAGTGTTTGTTCTATTGTTTGTTGTCTGTTGTTTATCGCTTGTTCCGTCTGTCATTTGTTCTACCATTCGTTCTTTTGTTCTATCGTTCATTCTGTCTAGCACTTTATCTATCGTTTCTGTTGTTTGTTTGTTCCATCCATCGTTTGTTCCTCTATTGTTTGTTCTATCGTTTGTTCTATTGTTTATTGTTCGCTCCGTCTATTGTTTGTTCTAGCGTTCATTCCGTCTAGCATTTTATCTGTTGTTTGTTCTATCTATCATTTGTTCTATCGTTTGTTCTGTCTAACATTTATTCTGTCATACATTCCGTCCAGCTTTTTATCCGTCATTTGTTTCGTCTATTGTTTGTTGTATCGTTTATTCCATCTAGCGTTTGTTCTATTGTTTTTTCCGTTTGTCGTTTATCGCTTGCTCCGTCTATCATTTCTTCTGATCATTTGTTCCGGCTTTTGTTTGTTCTGTCGCTCATTCCGTCCAGCATTTTATCTATCATTTGTTCTCGTTTGTCATCTGTCCTGTCTATTGTTTATTCTATCATTCGTTCCTCTATTGTTTGTTTGTTCCGTCTAACATTCATTCTGTCATTTGTTCTGTCTAGTGTTTGTTGTAACGTTTGTTACGTCTAGCACTTTATCTATCATTTGTTCCTTGTATAATTTTTTCATATTTTTCATATTCGTTCCATCTATTGTTTGTTCTGTCATTCATTCTATGGTACTAACGTTATATCAAACATTCTATCTGTTGTTCTATCGTTATATTGTTCTGTCTTTAAACCTAAAACCATCTATAAACCTTAAAACTTTTCAAAACATTCAAACAAAGTTAAGTCAAGTGACAATTCACAGTCTGAAGTTTGCTTTTCTAGTTGAACAGTCATTTCAGTTTAATTAAATTTCACATTGGATGTGCAGTTCTGTTTGCTCCAAATCAAGTAAAAATCAAGACGTGGACTGGAATTTAAAAACGTTTCTTGTTTCTTGTTTCAGACCGTTGTAATCCTGGATGCTGATTGGTCAGTCTAGTGTTCAAATTCAAACACACGTCACTAAATGTTACTTTCTGTTTCAAACGGTCAGTTATTTTTAAGGGTGGCAGTGATTTCTCAGACCCGCCGGTTCGTTGTCAACAGGGAGTCCAGGTTCCTTCCCGTCTTTGTTCCTCCGTGGAGGGATCTGATGTCCAGTGCCATGATATACAGTGCAGAAAGTAAATATCAGGGAGTATTTGTTGGTTCAGATGAGTATAAACGCTCCGATAACCTTCTGTTCTGTGAGCAGATGGTCCAACGAGATCATCTTATTCACTCAGGTTCATGCTCTCACTTAAAGATCATCTGGATTTAGGGAAATTTAATCCCGACTCCACGTCGAGATTTAATCAGAAAACAAGCCGTGTACATATTCATCTGCCCGGTCCGTCTTAAGCGTTCTCATTTCATTTTCTTTGGTCCCCGCGCTCGTAAATCACGGCGCCGCGGTCTGTCCGTTACGCCGCCGGTCTTTATTACTTACGTTACCGCGCTTCGTTTCCCTCCGCGAGTCCCTGGAATTAATTAAGCGGCGTTAGACTATGAAACAGTTAATTATTCTCCCCTAACTTTTAATTTCATTAGCTTTGTGTTTATGCAGCACTTTTTCTTTGTGCGCTGTTGTTTTGGCGGTGGAGGATGACAAATGTTGTGGCCCCCGTTTGTCAAGCCTGGTATTTTCCGCCCGGCTGCACCAGGCTTTTCCTTTTCCTGCCCGCGCTGCCGTTCTCCCCGGAGTCGTATCTTCAGGAAGCAGGGAAGAATGTGTAAAGGAGAAGGGAGGGGAGCTGCGCCTGTCCTGAGGGACCCATCCCAAATAATGACCAGAAATGACCTAATAACACGTCGAGCACCAGCAACTCACTCATCTGCTGCTGCTTTAGTACCGCTGCCATACTAGTGCAGTTCTTATGTGTGTGTGTTTAATATTTAACAAAATATAATATTTTATTTTTATGTATGTATAAGCTCCTGGAGGACCATAACTTTGATACTGTACATTCTCAAGCTACAAAATACTCAGTTTAATTGTTAGTACAGAAAAGCTACTGTTCTGACAGTACACTGTAAAAAACAATTTGTTGAGTCAGCTTAAAATAATTTGTAACCTGGCTGCCTTAAAATTTTAAGTTCAGTCAACCGATATAAGTTTATTCAACTTGAAATGTTAAATTATACTAAGTGACAACTTAGATATTTGAGTTGAATCAACTTCACATTTTAAGGCAGCTGGGTTACTTACCCATCTGTTCAGTTTAGCAAACACAAATATCTAAGTTGTTACTTAGTACAACTTAACATTTCAAGTTGAATAAACTTATATCAGTTGACTGAACTTAAAATTTTAAGGCAGCAGGGTAACACATTATTTTAAGCTGACTCAACAAATTGAGTTTTTTTTATTTTTTACAGTGTAGATAACCACACTACAAATTACTATATAAAATGTATATATAATGTCTTTAAAAAAATGAATATTAAAAAAAGCTTTTTAAGTATAATATGTGAATCACAGAAATATATTTAAAAGTAAATAAAAAGAATATATACAGAATATTATATAAATGTTAGAAAAAATGTAAACTAGACATTTAAAAAAAAAACTAATAAAAATGACACAAAATTACTAAAATTAAATTTAAACACAAAATAAACTAACAATACATATATTATGCTTTTGTCTTTGAAAGTAAGAATATAAAAAAGTTTAATAATATAACATAATGTATATATTTTTAGTTTATTTTCTGTTTAATTTGAGTCATTTTTATTAGTTATTGCTTTTTTTAAAATTGCTTTAATTTTTTTAATATTTATATAATGTTCTGTATATATTCTTTTTGATTTACTTTTATATATATTTCTGTGAGTCACATTTATACTTTTGCTTTTATATATAGTCACATTTTATACATAAAGGCTTTTTAAATATTTATTATTAAAGACATGTATATTTTTAGTTTATTTTGTTTAATTTTAGTAATTTTGTGTCTTTTTTATTAGTTATTGCTTTTTTTTGAATGTCTAGTTTAAATGTATTTATACTATTTTATACTATAGTTTTTTTTATTTTACTTTTATATATATATTTCTGAGTCACATTTTATACTTAAAAAACTTTTTATATTCATTCTTTAAAGACATAAAGCATAATATATAGATTTTTTTAGTTTATTTTCTGTTTAATTTTAGTAATTTTGTATCATTTTTTGCATTAGTTGTTGCTTTTAACATGTCTATTTAATTTTATACTATTTGTATAATATTCTGTGTATTTTTTATTTTACTTTCATATATTTTTGTCATTTTTATACTTTTTAAAAAAACATACTTTTTATATTCACACATTAAAAATATAAAGCGTAATATTTATTTTTCTTTTTTTTCTGCTTAATTTTAATTTTTGTAATTTCTGTCTTATTCGTTATTGCTTTTTTTTTTTTTTTAATGTCTATGTAGCTTTTATTCATTTTTATTTCAGTTTTAGTTTTACTTATTTTAGTACATAAAGTTAAATTATATTATATGAGAAATTTTGCTTCAGCAAAGCAAATTTTATTTCAAGAATCAGTTTTTAGTTGTTTTTTTTTTTTTTTTTTTTTTTTAGTTATCTGTAATTGTTGGAGGTGTTCTGTGAAATAAAATTAATTAATGTTCAAAAAAGTAATAAAATAAGTAATAAAATAATGAAATAAATTTTAATAATGAAGTTTTATATATATATATACATTTTTTAGTTTCAAGTAACTTTTTTAAATGGTTTTAGTTGTCTGTAATTATCCTGGTCCGAGAAGCATTTTATTGCTCAGAAGTTTGTCTTTCTCTGCTGATGGAGCTGCGTCTGTGTTTCTCTCATGGCCGTGCGTGTATTCGTGATTGAGCGATTGAGAAGGTCGTACGGCCCGTGGCGAGCTCTGGCAGCGGCGCTGTGTGATTTGCGCTGGTTTTGTGGTGTGTTTTCTCTGTGTGTGGGTGTGTGAATTTGGCCCGTGGAGAGCAGCGCAGAGGAAACGCAGGCCGTGAGGTTTCTGTAAATCAGCGTTCGGCTCGTCCTATCAGCATCAGAGCAGCTGGAGGACAGGAAGTGGAGTTTCCCGCCTGTCGCTGGGTGTGTCGCGCTGAACTCTTATCGTCTGGATGGTGACTCGTCCAGCGATCAAACACGCTGTGCTGTGGGAAACATCACCGGAGCTCTCGTAGATTCTCGCAGTTCATTCACTGACGTTTGTGTTTCAAGCCACTGTTGTGAATTTGAACACTGGATCAGCCAATCAGCATCCAGAACCACAACTGTGTGTTTTATAATCAATGCACCTTCTAAATTCTGATTCATTTTCTGAATTTGAATTGAATTTAGCTAAACAGAATTGCAAATCAAATGCAAGGAAGTAGATTTAAAATGAGTTGAAGCTACAAATTTTGTACAATTTTTAAAATGTTTATTATTATTATTTTTTTTTTATTTTATGTATTTTTATAGTTTTCATATACTTTAAGTATACTTGTATAGTTATTTAGATTTAAAATGAGTTGAAACAAAAAACAAAAGTTAGTCAAAATGTGTCCACTTTGGGATAAGACTTACATGGCTTTAAACTGAGAGATATATTTATACTTTTTAACAGTTTTATACTTTTTAGACTATTTAAAACTTTTTAGAATTATTTTATAATTTCATTCATCTTTTTAATTGCTACAAATTTTGTATAATTTTTAAAATATTTATTAGAAATATTTTTGTATTTTATTTATTTATTTATTTATTTTTTAAATACTTTTCATATACTTTATATATACTTATTTAGATTTAAAATGAATTGAAACTAAAAAAAAGTTTATCAAAATGTGTCAACTTTGAGATACGACTTATGTTTTTAAACTGATAGAGATATATTTATACTTTTTAACTTTTTTATATTTCTTAGACTATTTTAAAAAATTAGTTATTTTATAATTTTATTCATTTTTATTTTTTAATTGCTACAAATTTAGTACAATTTTAAAAAATGTTTATTAAAATGTTTTTATACTTTATATTTTTTATACTTTTCATATACTTTATATATACTTATTTAGATTTAAAATGAGTTGAAACAAAAAGAAAGTTTGTCAAAATGTGTCCACATTGAGACTTATTTGGCTTTAAACTAATAGAGATATATTTATACTTTTTAACAGTTTTATACTTTTTAGACTATTTAAAACCTTTTACAATTATTTTATAATTTTATTCATTTTTATTTTTTTTAAATTGCTACAAATTTTGTACAATATTTTTAAAACTGATATAGATGTGTTTACCTACTATTTAAAAAAAACTTTTTAAAATTATTTTATAATTTTATTTTTTTTGTTACAAATTGTGTATATATTTTACAAATATTTATTAATATATATATATATATTTTTTTTTACATTTTTCAATTATTTTATAGATGCTTAAATGCATATATATAAATATATATTTATTATTAATTTATATGAGAATGTAATATTTTTGTTTATACACACACATATTATTTTGTAGTGGTTTTTTTTTTTTTTGTTTTTTTTTTCCATTTTACAAGTTTCACACGTCTCGGTTCCACTATTGGCTGAATGAATATTTTAATAAATTTCCACTTTTGTGTGCCCAGAGTAAAATAACAGTTTGCAGGTTGGTTAATTGTGACTTAAGGTTTGTTTGAACTGTTGAGCTGTCACTCAAAAAAGTGGGCGGAGTTTGCGTCTCCTGTGGGTGGATGAGGTTGAATCACAGACGCGTCTGTTCTCAGAGAGAATGAGGCTCTTTGTGTGCCGCACTTGTATTTATTTAGCTGTTTTTACAGATAATATCTGTGCATCATCCGTAATAAATCTTACACATACAGCCACCCAAGAACAAAGCCAAGCGTCGGCAGCATCGACAGCGATCTGCCTGGCAACCCAACAAAGCCTCCATTGTCCTCGGCCGCTCCGAGTCGCAGGTTTGCAGAAGAAACGCACTGCGTTCGCCTGCAATTTCCTTATTACTGTGCAATCATTTCATTGCGGACGGAGCATCGATCAGTTCCGGCTTTCTCCGGGCGATCTTGTCTATATTTGAGCGGAGGAACAGAGAGCCTTTCATGACACGGCTGCTCTCCAGATTAGCATTGAATTTGCAATTCAGTCACATGAGGCTGGAGATGGAAGAAGTGGAGCCGGAGCCGTGGTTTCTGACCGATGTTCCTCTGGTTGAATCTGCTACTGTAAGAGCTTTGCTTTAACCCACAAACATTTGCTCAATGATCATCTCAAGCTGATTCTCCGAGCAGAGCGTTTGAGGAAAATCAACACGTGTTGTCTTGAAAGCTCAGTAACTGTTTCTCCAGACTGTGAACTCATTAGTGATGTTGACTTCTCCTGCTGAGACCAACATTTGACACCAAACCAGCACAATCGAGTTGTCTTGAGAAATGGCCAGGGTTGAAGTTCTCTGGTTTGTTGAGTTTAGTCATCAAACTCAGATCAGAACAGAATTAAACAGACCAAACATTCATAATTAAATATGATGCATTGGCAAACTGGCACAGTTACAGACATTGTTGAGATGTTTCTAGAAACTCAAAGACAGACAATTGAGACCATTGTGTGTGTGTGTGTGTATAAAGAAGTTTCTTGTGCTCATCAAGGCTGTATCTATTTGATTAAAAAAAAAAAATCAGTATTTTTAATTTTGTTAAATATTATTGCAATTTAAAATAACTCTTTTCTATATAAATATATTTTAAAATGTAATTTATTTTTGTGATGCAAATCTGAATTTTCAGCATCATTACTCCAGTCTTCAGTGTCACATGATCCTTCACAAATCATTCTAATATACTGATTTATTATAAATGTTGGAAACATTTGTGCTGTTTAATATTTTTTTGGGACCTATGGTTTTCAGGATTCTTTGAAAAAATAAAAAGGAAAAAGGAAAAAAATTAATTAATTAATTAAATATATATATATATATATATATTTAAAGAAGTTAATACTTTTATTCAGCAAGGGTATATTAAATTGAAATAAAAATATCACAGGTTCCAAAAAAATATTAACTGTTTCAACACTGATAATAAATCAGCATATTAGAATGATTTGTGAAGGATCATGTGACACTGAAGACTGGAGTAATGATGCTGAAAATTCAGCTGCGCATCACAGAAATAAATTATTTTTAAAAGTATTTTATAATAGGAAACCAGTATTAGAAGTTGCAATAATATTATTATTATTATTTTTTATTATTACATATTATTATTTTTGATCAAATAAATACAGCTTTGATTAGCATAATTGACTCCATTTAAAAACAAAACAAAAAAAAAATCCAGACTTACTGTATGAACAGCAGAGATATTAAAAAAAAAGATAAAGTTTTACAAATAACTGATGAACTAAAACAATTGATTATATATAAACATTTTTATTACTATTTTAAAGGACTTTTCAGTTTTGTATTTTCTGTTTCAAGTATTTTGTTTTGTGCTTTTTCATTTTTATTATTTTTTTATAACATCTATATAGATTTCATTAATTTTTATATCAGTTTTACTTGTTTTGGACATCAAGGAATGAGAAAATTAGAAATTTTGTCTGAATTAAAATGAGTTAAGACCCAAATAAGTCAGTGTTATTTTAGAATCATTTAGATACTATTTTATTTTTTTTATTCATGTTTTGATCCAGTTTTTATGTTTTTCCGTTTTCTTTTTAATTGTAGTTTTTAGTAATTTTTAGACTTTTTTTTTTATTTTTATTTTATATATATTTTAGTTTTTTTTTTTCCTCAGTTCAAATTTTTTTTTATGTTCTCAAAAATTCATGTTTTTTTATTACATCAACTTAAGCTAAATGAAAATAAAAAATGCCATTTTATATATATAAAATGATGATAAATTAATTTTTTTTTTTACATTTTATTTTGTATATTTTTTTCTTTAGTTTTGAATTTTTCTTGTTCTCAAAAATTAATGTTTTTATTACGTCAAGTTAAGCTAAATGAAAATGAAAAATAAAAAATGCATATATATATATATATTTTATATATATATATCAATATATAAATGACTTTTTTTATTTTAAATAATGAAAATTATGATAAATGAAACTTTTTCTTACATTTTATGTTAGATATTTTTTCTTTAGTTTTTAATTTTTTTTCATGTTTAAAAAAAATCATGTTTTTATTACGTCAAGTTAAGCTAAATGAAAATGGAAAATAAAAAATGCATATATACATATATATTTTTTTATTTTAAATAATGAAAATTATGATAAATGAAACTTTTTTTCCTTACATTTTATTTCTTTAGTTTTAATTTTTTTTTCATGTTTTAAAAAATTCATGTTTTTATCACATAAAGTTAAGCTAAATGACAAATAAAAATGGCATTTTTAATATATATGTATGTGTGTATATATATATATATATATATATATATATTATTTTAAATAATGATTTTTTTTTTTTAAATGGTTTTAGTTTCAATTTCAGTTGCAGTTGTTTCTAATAACCCTGAAATGAGTCAGCAGTGATATCAAATGAGTGTAAAGAGCAGCTCAGATGAAGATTATTATGAGATATTAATTGGATCTCATTTGTAAAGTGTTTGTTTGTTGTTGTTGTTGTGCTGGTTTGAGGAGGAACCTCCTAGACAGTGTTGTGTGTATTTAAGTGTTGTAGAGCATCTCCAAAGGCTCCTCACAGCAGTACGTGTAGGTCTGATGATCTGGAGGAGTCTGTGAGGATGGAGTTTCTCCCGCTGACATGAATCTCTCTGGATGAGCGATATCGTCCGGGCTTCGGCTGGAATTCTCATTATTTTCATCTCAAAGCCTCGAATATTTGCGAAAGGTGATGCGGCGTCTCGGGCGGGTCGCGCGAGGACGGCGGCGCTCTGTAAATATTACTACGGTAAACTAAACAGAACTGGAGAAGCGGCGTGAGCGTCCACAGGTTCAGTTTGTAAAAACCTTCAGTGTGTTTACAAAGAGCTGAAGAATGAAGGCGGATCACAGACACACGCTGAACTCAAGACACACATACAAGTTTTCCGAACAATCTTTACACAAGAACTTTCCAGTGTGGTGAGGAACAAAATAAAGCAGCTGTGTTGCATAAGGAGTCATTTTCCAGTGTGATTAAGAAACTAACAAATCATGTCTAGTAGCATAATGTTAATTTCTTAATCTAAGTGTGTTGAATATGCGCCGCATTGAGTCAAACCGGATGAAACAGGGCGACTCTAAACTTCACCCGTTCATGATTTACAGCCATAATGATATTTTTGAGAAAACAGCTTCTTTTCCATAAATCCCTACTGTAATCCTCCAAATCGGCCAAACCTTGCCGCCAGCTTAAACTCCTGATTGAAGACTGAGACCATGAACAGAATTCTATTAAATATTGCCGGTAAAAACAGATGGCCACTCGTACGACATCACTTCCTCCCATCGGAGGATAAACGGGTCACGGGACGTCCTGAGGTCAGACACGAAAATAAATAAATAAATAAAATAAACAGGAGGCGGAATGAACACACCTCACCATGCATTTGAGTTCTGAGAGCGTCCTTTAATTAACTGATTAATAATATTTTCAAATATAAATATACTGCTCTTTATTGAAACTTACTGTGCGTGCAGAAGTAGCTATAGTAGCTATTTCTTGTTAAAGATGACAAAAATGTTAAATATAAACAGGAATATTAATTTTAAATATCAAGTAAAATGTGTAATTATTTTCAAATGTTACTAAAAATAAGAAAAATTAAAATAAAAAATATTACAAATAAAATAAATATTTTTTTAAATAAACATGATTATTATTAATAAATATGAATATATTGCTCCTTATTAAAACATTTACTTCTATTTAATATAGAAGTATCTTATTTGTTAAAGATGACAATGTTAAATATAAACATTGTTTAAATATTAAAACTTTAAAAAAAAAAATGTTTTAATGTTGCTAAAAATAAGAAACATTAAAATAAAAAAAAAAACTAATAAAAGAAATATTTTTTAAAATATAAGCATGAATAAATCGTAATAAATGATGTATTGCTCTTTACTGAAACATTTACTGTGAATACACAAGTAGCATTATTTATTTGTTGTTAAAGATGACCAAAAATGTTAAATATAAACATGACTATTAATTTTAAATAATGTTACTAAAAATAAGAAATATTTAAAATAAATACATTATTAATAAAATAAATATTTTTTTAAATATATAAAAATTAAATATGACTACAAATTAAAATAAAATATTTTAAATATTTTAAACATTTAAATGTTATTGTAAAATATTAGTATAACGCTCTTTGCTGAAACATCTTATTGTGAACAGAAAAGTAGCATATTAATTAGTTGTTAAAAAGGTGAAATATTTAACATCAAATAATGTAAAATATTCAAAATGTAATATTTAAATGTTAAATATTATGCTCTGTGCATTAGAGAGCATGTTTAATCTGAGTTTAATGATTGTCCTTTAATTAATTCTGTCTGGGCGCTCGTTCGAGAGCAAACAAGGTTTCTAAATGCAATTTTTGAGGGTTTTTTTTTTAGCATTGCCATTTCAGGAATGTGTATGTGTAACGCTGTGTTTCTGCCTACATCAGATATTAAACAGAAACTGGAGTTTGGCTCCGACACGAACGTGTTTGAAAAGCCCCGTAAGACCAAAACTATGCAGAAATAGGACGCGTTGGACTCGGACCAAAGACAACAGCCCTGCTAATATTGGGATCATTCTGCATTCAGATATTCTCTCAGTGGATTTTTGGAATATTTGTGTCTTGTTCAAGAGAAAATGTTTCTATTTTCTGCGAATCGGCTCATTAGAAAGATTTCTGAAGGATCATGTGATGCTGAAGACTGGAGTAATGATGATGAAAGATTTGATCACAGAAATCAATTACAGTTTCACACATATTCACATGGAAAACAGCTGTTTTAAATTAGAATAATATTTCACATTTTTTACAGTATTTTTTTATCTAATAAATTGTTATTATTTTAAGCTTTTGAAATAATGTTTGATAAGTTAGTCTAAAAAAGTGCATTAAATGACAGTAATTAATTACAAATGCACTGCATGTTCACAAGATAAAACGCACCTATTATTTTCATCTTAAGTTTTAAATATTTTTAAAAATAAACATGAATATTATTAATAAATATAAATATATTGCTCTTTAGTTAAACATTTACTGTGAGTACAGTGGCATTATTTATTTGTTGTTAAATATAAACACAAATATTAATTTTAAATATTAAATAAAACTTGTAAAATATTTTTCAATATTACTAAAAATTAAAAATAATTACTAATAAAATAAATGTTTAAATATGAACATAAATATTATTAATAAATATTAATGCATATTAATATATGGTTCTTTATTGAAACATTTACTGTGAATACAGAAGTATCATTATTTCTTTGTTGTTAAAAATGACAAAAAATGTTACATATAAACATGATTATTAATTTTAAAGTTTCAAACTTTTACTTTTGTAAATGTTGCTAAGAATAAGAAACATTAAAATAAATATTACTAATAAATATTTTTAAATATACACAAATATTATTAATAAATATTAATATATTGCTCTTTATTTAAACATTTATTGTGAGTGCAGTGGCATTATTGATTTGTTGTTAAATATAAGCATGAATATTAATTTTAAATATTAAATGTTACTAAAAATTAGAAACAAAAAAAATAAATAAAATAAATAAAACAAATAAAATAAATATTTTTAAATATGAACATAAATATTATTAATATTAATACATAGTAAATGTTTTAATAAAGAGCAATACCTTAATGTGAATACATAAATAGCATTATTTATTTGTTGTTAAAGATTACAAAAATGTTACATATAAACAAGATTAATTTTAAAGAAATGTTTACATTTTTAAAAAATATGAAACATTAAAATATTATTTTTTTTGTTAAATATTAATATGCTCCTTATTGAAACATTTACTGTAAATACGAAAGTAGCATTATTTATTTGTTAAAAATTACAAAAAGTTTTAAATATAAACATGATTATCAATTTTTAAATATTAAATAAAACTTGTAAATATTTTTCACAAAATATTTTGTGAATCGGCTCAATAGAAAGATTTCTGAGGAATCATGTGGTGCTGGAGACTGGAGTAATGATGCTGAAAATCCAGCTTTGATCACAGAAATAAATTACATTTTAACAGATATTCACATAGAAAACATCTGTTTTAAATTAGAATAATATTTCCAATAATAAAAATAAAATAATCCAATAAACATCCAATAATGTTTGATAAGTTAGTCTAAAAAAAAATGCATTAAATGACAGTAATTAATTACAAATGCATTGCATGTTCACAAGATAAAACACACCTATAATTTCCATGTAAAGTTTTCATGTAAAGCACAGAAATGTTGAGTAGTTCAGCGCTCGGTCTGGAGAACACGCCGCTTTTTAAACCTCATCAAGATTTACTTGATCAGCAGCAGCAGCCGCCTCAAAAAAGCCCTAGATGTTTGTCTTGCATAATTAACTGAAATTAAAATGATTAAAAGTAATTAAAATGTTTGTGCTAAATAATTAACAAAAACAATCGGCTCTTTTGAAGCCCCGAAGAAGTTTTTCCACGTGGAAGTTTCCTTCAGAACACTAGAAAGCTCATTAGTGTTGTTGTTTACCTTCTCCATTCCGAGATCAAACGGGGAACGCTGCGGTTTCTGGAGCGCCGGCTATTCCTCCGAGTCTTCGCCGCTGGCGGCTTTGGACAAATTGGGCCTAATTCGGGGAGTCGGTACGAGGAGCGCGGCTCCCCCCGGCCCCGGCTTTGGTTGGCTCCGGCGGCCCGCTGACTCCGGTGGGTTTGCTTTGATGGAAGGTCTCACTGCCTCAGGTGGGAGGGGGGGATCGAGCTCTTTCTTCAGCGGGAAGGTCAGGAAAAGCGGCGGCTCTTTCTCTCTCGGACCCGTCGACCCTCGCGGCCGCCCGCGGCTAATCGAATGAGAACGGGCCAGGAATAAATCATCTCTGGAGCGTCCTGATATCGAGCTGCTGCCGCGAAGTGAATCAGTCCAGACAAAAATAAACATCCATCATGCCTCTCTCTGGCAGAACCACCGGGCGGCCGCGTTGGTGGGACGCGTTGATTTGTTTGGGCCCGTTTGCAAGCATCCAGACGTGTGTGTGCCAGGGCGCTTTTTTCAGCTTACTGCTAACACAGTCTTTATCCGAACTTTTTACTGTGAAATCAAAAGTGTTGCTAAAAAGTGCAATAATTTTACAAATTAAGTAAAAAATAAATATTACATTATTAGAAATATAAAACATTTAATTATTTTAAAATATATATTTACATATTACATTTACATATTTTGAAATCTTAAATATAAACATGAATATTATTTTTAAAATATTAAACATACTATTAGAAAAATAAAACTAAAAATAAAACCTTAAAATAATAATATTTTAAAATATAATGCCCTCTTTTTTTTATAGAAGTGCCATTATTATATAGACATGAATGTTATTTGAAAATATTAAATATTGTATTACTAGAAATATGAATCATTTTTGTATTATTAAAAAATATTTTTAAATATTAACATTTAAATATATTCATTAACTGAATACAAAAGTAGCATATTTTTTTACTTTTTACTGTAAAATACTGTGAAGTGTTGCTAAAAAAGCATTTTAAAAATATATATTTTTAAAATACTAATTATTATATTATTAGACATATAAAACGTGTTTAAATATTAACATTTAATTATTATTTTGATATTATATTTTTTATTTTAAAAATAAAAGATTTTAAAATATTTTATTATATTATTTTTGTCCTTTACTGAAACTTTTTTACTGTTCTTAAATCACAAATATTTGTTCATATAAAAACAATTGTTAGAAATATAAAACGTTTAAATATTAATATTTATTTATATTTTTTAAACATTATATTTTTTTGTCCTTTTATTGATTTTTTTTTTTTTTTTTTTGGGGAATACAGAAGTTCTTAAATCACAAATATTTGTAAATATTCAAAATAAATATTAATAGAAATATAAAACATTTTTAAATATTAAGTTTAAGAATTTTAAAATATGAATGTTATCACCCTTTGTTTAAACAAAAGTGGCATTACTTATTTGTTGTTAATTATATTTTAAAATATTAAATATAAAAATTAATATTATTTTAAAATATTTACCTATAACATTATACTATTAGAAAAATAAAACTAAATATGACCTTAAAATAATATTTTAAAGTATAATGCCCTCTTTTTTGTTTTTTTACAGAAATACTATTATTATATAGACATGAATATTATTTTAAAATGTTAAATGTTATATTACTAGAAAAATAAACATTTTGAAATATTGCTATTTAAATGTATTAAACTTTTATTGAAACTTTTTACTGTGAATACAAAAGTAGCATATTTATTTGTTGTTTAAACAAAGCCGCCCGTCGTTTGTGTGTGTGTGTGTTTGTGGTCTCAGTGATGATGAGTTGTTGAAAGTTGTCCTGAAGCTGAAGCGCGTCGGTTCAGCGTTTCCTCCTCCGCTCGCTAACCTCTCTGATGTAAGAGTTTGCGTGGCTCCTTTGAGACGTTCTTCACGCAGCTGCAGACACGAGGTCTCGTAGCTCCTCGCATCTCGTCCGTCTGGATGCGCGGCGAACACCCACCGGCCGACGGCAGCGCTGTTCTCAAAGCGTGAGGGTGGAGCGTAGGCTTTCAATTTCACACCACTATTTCAGTCATTCATGAACCCCGAGCCCCGACAACATCAAACAAACATCTCAGCGCCGCCTTTATCAAAACAAACCCCCACAACATTCACACACACACAAGATTCACAGCGTTTGTGCCGCTGTTTATGTCTGATCAACAATCCACCGCATTAATGACACTGACAACACATTCACATATATATAGATATATAAAATACTGAAGGGTTCTGAGTGGTTGCTAGGAGGTTGCTAAGGTTTGGGTGTTGCTAAAGTGTTCTGAGTGGTTGCTAGAAGCTTGATAGGGCATCTGGGTGGTTGCTGTGAAGTTGCTATGGGGGTTTAAGCGGTTACTGCGAGGTTGTTAGAAGGTTCTGAGTGGTTGCTAAAGGGGTTGCTATGGGGGTCTGAGTATTTGTTGGAGGTGTCTAGGGCTTGTGTGTTGCTAAGGTGTTCTGGGTGGTTGCTATGGGGGTTTGAGTGTTTGCTAGGAGGTTGTAAGGAGGTTCTGAGTGGTTGCTAGGGCTTGGGTGTTGCTAAGGTGTTCTGCGTGGTTGCTAAGGGGTTGTTACAGGGGCCGGAGTGGTTGCTAAGTGGTTGCTATGGTTTGGGTGTTGCTAAGAAGCTTCATAGGGCATCTGGGTGGTTGCTTTAGGGGTCTGTGTGGTTGCTAGGAGGTTGCTAGGGATTGTGTGTTGCTAAGGTGCTCTGGGTGGTTCCTCGGTGGTTGCTACATGGGCCTGAGTGGTTGCTAGGAGGTTGCTGGGGCTTGGGTGGTGCTAAGATGTTCTAAGTGGTTGCTAGGAGGTTGCTAGAGATTGTGTGTTGCTAAGGTGCTCTGGGTGGTTCCTCGGTGGTTGCTACATGGGCCTGAGTGGTTGCTAGGAGGTTGCTGGGGCTTGGGTGGTGCTAAGATGTTCTAAGTGGTTGCTAGGAGGTTGCTAGGGCATCTGGGTGGTTACTATGAAGTTGCTGTGGGGGTCTGAGTGGTTGCTAGGAAGTTGTTAGATGTGTCTGGGTGGTTGCTAGGGCATGGGTGTTGATAAGGTTTTTTTGGGTGATTGCTAGGTGGTCTGGTTGGTCACTCTTGTTAAGGTGTTTTGTGTAGTTTTTAGAGGGGTCTGGGTGGTTGCTAGGGTTTGGGCGTTGCTAAGGTGTTCTGGGTGGTTGCTATGAAGTTGCTATGGGGGTTTAAGTGGTTACTAGGAGGTTGTTAGAAGGTTCTGAGTGGTTGCTAGGGTGTTTTGGGTGGTTGCTAAGGGGTTGCTATGGGGGTCTGAGTATTTGTTGGAGGTGTCTAGGGCTTGTGTGTTGCTAAGATGTTCTGGGTGGTTGCTATGAAGTTGCTATGGGGGTTTGAGTGTTTGCTAGGAGGTTGTTAGAAGGTTCTGAGCGGTTGCTAGGGCTTGGGTGTTGCTAAGGTGTTCTGCGTGGTTGCTAAGGGGTTGTTACAGGGGCCGGAGTGGTTGCTAAGAGGTTGCTAGGGTTTGGGTGTTGCTAAGGTGCTCTGGGTGGTTGCTAGGAGCTTCATAGGGCATCTTGGGTGTTGCTAAGGTGTTCTGAGTGGTTGCTTGGTGGTTGCTACATGGGCCTGAGTGGTTGCTAAGAGGTTGCTGGGGCTTGGGTGTTGCTAAGGTGTTCTAAGTGGTTGCTACAGGGGGCTAAGTGGTTGCTAGGAGGTTGCTAGGGCTTGTGTGTTGCTAAGGTATTCTGGGTGGTTGCTAGGAGCTTACTAGGGCATCTGGGTGGTTACTATTAAGTTGCTTTGGGGGTCTGAGTGGTTGCTAGGAAGTTGTTAGAAGTGTCTGGGTGGTTGCTAGGGCATGGGTGTTGATAAGGTTTTTTTGGGCGATTGCTAGGTGGTCTGGTTGGTCACTGTTGTTAAGGTGTTTTGTGTAGTTTTTAGAGGGGTTTGGGTGTTGCTAAGGTGTTCTGGGTGGTTGCTAGGGCGTGTGTGTTGCTGTGGTGTTCTGGGTGGTTGCTATGAAGTTTCAATTGGTGTCTGAGTGGTTGCTAGGGCTTGGTTGTTGCTATGGTGTTCTGAGTGGTTGTTAGGAGGTTGCTATGTTGTTCTGGGTGGCTGCTAGGAGGTTGTAAGGGTGTCTGGGTGGTTGCTATGAAGTTTCTATTAGTGTCTGAATGGTTGCTAGGAGGTTGCTAGGGCTTGGTTTTTGCTAAGGTGTCCTGGGTGGTTGCTATGAAGTTTCTATCAGTGTCTGAATGGTTTCTAGGAGGTTGCTAGGACTTGGTTGTTGCTAAGGTGTTCTGGGTGGTTGCTAGGGGGTTGCTAGGGCATCTGGGTGGTTGCTATGAAGTTGCTATGGGGGTCTGAGTGGCTGCTAGGGTGTATGGGTGGTTGCTAAGGTGTTCATGGTGGTTGCTAGGTAAATGCTAGGGTGGTCTGATTTTCCTGGGTGGTTGCTAAGGTGTTGCTAAGGTGGTCAAAGCAGAAGGCGGCTGTAGTGAGTGATCATTCAGTCAGCCGATGGCGTGTGTTCACTTGACTGTTATAGAACACGTGACTCTCTGATTCATGAAGTGAACTCCTCTGTCCCGACAGTAACGTGATTCTGCAGCTCGTTCTTTGATAACTAATGCACTGCTGTTTCTGTCTGTGGGTCGATGCTAATGTTGTCCAGCGTTGCTCTCCAGATAGTTAGCAGTAATTGCTAATAGATGATCTTCAGCGCTTGTAATTTAGATGTTAAAGAATCACATGGGAAGAATTGATTCTTTCATTTGTGTGTATTGAGTGAACATAATCAACTAGTAGATACTAAATTCACAAACTTGTGTCCTGTCCTACAAACTTAAAACTTACTAAATCTATCTTTAATAAATCCTTACTTGAAACCTTCCTGAGATTTTAAGATAATATTTCAATAATTTTTACACACATTCACTTGTTCATGGTTCTCTGTTAATGCAGATCAACATCAAATAAAATATTTGTAAAATATTTGTAAAATATTTGTAAAATATATATATATATATATATATATATATATATATATATATATATATATATATTTTATAAAACATTTATTTTATTGTTAATTTTTATTTTTTTATTTTTAATGATTTTTTTTATTGCTTTGATTTTAAACAAAAATATTTATATTGATTTTACATTTTTATGCTTTGATTTTTAGTAAGTGTTTCATTTGGATTAGTTTTATTTTTAAAATTATTTATATATTTTGATTTTACATTTTTTATGCTTTAATACACTTTTTGTGAGTGTTTTTTTTTTTTATTAGTTTTATTTTTAAATTGTTTATATATTTTGATTTTACATTTATGCTTTAATTAATTTGTAGTAAGTGTTTCATTTGGATTAGTTTTATTTTTAAATTATTTTTATTATCATTTAATTCTTTTTAGTAAGCATGTTATATGGACAGCCTTTATTTAAAAATAAAAAAAAAAATTATTTAATCAATTTTTTATTTTTTATTTTCGTTAATTTACGGACCCCATTTTATAAAACCTGTGTTAAACAAAACATCCAAAAACAGATTAATTAGAAAAACTCATTATCTGAGCATGTTGTGGTTTGTATCTCGATATTTCTGTTTTAATATTCATGCCATTTAGAGCAATTTTTTGGAAACAGACATTACTTACAAACCGAACAAGATTAATTTCACCAATTATTAATGTGAGCTGAATAATAAATGTGAGAGAATCTGCACTGCTGATGTTCAGGTCTCTCAGGATCGTTCAGACCAACCGCACGAGAAGGTCAATCCGCTTTAGCTCCTGATCCGGTTCCGTGTTGAACCTGTGATCACACGCTGAGATCTGTCGGGCTTTTCCACCAAATTATTTGTGGATTATGAAAATCCCTGAGCGGGCGGCCGGCACGTCTGATCCACACCGCTGCTTTGATCCTCTGGCTGTCAATTAAGAGCCATTAGCGTTCGGTACGGCAGGTTTCGCTTCAAAGACTCTCTGCTCGTTAAAACACAGGTTTGGTTTGTGACGCAGATTTTGGAGGTTGAGCAGCAGCATTTCTCCTGATTTCAGGTGCGTTTGTCTCTGGTAATGATGGGAGCTGTTGAGGGAAACTGTCTGCCTCTTCCGAGCAGGAGTCATTACTTCATCTATTGAGCAGGAGCTGCAGGTGTTTGGCTGATGTGGAGCTGTAAATGCATCAATACCAGCAGCGATCTGACTCTCTCCAGGGCATCGCTGGCTTTTTCTCATTTTTGTATCTGTTTCTGGTCTGAATCGTTTCCTGTAGTGCTTCAAGATGTGAAAAAATCAACTAGCATTTATGTCTGTAGTGGTTACATTTATATATTAATGTTAAAAAAATAAAATTTTAAATTAAATTAAATTTGAATTAAAATGAATTAAAATTGAGTTAAATAAAATAAAATTACAGTTTCAGTGTTACCTGAAATTAAATAAAATTGTGAACTTTTATTTTAAAATAAAACAAAACTTTGACTGAAAATTTAAAAAAATGTTGAATTACTTTATTTCATACATTTTCTCATATTTTCCCATTTTTGTTTAATTTAACTTGAAGTTTTAAAATAACTAAACCTAGACATAAAAAACAGACATAAAAAAATATCACAACATAAAATTACTACAATTTTAACTAAAATTAAAATTGAAAATAAAAATGATTTTATTTTTACTTTGGGATAGTTTTCTCTGGCATTTGATTAAGGCTATAGAAATACATTTTCACTTGACTTGACTTATGTTATTTATTAGATTTTTTAGGTTTTATTTTTATATATATTTTTTCCTTTTAACTATAATTTAAATTTTTTGTTGTCATTTTTATGACAACTTTTTGTCATTTTGTGACACTTTAGTATTTTATTAATAAATAAAATAAAATACTGAAGTACTAAAATAAACTAAAACGAAAAAAACATATTTTAAGACATAAAATAAAAACAACTAATAATAGTGACAAAAACACAATTAGATTACTAAAACGTTAACTAAAATGATAAAAAAAAGTCTTAAAATATGGTTTTTCACTTTGTTGATTTTAGTAGTTCAGTATTTTTATTTATTTATTTGTTTATTTATTAATAAAATACTAAAGTTTTTGTCATAAAACACAAAATTAAATTACTAAAACTAATTAATAAAAAATAAGAAATAAAACCTAAAAAATATAATAAATAATATATGTCAAGTCAAAATTTATTTCTATAGAATACACAGAGGATAAAAAAGCATAAAAAGAAACATGTATAAGAAAAATAAAAAAACTTAAATCTCACATTTACAGGCATACTAGTTAAAAAACAAACAAACAACAAAAAAAACCCCAATGAAACTGATAACATTTTAACTAAAATGAAAATAAAAATGATACATACAAAAATAAAGCTCATTTAAAATATAAAAATGTATAAAATGATAATAAAGTATGATATACTCAATGATACAAAAATAACAGTGCTGGTTAGTCGCGGTAGTGCTCGACTAATGTTCAGTCAGATTGAGATCGTGTGGAGCGTCGTAGAGCTGGTTTTCCGTCTGATGCTGATGGTGTTGGTGACTGTGTTTCAGAGGCTGGAATGGGTCTGTCAGTCTCACAGCAGCAAAGCTGAACGATCCACCGCAGCAGAGAACAGAATTACAGCAGATTGCTTTTGTGCTCACAGTCACTGCAGACAAAAACAGCAGAGCGGTGAATGTGAGAGCCAGAACACAGCACACCAGTTATCGCTTTTTTTCACTCAGACAGAACAGACAGAAAACCTTTATATTTGTACAGTTTTTGGGGGAATAAAATGTTGTATGTAATCAAGCAAACTATATATAAACAAATCCCTCTGTAAAAAACTTCAGGGTATAGACAGAAAGTCTATACCCCCCCCAAAAGTCTGAAATCTCAAACTTGACAGGTGCATGAAAAAACTGTGCTTTTGCCAGCAGTGTTTCACCTTAATTTTAGTAAAAAAAAATAAAAATAAAAAAATCACAGTTTTGTTGCCTTTTTTTTTTTTTTTTTTTTTTTTTTTTTTTTTTTAATTTTAGTTAAAATGTTATCAGTTTTGTTGTATTTATTTGTTTGTTTGTTTGTTTGTTTATTCATTTATTTATTATTATTATTTTAACTTTGGAATAGTTTCTGTAAATGTGAGATTTGCTCCGTCATTAGCCAGTTTTAAATCTGTTTTTAAACCTTATTTGTTTTTTTCTGCCATTCGATTAAGGTTCGTTTGTGTTTGTCAAATTGTTCTAAATCTGTTTATTTATTTTTATTTTTATCTGCTATAGAAAAGAATTTTGACTTGACGCGACTTATGTATTATTTATTATATTTTTTTAGTTTAGTTTTTTTTCTTTCATTATAATTGTAAAGTTAAAGTTTTAGTAATTTAATTTTGTGTTTTTGAAATTTTTTTTATTACTTTTTATTTTTTGTTTTTAATTTCTTTATGGTTTTTCAGTTTTTGTTTATTGTAGTTCGTCAGTGTTTTATTTATTTATTAATTTAATTCATTCATTCATTATTTATATTAATAAATAAATAAAACTAAATTAAATTACTAAAACTCAAATTATAATGAAAAGGAAAAAATGTATAAAAATAAAACCTAAAAAAATAATAAATAATAAATAAGTTAAGTGAAGTTTTTTTTTTTTTGATGATTCAGTATTTTTTTTTTTAAATTTATTTCTGTATTTAAAAATGTTAAAGGTTTTAATTTTAGTTTATTGTATTTATGCAGAGCTTTTTATTTATGTGTTTTTAAATTCCAACAAGGTTTAATGACCATAATAGTTTTTCAGTCATTCATTTATTATAAAAATTCTCAAAATGAGTTTGACCTGCATTAACCTCGGCTTGTCATAAAAGGTCAATTTTTGTTTTAAGTTGAAGTTTTCAATTTCATTATATATTACAACACATTTTTGTGCAGAATTTCATCTCTTTAATGAGACTCTTAATTTAATAATGTCTGAGTGGTTGCACCTGTGCAACTTTTTTTGACTTTATAACCTTCAGAAATATCAAGATTAATTTTAATTAAGAAATTAAAAGCCTGTTCGTTCTAGAAAAGCCGTATGATTTGCATAATGAATGTGTTTTTGAATGAATTAATAGACGTAAGAGAGAGTCCCATCATTGCAGGTGTTTGGTCTTTGGTTTTTGGTGTTTTATGATTAAAAATAGAACAGTGACGTGATGCTGTAATCCGCTCGCGAACAAGCGTCACGCATCGGCTGAAAGTGTAAAAAATGCAGCACATGTCGGGACTTAAAAGACACGAGAGCCTGCTCAAATATTGAAAACATAAATTTTGTACCAGTTGGTGTTGCTTTGTTTTTTCTTCGGAGAGAATAAAGAGCGTGGAGACGAGCGCATCGATCGCGGGACGAGAGAAAACGCTTTCATGTGAACTCAAATGTCGGAGGGAATGAAGCGTTTGCTGGGCCTCAATTAAAGCGGCGGCGCCGGCTTTTCTCTGTTTGTTTGGAAAGGTGAGCCGAGCCGCTTCACGTCAGACGTGCGCGTGTCGCTCGCTGTTTAGCCGCGGCTTCAGATGAAGTATTGATGTGCCATCGGGCCCTGTGGCAACAGTTTTCGTGTCAGAGTTAATAAGACGTCTGGACTCTGTCGAGATACGCGGAGCCTCCAGCGCAGCGGCATTCTGGGACTGTTTGCTCAGATGAGCTAATCGAATGCCTTTTGGACAGCGAGAGGGAGTTTCGTAAACCGAAACCTTAGTATAAACTCAAATACTGTCAGAAAACATGACTCACGGAAACATGGACTCCTCAAATCAAAGGCAAGACGTCGTGACTCATTAATTTCAGGATCATTAAACACATTTGACCCCAAAATGTCTTTGTTTGTACTTTGGTAGCACTTTACCTTATGTAAAAATATATCATTTATGTAATTTAAAATATATAATTTTAATACACTTTACTAAATTGCTATTAAATTGCAATTTTTATATCTATGTAGTTTATTACATTTTTAGTTGTCAGTTTATTTTTATTTTAGTACATCAGGTTCAACTAAATAAACTTTTTCTTAATGCCTTAACATCTAACTGTACATTATTTTTAATATATTATTATTATTATTATTATATATTCTATAAAATATAAAATAATTACATTAATAATGAATAATTAATTATTTAAATTGTTGTTTTCCCTAAATAAATAAATAAATAAATAAAAGTTTTCTGTTTTATTTAATTGCATTTTTGTGTTTGTTGTTCTGAGCAAAAAATAAATATCACACATTTTCCCCTCATCTACAGAAGACACCTACTAAAATGTCATTCAGTGCAACGATCTTGTTAGGCATATTTACAACAATATCAATTTATGACATATTAAAAGACAAATTATTATTAATAATAAAAATAAAATACATTTTCCACTATCCTGGGTTTTGCCCATTTGTCAATAAGAATTTTTTACTCATTTAAAACACAATATAATTTAATAATTTATTCTTTTATATATTTTAATATGCACAAGTCAAAATATGCATGCAAAATATGCACACATTTTGATTTAATGACTTAAATGTTTTCAGTTCAAGTTTTTAAAATATTAATATTATTTTTATAATCTTGTAACAAGGCATTTCACCCAGTAATCAATAGAAAGATGTAAGACAACTTTTTGCACTGTGACATTATTTTGATGACAATTAAACACATTTTACCTTAAAATACAACTTAAAATACCTTTCTCTGTACTTTTTAGTGCATGTGGCATTTTACTTATAAAATATTGAATTTGTAGAAATTGAAATATATGATTTATATTACATTATACATTTACTAAATTAGTATTAAATGACTAATTTACTGCTAATTTGTTTTTAAATAAATCTTATTTTTTCTCAGTTCTCATTACGACTTATTACCTGCAAGTTTACCACATTACAGGAGAAATTTTTTTTTTTTTTTCCAATTTAAATCATGTATAACATGACTTTTTTTTTTTTTTTTAAGTTTACAATTTTTAAAAAAATTATAGCAATACGAATTTGGGTGTAAAATTTTTAACTGTCATGAAAATAGTCGCAATGCAAAAAACAAAACAAAAAAAAAACCTTGATCCTCAAACAGGCGTTATGTATTTATTAATTTATTTACCTTTCTTTTAACTTTAATGCATTTGTCATTTTATTTATAAAATATTGAATTTATAAAAATTAACATACATGTTTTATATTGCATTATACATTTACTAAATTAGTATTAAATGACTAATTTACTGCTAATTTGTTATTTTTGTTAATTGTTAATTTCTCAGTTCTCATTACTCTTATTACCTGCAATTTTACCACATTACAGGAGAAATGCTGTAATACAAGTAACTTTTTTTTTTCCAAGTTAAATCATGTATAACACAACTTTTTTTTTATTGAAGTTTACAATTTTAAAGATTTTATAGGGTGTAAAATGTTTGATTGTCATGAAAATAGTCACAATGCAAAAAAGCCAAAAAAACAAACAAACAAACTTGATCCTCAGACTTTATTTATTCATTTATTAGATATCTCCAGAAATCCCAATTTCATTCAACATGTTCTTGACGCCTTTCATTATATTGGTGATTGGTGTAATCGAGTCCATTGGAGAGTTTGAGATCTGTAGTGAAGCTGTAGTAGAGTCATGGCTGATATTACAGGTTTTTTTGGTTCGGAGAAACATCTGAGAACCAGGAAACTTAGCAGGGCACCAGCTGTTTGCATAAAAACAGTCGTACGTGTATTAGTTTTCATTTGGCAGACGACTTCAAGCTGTGTGTTTGATCAGCGTGTGATTCGAACCCATGACTGCGGCGTTGGAGGAACTGAGTCAGAGATGTCATGATGTTGGGTGTGAGAGCGCGCGTCTAATCCGAACTCATCCTGACAGCGACACGCTCCCAGATCAAGGGAATCCCTGCACCAAACGAAGCGCGTCTCACTTGATGCCAGAAAGCGCGAGTCGTTTGTTCACGAAATGTAGTTGATCATGTAAAATGCGGCGTCTCCTTTTCACATCAGGGAGCAGAAAATGTTGCGTGCTGTCAGAATAAAAGAGCAGCGCTTCACACCTCAGTCATTACGCTCACGCCCGACCGAGACGGCCTGAAATAAATTCACACGATTCGGTCGCGCCTATTCTGAGCCCGATCCTCCGCTCCTGGGCGTGTGCGTCGCAAAGGCGGGTGAAAAAAGAGATTCACGCTCAGAAATTTCATGAAAACATCACGACGCTGAGAATTTGCTTCTGCCTTCCAGGATGTTGATTTTGGCGGCTGGGATTGGCAGAGCGTCACGCCGAGACGAGTGGATCTGAGCTGCTCCCCTGGGCGTTAAAGTAAACAGTGCTTGTGTTTGTAGCGGCAGATGAAAACGAGAGAAAGCGGCGCGTTCGTTCGGTGTGTGTTGCGCTGCAGGTCGACTCGAGGAGAATGAGTGTTTGGTGACGGTGATGTTGTGCAGTGATTACGGCCGTTTGGAGCTGCAGAGCAGCAGTTACATTCATTCACATGTTGAGCAGATTTAATTATTCTTCACACTGATTGAATGAATGAGTCTCACTGTGAGTGGACTGTCTTCCCATCCATCTATCGTTATATCCATCCATCATTCTGTTCATCCATCCCTCCATCCATTGTTCTATTAATGATCCATCCATCCATCCATTGTTCCATCATCTATCCATTCATCTGTCCATCATTCTGCCCATCCGTCCATCGTTTTGGCCTTTCATTATCCGTCCATCTGTCCATTGTTCTGTCAATCATTCATCTGTCCATCCATCATTCTGTCTTTCCATCCATCCATCCAGTCGTTTTGTCCTTTCACTATCTGTCCATCCCTCCGTCCATTGTTGTCATCCATCATTCTATCCTTTCATCCATCTATCTGTCCATTGTTCTGTCAATCATCCGTCTGTCCATCCATTCATCCATCCATTGTTTTGTCAGTCATCTAACTGTCCATCCATCTGTTTGTCCATCCATCCACCGTTCTGTCTTTCCATCCATCCATCAATACATCCAGTCGTTTTGTCCTTTCATCATCCGTCCATCCCTCCGTCCATTGTTGTCATCCATTTGTCCATCCATCCATTCTATCCTTCCATCCGCCTGTCCATCCATTCATCCATCCATCCTTCTGTCCATCCGTCCGTCCATCTGTCCATCTGTTGTTCTGTTAATTATCCATCTGTCCTTCCATCCGTTCATCGGCCCATCCGTCAGTTGTTCTGTCAATCATTCATCTGTCCATCCATCATTCTGTCTTTCCATCCATCCATCCAGTCGTTTTGTCCTTTCACTATCTGTCCATCCCTCCGTCCATTGTTGTCATCCATCATTCTATCCTTTCATCCATCTATCTGTCCATTGTTCTGTCAATCATCCGTCTGTCCATCCATTCATCCATCCATTGTTTTGTCAGTCATCTAACTGTCCATCCATCTGTTTGTCCATCCATCCACCGTTCTGTCTTTCCATCCGTCCATCAATACATCCAGTCGTTTTGTCCTTTCATCATCCGTCCATCCCTCTGTCCATTGTTGTCATCCATTTCTCCATCCATCCATCCATCCATTCTATCCTTCCATCCGCCTGTCCATCCATTCATCCATCCATCCTTCTGTCCATCCGTCCGTCCATCTGTCCATCTGTTGTTCTGTTAATTATCCATCTGTCCATCCATCCGTCCGCCTGTCCATCCATCTATCGTTCTGTCCTTCCATCCGTTCATCAGCCCATCCGTCAATTGTTCTGTCGATCATCCTTCTGTCCATCCGTCTGTCCGTCCATCCATTGATCCATCGTTCTGTCCTTCCATCTATTTGTCCATCTGTCTGTCCATTGTTCTGTCAATCATACATCTGTCCATCTGTCCGTCCATCCATCGATTTGTCCTTTCATCATCCATCTGTCCTTTGTTCTTTCAGTCATCATCTGTCTGTTCATCCCTCATTTTGTCCTTTCATCGTCTGTCCATCAGTTGTTCTGTCAATAATCCATCTGTCCATCCATCATCCATCCATCGTTTTCTTTTCATCATCCATCCATCCATCCATCCGTCCTTCCATTGTTCTGTCAATCATTCATCTGTCCATCCATCATTCTGTCCTTCCGTCTGTTTGTCTGTTCACTCATTTATTATTCTGTCAATCATCCATCTGTCCATCCATCCATTTATCCATCCATTTTTCTGTCAATCATCCATCCATCTTTGTTCTTAAGGTCTATGAACATTTTGAAACTTTTTCAAAACTTTGAAGACTTTGTCAAGTCAACATTTCTAGATTGTCTTGTCTAAATTTGCTTTTTTCATTTCAGTTCATTCAAACTCTACTTTGTAACATTCAAATTCAATATATATGTATTTGAAAAGTGTTCTTAATTCAGTTATCAATTATGCACAATCCTTCATCATGTATTATTATTGTGCCACCCCCTTCCCCCCCCAAATATTCACTCAGTTCACCAAAATAATGCATTTACTCAATAAGAATGATGATTTTCCACTTATGCACCATTTGGTACTTGGTATTTCAGATAACCTGCTGATTAACCAGTCTGGCCGTTGTATGTTGGTGTGTGACTAGTTTTGAGATTGTAAGCATCACTGATGTCTCCTCTCCTCTCTGCAGAAGACTGTCTCCTGGAGAAATCCTACACAGACTGCGGCTACAGTCAAGGCAAAGATGACGACTTCGACTGGGAGCAGATCAACACCAAGCAGAAACCCTCATCAGACCCCTGGGTGCCGTCAGGTCAGTCAGTCTGCACTGCTTTTTACTGTTTGTGAATTTCAGGTGTGCTTGTTTATATGCAGAGACGTGCGTCTCAGTGTCCTCTCGGAGCTGGTACTCTACTCTAGAGCTGGTGTCATGATGAATGACCTGATTCATGATGATCTGTTTCAATGATGGATTTTAATGGAGTTTGAGGCTTCAGTTTCTGCAGCGTTGTGTCTCTTTGATTCATTATTTCAGCATATGATCAGGGTCGCCGTCAGCGCGGCAGCTTTGATAAACGCTGTCGTGTCATCGGCCGGACAGACTCCCGCTGCGGCACGTTAACAGATTTTAATGGGAAGGTGAAAACGTCACTGATCTGTTCTGCGGAGTTGGAGAGTCGAGTGAGAGAGACAGACTTAAGTACTTCAGGAGGAAAAAAACACTTTTGTGAACAGGAGGCATTTACTCTAGTATCATGTTTTGTTGATATTTAGAATTAGATTTCATTTTTACATTTTCTATTTTCACTTTAATTAGGGATTCAAGTGTGTAGCACTAAAACCCTATTGTAATTTTACAATAAAACTGATGGTGCAGACCAAACCGTAAGTCATAGAGACTTGAAACTTGGAGTGATGGTAGTACTCACACCGCCAACAACGTGACCAAGGCTCACCCCAGTCCGCCTGACGGGGGCGCTACAGCGAACAAAAGTACGGAAGTGCTCATTACTCCTAAACCGTCAGTCGTAGTTACAAGTGTTGGATGTCATTGGAATTCTTGGCTCATGCCGGACAAAATGCGAAATTTTTTGCTATTTTGGATTTACTGAAAAACCTACTTTTGCAAACTAACTTTTGACTCGCTGTCGCAAAGAGATGCCAAAATGTTCAAAAGGGGCAGGGCCGCTTTTAGTAAAATGCCTAGAACTCCTGAACGGAAGGAGATTTCTCTGCCAAACTCAGGACACTTATGTAAGAGCTCAATCTGAGGTCACAGGAAACAAATCGTGGAGCTTGACCACTTAGTGGTGCTGTAAGAGGGGAAAAAACATGAAATGGCTCTAGAACCACTGCTGTCTATCAAATCGTTTGTTAAATGACTAAGATGTAAAAAACCTACTTTTTGCGAACATGTCCTAGGTTTTTTCGCTAAATCTGGAAAGACACTGCAGTACAATTCTCTGGACTCTCTATGTCAATAATCATCAAAAACAAAGTCAAAATGTACCCTTTGGGAAACTATTATGGGGTCGTTTAGAAAAGGAGCCTGTCCAAATGTACCCAAAATCCTATAAAGCCTGAAGAAAAGCTCAAAACTTCACAAAACTTGGCGAGCACATGCGACAGGTGATTCTAAACAAGCATGCTAAGTTTTAAGGGGATTGGACCGCATGGTAAATTACTAAAATTGCTTTTTAAATCATTGATTTCTGTGGTTACAGGCTCGCTAAATAATGTCTTTTTTCATCTGTGCCTAAATACCTTAAAGGAGAAGTCCACTTCCAGAACAACAATTCACAAATAATTTACTGACTCCCTTGTCATCCAATGCGCGTTTATGTACTATTGAATCAGGTCAAAAGGTCACGCGGAACTACAGACCCAGTGACTAAGAAAGTGCAAGTAAGTCAAACACTGTTTACAAACAAAAAGGTGCAACGATGTCGGACGATTCTGAAGTTGTAGGAGAAAATAAGATGGAGTTTTTCACTGTACTCTACCATTTTTAGCCAGAGTACACAGATGATGAACTTAGACATGATTCGTAGTAATGGGAAGTTCGGATCATTTTGCTGACTCTGACCTTTGAGTCTCAAAATGAAAGAATCTTTTTTTGAGTCATTTCCTTCATTTTAGCAGAGTCAGCATCACGTGACGCCCCATAAGATGAACAAACGACTCGGAAAAACCCGAAGACTCGAAACAGGTGAACTAATTCCAGTACAGAACCTAATAGGATGTTGCACATGGTTGACTGAACGAATCACTCCCCGAGACGACGACTCCTTCCCGAGTCACATTAAAGATTTGTTCAAAGTGAGCGAATCACTCAAGAACGCGCATCCCGGAGCCTGTGCTACACAAGCTTTCGTGCTTAAAAAGTATACACATTTTTATTTTTTGAAAACAATCACCGATTGTTTCGCTAGATAAGACCCTTCTTCCTCGGCTGGGATCGTTTAGAGCCTTTGAAGCCGCATTTAAACTACATTTTGGAAGTTCAAAATCGGGGGCACAATTGAAGTATGGAGAAAAATGCTGAAATGTTTTCCTCAAAAAGACAGAAAGACAGAAAGACAAGAACATCTTGGATGACAACGGGGTGAGTACATTATTTGTAAATTGTTGTTCTGGAAGTGGACTTTTAAAGAACCCTGATAGTCTCTGCTTGCAGCTATATTTTTAGATGAGACTTTAGTAATTTTGTTGTTTTTGTCATTTTGGTTGGCTTTTGTTTTTCAAATGTCATTTATTTATTCATTTTAGTTGCATTTAAAAGGCCTTTTTATACCTTTATGCTTTTCTGTGTGAATAAATGTCACCATTAGTAGGTTAGAAGACAAAACGAAAGAGAAATCCGTATTTAGATGCCGTTATACACAGATTTATATTCACTAAAGCTGAACCGTTTAACATCCAGAGTGGATTATAGATTCAGACAAATTCTTGACGAGCTCAGTTTTGTAAGTTCTGATCGTTATGAAGATGTGCAGTGTTTGCGCTCATGAGGCTGTTTGTCACACTTTAATAAACACTTCCATTAGAAGCAGCGGCCGTGGCGTTCGCTCTTAAATCTGACGCCTAACCACGCGGATCCTCCACGCCATCGGCCGCCCGTCTCCACGGCAGGGACAGGATTAATTGCGAGGACGTGGCTAATTTCACCTCACTGCACCGGAGGAGAGAAACGGGCAGGAGCGTTTATTCTCACAGCGCCGCTGATTTATGTGAACGCAGCCGGACCTACATGTACAAAAACGGAGTCCTGCGTCATAAAAAAACACATATTTTCCAGTTTACAAAGCCTTTGGAGTCTCAAATACTAATGCAGTTTTCACAAAACCACACAAAAACTCATTCCAGACCAGCTGAATTCCCTCATATGTTGTCCCAACTAGTCAAACACAGTTATCTGAACAAAGAATTTCATATTGCCAAAATATGAAGGGTTCCCAGCATGCAATGCAGCATGAATCAATAATGTGGTTACTGTTATAGCATTATTGTTTTGCTCTTTTCTGACTTCAGTTCAAGTCTTTTGTTGTTGTTTTGTCAGCACAAGAGTGATTAAATAAGTAATTAATTTGTTGGCTATATGCTGCATTAGTGAAAGAACAGTAGTGTGTTTGCTGAGAGGATGCGAACATTAGGAGACGGTTAAGACAATGTGACCTAAACACACAAATCTGACTCAGATGTTATGTCTATTTGCATTCATTTATATCCAGCTGATCACTTTTATGCATTCATTAATGAGTGAAGTTTATATTTAAAGGTAGTGACCTGAAAAAGCAAAGTGATTTGTTCATGCAGCCGACAGAAACATAAACAAATAAGAAATGCATCCAATTTTTATTTTTTTTAATCATCACTGTTCGACATGTTTTGTTAGTTTTTGTTACTAAGGTCAAAAAATGTTGTAAAATTATTGTTTGTTGTTAGATTGTTAATTTCAACGTTTATTAATACATTTTTAAATTTTAAAGTTGCATTTATTAACATTAGCTGATGTACATTTGTTAACAGAAATGAACACAGCGTAATTAATATATTAATATATTAATATTAAATGTTAATATTTAGATTTTTATATTGTATTTAAAACTACTGTACATTTTTAATGGTTCTTGTTTATATGTTTACACACTATCAGTCAAACATTTTTGAACACACGATTTTTCATGTTTTTTTTTTTAAGATTTTTTTTTTGCTCACCAAGCCTGCATTTATTTCATCCAAAGTACAGCAAGTAAAATTTTGAAATATTTTTACTATTTAAAATAACTGTTTTCTATCTGAATGTGCTTTATACTGTAATTTATTTCTGTGATGCGCAGCCGAATTTTCAGCATCATTACTCCAGTCTTCAGCGTCACATGATCCTTCACAAATCATTCTAATATGCTGATTTGCTGCTCAACAATGTTAAAAACAGTTTATATTTTTCTGGAAACTGTCATGCATGTTATTTTTCAGGATTCACAGACAGATGAATAGAACATTATAAATGACGTTACTGTCATTTTTGATCCATTTAATGCTTTCTTGATGAATAAAAGTATTATTATGATTTATTTTTTAATCATACTTTTCTCCAACTTAAATAATAGTGTATCATGGTTTTCACAAAGTAATAATTTTAAGTAATAGCTTCTGAAAATTCAGCATTGTATCACAGAAATAAATTAAAATTTACAATATATTCAAGTAGAAAACAGTTTTCTTAAATTGCAATAATTTTTCACATTTTTTACCGTACATTTTTGATCTAGTAAAATTCATGTGATCACATAAAATTCAGATTTGATCACAGGAATTAATTACATTTTACAATATTTTTTAAATATTGTATTTTAAGTTATTTTAAATTGTAATATTTCACATTTTTACTGCATTTTTGATCAAATCAAATGGATTTGATCAAATAAAATTAGTTATTATTATTATTATTATTATTATTATCATCAATATTTAAAATAGTACAGTGCTGATCCAAAGATCAGCATTTATCTGAAATAAAAAGCTTTTGTAATATTATGCACTATACCATTCAAAAGCATTATTTTTTATTTATTTATTTTTTTGGAGGAAAGAATTATAGAAACGAATACTTTAATTTAGCAAGGATGCTTTAAATTGATCAAAAGTTCTGATAAAGACATTTATAATGTTACAAAAGAAAATTCTACTCCGCTGATTTCAACATATTAATAATAATAAATGTTTTTCAGCTTTGAAATCACAGGAATAAATTGTTTTTAAATATATTAGAAAGTAGTCATTTAAAATAGTTAACAAAAATCTAAAATAAATAAATAAAAATAAAAATGTATTTAAAAACTTCTGACTTTAGATCAAATAAAAAAAATTAAAAAATGTTCAAAATCTTTTGACTGGTAGTATAAAAATGTAAATAAAGGAGCATTATGTTTGCTTTCATTCAGTATCTATTTTTAAAATATTGGTTGATTAATTGGTTATTGGCCAAAATCAATTATTGTTAAAATCCATCTTGGCTGAGCTCTAATCAAAACAATTAACACACAGTGTTACAAAATGGAAATGTGAACAGGAAATCTGTAACAACTGAGACAATATCTGAAACATTGTATCACAAGCACTTCTCATGTTTATTTAAGGTTAAGGCTAAATAGTGACAAAACAAATTAGTGTTACTCACTACAATTATTAAGAACCTGATGAAGATTTTTACATTTTCCAAATGTATTTACAGTGAACAGCAGTTTGTATGTGAACGTGAAGCTGTAGATCAGATGAACAGAGTTTGGTTCTTGTGTTTGTGGTGTCTGTGACGTGTGAAACATCAGATGTCGGCGCGTTCTTCATTCCTGCGTCCGCTGACCGTGACGCTCCTCACAGGTGCGCCGTCCCGCTCTGAACCCGGCGGCGGCGGCGGCGGCAGAAGTGGTTTTGGGTGGTAATCAATACGTGAAGCTCATATGAGCGTGACAGGCGCTCTGCAATAGTTCACCCTCCGCGCTCTATGACAGCTCTTATCTATTTAATTCTATTTCACTTCCAGCGAGGTCAAGGCCGCCGGGATATATTGGTGTTTTTCATTTGGCCGGTGTCAGACCCGACGCCCCGCTTCACACGCCTTCGCCGAGAATAGATGGAGCAGCTCGAGCTGAGACTTTCTCTGCTTTCTCATTAGCGTGCGATAATGGCGTCGCCCTCCCGGCCGCGGTACACGTACAGCTGCCGCTCGCAAAAGTGGAGCGAGAGCACGAGGACAGAAAGCGGGTCGCAAAACGCCCTGCTTTCGGTGCCACTTAGAAAGGTCAAACTCATGACGGCGCTCAGGAATCGCTGTGAATAGTTCTCCCTAAAATCAAAAGGAACAATTAGAAAATGCTTTTTGCGCAAAAGAATTTATTTATAAAATTACAGTGATGTTTGTATTTTTTATTAATACAATTTGCAACAAATAGACAATACTTTTTATTTATTTGTATTCTTTAGAAATGTTTTGTATGATGGTAGTATTTTTTTGTACAATTTTTTATTTTATTTTATTTTATTAATAGAAATGAAATAAAAATGTATGAATTAATAAAATTAATCAAATTTAAACCTAAAATAAAATAAACATTCATAATAATTTTGTAATTTACTAATTATAATTTTATTAAAATGTATTAAAAAAATACATATTTAAAAAATGAATAAAGTTAATAAAATGAAATAATAATCAATGAATTAATAAACATTTAATTAAATCAAATTTACTTCTAAAAAATATAAAATGTATAATATAAATATAAATATAAATGTATAATTTATTTTTTTAAATAAAATTGCTAATTATAATTTATAAAGTTTATAAAAAATATTATAAATGAATTCAGAAAAAATAAAAATATATTTTACTTATCTTTGTATGTACTATTTTTATTTATTGTTGTTTATATGTTGTTTATTTTATTGTGAATTCATGTGTATTTTATATTAATACAATTTGCAACAAATAAACAATTCTTTTATTTTATTTTTATTAATTAGAAATGTTTTGTATGATGGTAGCATTTTTGTACGGTTTTTGTTTTATTTTTCCATTTGATAAATTAACAATTTAATCCTAAAATAAAATCTAAATTCATAACAATTTTGAAATTACTAATTATAATTTATAGAATTTATTTTTACAAAGTTAATATAAGTAATAAGTATATAGTATAAATATAAGTGCTTTCATAAAAAAATAAAAATACATTTTACATATGTTTGTATGTACTGTATGCATTTATTTATTGGTTGTTTATTTTGTGAATTATATATAAAATCTAAATTCATAACAATTTAGTAATTACTATTTAAGTAATACTATCTAATTACTAATTTAGTAATTAAAATTTCTAAAATGTATTTTAAAAAGGTTAATATAAGTAATAAGTATATAGTATAAATAAAAGTAAATATATAAATGTATATATATTCTAAATATCTAACCATAGTATAGTCTGATATTTTGATTAATCTAATTTTAATGATAAATTGATAAAAAATAAATAATACATTTATAAATAATTAAAAATAATGAGTTTCTATTTTAAATCATTTTAAATAATTAAATAACATTTTATTGTATTTAAATATGCTTTTTTTACAACTTGTATTTTTAGTTGCTTAAATGCAGTATAATTTCTTATAATTTTAATTATAATTCTTATAATTTCTCAGTATAATAGATAATGAGCAATGAGCAGAAATGAAATATCTGTACACAGACAAAAAAGGGTCTTTGTAACAAAGCAAAAACAAATAGTTGTGCTGTTTTCTGTGTAATGTGATGTGAGTGTGCGGTTGTTCTGCATTAGTGCCGGTCGTGTTGAGGAGGTGTTTCTCTCCTCTCTGTGGTCTTGTAGTGGTTGGTGTGTGAGTATCATGTGTCTCCATCAGTGCTGCGTCTGAGACATGAAAGCGTTCTGCTAACAGGTGTAACACACAGACGTCTGCTCCGGATCAGAGTTTATCCTCCGTCCTGCTGAAGGATGCGAACAGCTCCATCAATCTGCACACATTCAGTGGCTCAGGGGAATTCAGGCCTTCAGCACTTTACTGTCCTCACATATCTGATGCCGTTTGACTCTGTAAAGCTGACAGTAAATCTACCCTAAAATGACCAGGAGACAGAAGCAGGTTAAGTCTAGTTAGACAAGTTAGTATATAATTATGATAGTAGTATTTTTATCTTTTTTTTTTTTTTTTTTTTGTACTTTTTGGGTTCATTTGATTTATTAATAATAATAGTAATAATAATAATAAAATTTATTACCAATAAATACAAAATATTAATTATTATAAAAATATATACGTTTATATATTTACTGATGCAGTTTAAGACCTTTAGACCGACAATAAATCTACTATATATCATCCCAAAGACAGAAGCAGGTTTGGTATTTAGTATATATCACAAAAAAAAATTATTTAATTAATATTATTTATTTATTATCTTTCAAATGCTTTTATACATAATTATTTAATTTATAATATTATAATAATTTGAATTAATTTGAATTAATAATTAATAATTACAGCTTGTGATTTTTTTTTTTTTTTTTTTTTTTTAATTTGATTAATACAATTTAATTTATTACAAATACCTAAAAAATAAATTAAGAATATTTTTAGAACACTTTATTTAAACAAACAAAAAGTTGCTTTTGTTTATTTATACATACTTATTTAAATTGGAATATTATAATTATTTTAATTACTAAAGTTTTTTGTACATCTTGTAATTTTTGCATTAAAATAAATGTAAAAACAAATAAATAATGCATTTTATTTACTTATTTGTTTAGTGTTTGTTGCGTTGCCTGTACTTTGTTGATTAATACAATTTTCAAAAAACATTTTGTTTACAATTTATTATAAATAAATAAAAAATATAAATGAATAATACATTTATGACACATTTAATTAATGAATTATTATTATTATTATTTTTACATAAAACAATTAAATAAAACAAAGAAATAAAATACATAAATAACTAAAATAAAATTAAGAATTAAACTAGATATTTATTTGTGCATCAGATACACTACCTGTCAAAAGTTTTTAAATGAGATTTTTAATGTTTTTTAAAGAAGTCTCTTCTGCTGACCAAAAGCAGTAAAATTTTAAAATATTTTTACTATTTACAATAACTGTTTTCTGTTTAAAAAATATTTTATATTTATTTATTTCTGTAATTTCAAAGCTGAATTTTTAGCAATTTTAGCTATTTTTGTCATTGATCATTTGATTCCTGAGTAATGAAAAACTGCTTTCATAACACTGATCTGTTGTACAGTATCTTGTGTTTTGTTGTTATGAAACATGGTTTTCCTGCAATGATTCTCTTCGTGGTAGTTCAGCTCTTATAGTTCGATCGTCTTCATCTCCGTCAGATCTTCAGCTTACGCTGTGTTTGCTGTAGTTCGTGTTGTTCTGATGGTTTAAATCTGTGTGTTTGTATCAGGACTGGAGGTTTGCTGTAGTTTGAGGTTTTATTGGCAGGAATCTCAGTCCTGAATGTCCTGATGTGATCGAGCAAACCTCAGTTCTGGACTGAACTCTCGCGTTCTGGCGTCTGATTGGTTCTCGACTCTCACGCCCACATTCATCAGAAATAACCCGTCGTATTCGGTGGGTTTGTGTTTCCTGAACACGTGTCAGAGTCGGTTTGTTGTGATTTCTTCTGGATCGTTCTGCTAATGTCTTCAGAGCTTCTCTGTGAGATGAACGGCCTCATTCACGTCCCGCGCCGCCGTCGGTAACCGCTCGCCACAAATGAATGCGAAGAACACGAGCGCGAGCAAAACCCCTGCCGTACTTTCCACATCGCTGCGCTTTATTTGTGCTCACGTTTCTGCCGTGTGATGCATTAAAACTGCTCGTTTGGTGATCAGACTCACGTGCACATCAGCCTCCGACTTCATATGTCAACACCAAACATGCTATTATGGTTAAAAGACACAAATATGGAAAACTTTTTTTTTTTTTTTTTTTTTTTTTTTTTTTTTTTTACTGCAAACCTGTTATAGTTGCACTTTTGCTTCTTAAACACATTGCATTGCAATGCTTTGTGCAATACTTTAAATAAAAAAAATTTAAATGTAAAAAATATTACTTAAGCATAATAATAATAATAATAATAATAATAACATTTTAGGTAATTAATTAAAATATTATGTGCTTATAACAGTTAATATTAAAATATTGTAAGTAGGCAGGTAACTAACTTTTGAACAGAGGTTGAAAGTCAATTATGGAATTATGTGTTTTTGCATATTTTAATATGAATTTTAATACAGCTACTACTACCTCTACTGCAAATTAAAATTTAAAAAAAATATTAAAAATGGATTAAAAAACTAATAAAATAATAAAATAAATCCAAATTATTCATTATTATTATTATTATTATTATGCACTCTAATAATGCTACTACTAGTACTACTACTACCACTACTACTAAATAAAATAAATAAAAAATAAATAATATAATAATAATAATAATAATAATAATTTATAAATAATTATTTAACTATTACTAAATAAATAAATAAATGCAAAATGTTGAATTAATAATTATTATTATGCATTTTACTACTACTACTACTACTACTACCACCACCACTACTGCTAAATAAAATAAATCAAAATAAGATAAATACAAAATATTTTTTATTATTAAAAATAACAATAATAGTAATAATAGTAATAGTAATAGTAATAATAATAATATGCATTTTACAAAATATAACAAAAAATACAAAATATTGTAATATTGTATTATTATTATTATTATTATTTTTTTTATCATGCATTTTACTACTGCTACTGCTGTTACTGCTAAATAAAATAAAATAAAAAATAAAATAAATAAAATACAAAGTATTTAATTCTTCTTATTATTCTTTTTATGTATTTTACAACTGCTACTACTACTACTATCATTACCACTATTACTAAAATAAAATAAATACAAAATATTATTATAATTATTATTATTATTATTTTTTTTATTATTATTATTATGCTTAAATAATATTAAACCATATTTTGAAATAATTATAATATTATACAATTATTCTACTTAATATTAACATATTTTATAGGCAGGTAACTAACTTTTGGAACACAGGTTAAAAGTCAAATTCGGAATTATGTATCATTTTTGTATAGTATTTTAATATTCATTTTAATGCTACTATTGCTACTAATTATTATTTGTAGTATTATTTATATTAATAATAACAATAACAGTAATAATAATATTAAAATGAATAGTTCTTTTAATAAATATATAGCAATTATTTAACATTTTAATATGAATTATCATTAACATTAATATTAAAACTAATAGATTTTATTTATTTATTTATAAAAAAAGAATGAAGCTGTGGTGCAGTGTCAGTGTCAGTGTTGACTAGAGCTAATATATTCCCGTGGCCTCAGTAACATGTTGTTGACATCAATGCAGATGTATTAAACCCAGCCGGTGAAAAACAGTCTCACCGCAGGAAATAATCATCCGCTTTAGATTCATGTAGAGACGTGAGCGGGTCTATTCGTCACAGCGACGCTCAAATTGACCCGGACGCGCGGTAAACGGCTGTTAATATGAGCCGAACGCCCGCGGGGATCCTGATACCTGCCCGCGAGACGCACGAGCGCAATAACGGCGCGGACACGAGCAGCAAACGCGCCCGGCGGCTTCACGCGCTTATTAATATTTCAAATGCGCCGCGTTATCAGGGCAAACACAGCTGCTCCCAAATAAATAAAGCCCACCATCCAGTTCATCAGCCTGACGCGCCGCTCTTTCATGTGTCCCGCGTGATAACCGCATCACGACGACCTTTAGCGCGCGCCTCCAACGCCGATCGACGGCGCGCCACGTTTGTTTAAACGCACGATAAGCGTCCGTCGGGCCTGTTGCACGCGTCTGTCAACACGCTGATCCGGACGACGGTTCATACTTGATATTTGAGTGTGTGGAGTAAAACAAGAGCACCACAGATGCTGCTAATTAAAATAAACTCAAAATAAATAAATAAAATAAATCCTAAATATTTATTTATTTATTTATTTAGTATGCATTTAAATAACGTTACTTCTACTACCACTACTACAAATTTAAAATGAGAAAAAAAAAAAAAATAAAAAAAAAATATATATATATATATATATAATATATATATATATATATATATATATATATATATATATAATGCATTCTAGAAATGCTACTACTACTACTAGTAGTACTACTACTGCCACTACCACTACTACTAAATAAAAATAAATACAATAAATACAAAATATTAATAATAATAATTATTATTATTATTATTATAAATAATTATTAAACCATTACTAAATAAAATTAAAATTAAATAAAATATATACAAAATATTGAATTATGAATTATTATTATTATTATTATTATTATTATGCATTCTAAAAATGCTACTACTAGTACTACTACTAGTAGTACAACCACTACCACTACTAATAAATAAAATTAAATAAATAAATATAATAAATACAAAATATTAATTATTATTATTAAATTATTAAATGATTAATTTTCTATTAATATTATTATTAAATTATTAAATTAAATTATTATAAATAATTATTAAACTATTACTAAATAAAATACATAAAAATAAAATAAATACAAAATGTTGAATTATTAATGACTTCTACTACTACTACTACTATTACCACTACTGCTAAATAAAATAAAATAAATAAATAAATAAATAAAAAAAATAAAAAATAATTAATTGCTGCTGCATCTTCTTCTGCATTTTAATACTGTTACTAAATTACTACAGAGAGTAAATCTGCATGACTGTGTTTGTTTGGGGTTTTAGAAGTGACTTTTGTTCTTGTCTGGGTGTGAACCTTTTTCAATTTGAATGTCTGTTTTGTGAAAAAGATGCTCTAAACACATTGTTTTGATTTGGTGCTTTAACTGAGTCATGGGAAAATTGACCTGATGAGTTACAGCTGCTCTGTGCTGATTGGTTGCGCTCTCAGATGGGCGGGGCTTCGCTGGGCTTCAGCCAAGGAGTGAATGAAACATTACAGTACCTCACATTATTATAGTTATTCTAGATCGTGGGTTGGTGTTTTCTGTGTTTAATTTATAGTTTGTGATGTTGTGTTGTTTGTCAGTACTGTAAGCATGCAGTGTGCAGCTGGTGCTCATCTGCTTTCAGATGGAAATACACTGTGTTTATGATTGCGCTGTGCTAACCGATTTCAATTGCTGCTGATGGGCATCCAAATCATCTCTGTGACCTCTGAGGTCTTCACATTAGCCTTAGCATGCTTTCTGACCTCCGTCTGTTCCTCTTGAATATCCCACAATGCTGCTGTTTGTGTGCGTGCCGCTGTGACGGTGCTGTTCGGGGTAATTGGGACCAGCAGGGCATCAGAACGACTTCATTACATTACAGCGGGTCAGAGTTCAGACAGAAGAGACGCTCGTACTGCTGTTTATGGATTGATCACACTGAGACTGAATCTCCTGCACGAGCTCATCATTTATGACTGATGTCACAGCCATCTAATCTTTGCCTCACTGTGATTGGCTGCTGTGCAGGCTCTCATTTGCATAAAGATGAGCATTTCCCAACACAGTCATGACAGAGACGAGTGTTTCTAACAATAATGCAGATTTGTTGGCGTTCAGACATGACGTTTAGCTGTTTATCCAGTGAGACTTGTGTAAAATGATGTGTTTAATGTCTTACATTATTATAGGCCTGTTTAACGATTCATTGCGATTAATCGCATCCAAAATAAAGTAAATACATATTTGTTTACATAATATATGTGTGTGTGCTGTGTATATTTATTATGTATATATAAACACACACACATGCATGAATATATTTAATAAAAATGTATGTTTATATATTAAAAATATCTATATACAATACCAATTATATGAATATAAATATATGCACGTAAATATTTTCAAAATATATACGGTATGTGTGTGTATTTATATATACATAATAATAAATATATATATTTATATTATTATATATTATACATTTTTATGTATTGTATTTTTATATACAAATAATATATAATTATATATGATTATATATTGTATTTATAAATACAAAATATATACACAGTACACACATATATTATGTAAACAAAAACTTTTATTTTGGATGCAGTTAATTGTCAATAATTGTTTAACAGCTCTACATTATTATAATATGCTTTTTTGCACACAAAATTAATAATAAAAATTACTAATAAAAATTTGAATATTATTTATATTATTTTAATATTTTTATTTTATATATATATATATATATAAACAGAAACCCCAGTTGCAATCTTAAGTTCAATAAACTTAAATGTGTTATTATTTTATTTATTATTATTACTACTTTATTATTACAGTAATATTTTTTTATTTTTTTCAATTATTTTTTATTTTTATTTAAAGCCTGTGCAACATTTAATTGCATCATATATACACAGTCAAGTTTGTGAACAGTAAGATTTTTAATGTTTTTCAAGAAGTTTCTTCTGCTCACCAAGCCTGAATTTTTATTATCCAAAGTACAGCAAAAATTTTGAAATATTTTACTATTTAAAATAATCATTTTTTTATTTGAATATATTTTAAACTGTAATTTATTTCTGTGATCAAATCTGAATTTTCAGCATCATTACTCCAGTCTTCAGTGTCACATGATCCTTCACAAATCATTTTAATATGCAGATTTGCTTGGATCTGTTCAAGAAATTTTATTTTATTTTATTTTATTTTATTTTATTTTATTTTATTTTATTTTATTTTATTTTTTTCAGGATTCTTTGATGAATAGAAAGATCCAAAGATCAGCATTATCTGAAATAAAAAAAAGCTAAACGCTACACCATTCAAAATTCAAAATTAATACGTTTATTTAGCAAAGATGCATTTAATTGATCAAAAGTGATGATAAAGACATTTATAATGTTAAAAAAGATTTCTATTTCAGATAAATGCTGTTCTTCTGAACTTTCTATTCATCAAAGAAACCTGAAAAATTTCTACTCAGCTGTTTTCAACATAATAACAACAACAACAACAACAACAACAACAACAACAATAATAATAATGTTTTTTGAACAGCAAATCAGTATATTAGAATGATTTCTGAAGGATCATGTGACACTAAAGACTGGAGTAATGATGCTGAAAATTCAGATTTGAAATCACAGAAATAAATTACATTTTCAAATATATTCAAATAGAAAACAGTTATTTTAAATAGTAAAAATATTTCTGAATTTTACTCTTTTTGCTGTGCTTTGGATCAAATAAATACAGGTTTGGTGAGCAGAAGAGACTTCTTTAAAAAACATTAAAAATCTTACTGTTCAGAAACTTTTGACTGGTAGTGTGTGTGTTTGTTTGTTTAATTATTTATTTATAATATCTGTATTATTCATATAAAATTCTCACTTTAGTTCCAGTGCTTCAGTGAAGTTTTATTTGTTTTATTTATCCGAGCGTCCGGAGTGTTTGCATTGTCAGCTTTCGCTTAGTGAATTGACCTTGACCGTTCGACGTATTAAGTAGAGAGTATTTGTTTGGTAAGTGAGCTAATGTGATCAAACAGGCTTAACTCTGACGAATGCTGTTTATGCCCCGTGATTATTTGGATTATATTATTCCATCAATCCTGAGGCTCCGGCTCCAAACGCGGGATCATTCGCACCGCATTAAAAAGCTATTTGTGAGCGCGTGTCGCGGGGCGGCGGGAGCGCGCCGTTAATTTCCCGTGTCGGGGCGTGTTATCAACGGACCGCATGACTGCGGGACGCCCGTATCGCCCGTCCGTATGTCCGTCTGTCTGTCGGGAGACGTGGTGTTTGATTACTAAAGGACCTATCAGTAATTAAACCCATCACACCCGTGACACCGGGACAGTCTGAACTCTGACAGTGCATTCGCTTTGTATTTTTCCTCCTTTGTTTGCACTGAAAATAAACAAAAGCATGATTTTTTTCTATAAACAACAACAAGAAAGAGCACCATTAAAGTCTGTATGACTCCAGCATTGTACTCAAGTGTTCTGTTCTCATTGTGTGAAGAACAGACCCAAATGTCTTGCGCCACAGCAGCTCTAGAGAGTCTTTATGGTGGAGCAGTGTGTTTTCGGAGAGTTTCCACACTGGCACTGAACTCTCGTCCGTTTCCACGTGTCTGTCTCCATGGCGATCGGGCCGAAAGGGCGGGTCTCAGTAAACAGGACACGCCCCTTGTGTTTTTGCCCAGATGTTTCCACTCATTTCTTGAGGAGTGTCTCACTCACTGACAGATGGAAATGAGGATAGACTGTTTTTCAGTTCATGAATGAGAATTTAATTAGAATGGGTCACAACCCACATTTGAATGGGATTTTATTTGATTAAATGAGGTAACAGCATTCTGGGGAGTTATGTTATTCCACACTGCCTCTAAAATAAAATAAAAATAAAATAAAATAAAATAAAATAAAATAAAATAACATTTATTTTAAATAAAATATGCATTTATTGATTTTAAATAAAATATATATTTATTGATTTTAAATAAAAAATGTATTTTTTGATTTTTAAATAAAAAATGTATTTATTGATTTTAAGTAAAAAATGTATCTATTGATTTTAAATAAAAAATGTATCTATTGATTTTAAATAAAAATAAAATATTTATTGATTTTAAATAAATGTAAAATATTTATTGATTTTAAATAAAAATAAAATATTTATTTATTTAAAAAAATATATATATTTTTTTTTATTTTAATAATTTATTTTGAATATCTGTTCCAGAACCCAGTTTATGGTTTATATATTATATTATAGTTTTATTATGCAATATATAAACCATGTGAAATATAAAAATGATTATTTAAAATTTATTTACAATTATTTAAAATAATAATAATTATTTTGTTGCATATTATTAATGAGATGAGGTGTTTATTCATAACTGGTTCATAAAAAAACGATTAAATAAAATTTAAAAATAAAAACATTTATTAAAAAATAAAAAATAAAATGATTATTGATATTTTTTTTTTTTTTTTTTTTTTTTTTTTTTTTGGTTAAGTATTTCTTTAAAGAATAAAATAAAATAACTTTTTACATGGATAGATTTTTATGTATTATTATTATTATTTTAATTATTATTAAGCTGTTCTTCATTAAAAAATATATATAGTCGTCTAATAGTAGCAATGAAGTGAATAAAATAATATTATGCAAAAATTGACATTATTAATAACTGATGTTTTGAACTTCTGTCCCAGAACCTAGTTCATGGTTTATATAGTCTATTACAGTTTTATTACCATGCAATATATGAAAATGATTGCTGAAATTTTTTTAAATAATAATAATTATTTTATTGCATATTAGTATTGAGATGAGGTGTTCATTCATAACATTCATTACTGGTTCATAAAAAAATATTAAATTAAATATAAAATATAAAATATAAAATAAAAAAAATAAAATACAATTATTTTTTATTTTTGGGTTAAGTATTTCTTTAAAGAATAAAATAAAATAAAATAACTTTTTACATGTACATATTTTTATACGGTACTACTATTTTTGGAATTATTATTAAGATAAAAAAGATAAGCTAGTTCATATATATATATATATATATATATACACTTTAGAAATACTATATAAATACTTAATTTTATTCTTTAAAGAAATACTTAACCAACCAAAAAAAAAATATATATATATATATATATAGTAGGCTGATAGTGGCAGTAAAGTGAATAAAAAGTGAAAATTGACATTTTCAATAATTGACATTTTGAACATTTTTTCCGTGTAATTTGAAATTTTATTTTAAATTTATTTAAATTATTTAAAATAATTATGAGGTGAAATGTTCATTCATAACTGGTTCATAAGAAATATGAAATAAAAATATACTAAAATTAACAAAAAAATAAAATATAACAATATTATTATTGCTTTTTGGGTTAAGTATTTCTACAGAGAATCATCTGAACACAGTGACACGTTGTAGAAAAACACAAAGGATCAAATCCATCCCATCATTCCGTCATAATCCGGGTATTTACAGGCCAATTGTGTGGGATTATACGAGAAGGGATCGGAATCATCTTTTGCGAGCTGCTTTATCTCGGCAGGACGTCGTGAGGAATACGGCCGAATTGAATTAGACGCCATTACCCGCCAGCGGCACGTGACGGCGGTTAAATTCGTCTGATTTCTGGGTTTGCGCGTCCCGTCGGAGCCCGAATGGAGCCCAGCGGCAGGCTGTTCAATTTCAGCGGCCGGTCGAGCGGCTCTGGAGAATTATGGCCGGCGGTAAAGCTCTCGACACGCGCGTAATGAAACTCCCGCTCGAGCTGCCGCGGCGCTATTTCATCCCGCTCGCCCCGTATTAATTAAATATCCATTTATGGCGCCGTATCAATTTATGGCTCGTATCTGCTCGCGCCAATACCTACAAACAGGCCTCTGACTCGCATTATGTCTTTATGGCGCTCAGCTTGAGACGCTATTTGCCGGGATTGATTAGAACAGAATGAAGCTAAAGGAGCGCGGCCGAACGGGGCGCCGGTGCACGCTGGGACGCCCCGCTTTCCTGTTGGAGAGGTGATTTGTTGCAGGGTCACGTCTCTCTAAATCGTCTCGGGCCGCGGTCGCCTGTCAGAGACTCGTGTTCCCGCGACGGCTTATAAAACACAACCAGCCGCACGATCGGACGCTTCGCTTTCCGCGTGCTGCACGGATTCTGTGTCTGCAAACACCGGGATCGGTTCACTGAGGTCTAGAACTGAAGGATCTAGATTAACAGTTTAGTTAATTAATGAGAATTTGAGGTTGAAAAAGAACTGTCCTAGGATGTGTTTGTTTGTGTGTGTACACATATATATATATATATTTTTATTTATAAATCTATATTTTAATTCTATATCTATTCTTTTTGAAGTATTTTTTACATATGTAATATTTTATTTAAATGTTTAAGTATATATTTATAATTTATTTATATTATTTAACTTTATTTATACTATAAATATTTATCTCTTGCCATTATTATCATTAGTATTATTTAAAATTAAAAAGTATGTATATGTATTATATTATATATTTTATTTAATTATATTTACTTAATTATATATTTATATTTAATTGTGTATTTCGATTTATAAGTTTATATTTTAATTATATAATTATTCTTTTTGAAGTATTTGTGTATTTTTTTTATATAATATGTAATATTTTGTTTAAGTGTTTAAATATATTTATAATTTACTTATATTATTTAACTTTATATTATGAAGATTTATTTTTTTTATCTCTTGACATTATTATTATTATTAATTTTATTATTATTAGGGTGTGTGTGTGTGCATATATATATATATATATATATATAGGTTTAATTATATATTTATATTTAATTGTATATTTTTATTTATAAGTCAATATTTTAATTGTAGATTTATTCTTTTTGAAGTATTTATTTTTTATATATGTAATATTTTATTTAAATGTTTAAATATGTATTTATTTATTTATTTATATTTAATTATATATTTAATTATATATTTATTCTTTTTGAAATTTATATATATATATATATATATATATATATATATATATATATAATTTTTTTTTTTTAAATGTTTAAATATATTTATAATTTGCTTATATTATTTAACTTTATTTATATTATTTTATATTATAAAGATTTATCTTTTATCTCTTGACATTATTATTATTATTTAAAATAAAAAAGTATGTATATATTATATTACATATTTTATTTCATTATAAATGTTTTATTATTATATATATTATTATAAATTATATATATATATATATATATATATATAATTTAGATATTACTTTGTAATATTATATTATTTTTCATTATTATATTATTATTATTAATATTATTGAAAAAAAATATATATAATTATTTTAACATTTTTAGTTATATGTTAATAATCTATTTATATTACAAAGATGTATCTGTTATTGTTTAACATTATTATTGTTATTATTATTACTTATTTTTCATTTATGTATGTTAAATAAATAAATAAATAAATAAGAAATATATGTTATTAAAATATTTTGTCATATATTTATAATCTATATTTGTGATCTCTTGGCAAACTTGGCTTTTCCTGGCAAATCTTTAAATTTCAGTTCATTTTAATTGCTCAGGTTCATCTTTCTGCATCTTAATTCCAATCCAGTTCAATTTCAACAATTCTGAATAATTCTGAAATATTCAGCATTGGGTGACGCCCACCTTTTCACTAGCCAATCATTCCCTGATGCACATGATCAAGCCCCGCCCCACATTTATCCTCATTTAATATTCAGTTTCACTCTTGAGTGCGTGAGATGGTTGTGAATGTTGATGTTTGACGCTCTCAGTAATTTTGTGACTCTCACACGAGTGACGGAGTGTTTCTGTGCAGATGGACGTAAGACGTCTCCAGGCAATTATTTCTAATCACTTTGAAGAGTGCGATTGTTTCAGTGATAACAGCCGCATCCGTACGCCGAGGCTTTTATCGGCTGCCGTTAACGAGGCGTCGTTAGCGCCGCGTCTGGACGTCACCCGTTAGAGTTCGCCGCTAATAAGGCCGTGATGGATCGCCGAAACAGAGACGGACTCCTGCGAGACTCAGAAAAACAGCTCATTATTGAACAAATCAAAGAACAAGCAGCTCGACTTCTCTTTATTCGTCCGCACCGGTGTTTCTCTCCCACCTGAGCGTCTCTCCGAGCGTCAGAAAGCGTCTGAAATGATCCACTTAGTGCCGGAGAGACCAGACGCAAATCAAATCAGCGCAAAAGCTGAGATTTCCTCTGCTGAAGGTTAAAATAAAAGAGGAACTTTGAAGACCAGAAGCGTGTGTTTTTGCTCTTCTGCTGCTCCAGAGGTCAGAGGTCAGTTTCTGACCCTTTTAGAGAATTACTCAAGAACGCAGGCGTTTCTTTATTCACTTTAACTGGAGAAGTCTGTAGGACGGAGTCATGAGCAGCTTTTATAATGTTCTGAGAAATACTGAAAAATGTGAAATATTTTTACAATGTAAAATAGTGAATATCTGTTAAAATGTAATTTATTTCTGTGATCAAAGCTGAATTTTCAGCATCATTGCTCCAGTCTCCAGTGTCACATGATCAAATAAAATTGGGCTTCGCATTAACAGAAATAAATTACATCTTACAATATATTAAAATATAAAACAGTTCTTTTAAATTCTAATATTTTTTCCACATTTTTTACTGTATTTTTGATCTAGTAAAATGTATATGGTCAAATAAAATTTGATCACAGGAATTATTATTATTATTATTTTCATATTCATATTTTTTACTGCATTTTAAAATTTAAAATTAAAATTAAATTTAAAAAAATGCTTCACATTAACAGGAATAAATTGCATATTGCTGTATATTAAGAAGACACTTATTTTAAATTAAAAACATTTTTCCACATTTTTTACTGTAGTTTTGATCCAGTAAAATTCAAGTTTTATCAGAGAAAATTAATTACATTTTACAATATTTTCAAATAGAGAACAGTTGTTTTAACTTGTAATATTTCAAATTTTTACTGTATTTTTGATCAAATAAAATGCATTTGATCAAATAAAATGCATTTGATCAAATAAAATTTTGCTTCATATTAACAGGAATAAATTACATCTTACAATATATTCAAATAGAAAACAGTTCTTTTAAATGCTAATAATTTTTCACAATTTTTTTTTACTGTATCTGCTAAAAAATGCATTTTGATCAAATGAAATTTTGCTTTGCATTAACAGGAATAAATTACATATTACAATATATTCAAATAGAATACAGTTATTTTACATTTTAATATTTTTTTCACATTTTTTACTGTATTTTTGATCCAGTAAAATGTATGTGATCAAATAAAATTGAGGTTTGATTACTGGAATTAATTACATTTTACAGTATTTCTTAATAGAAAATGTTTTTTTTATATTTTCACACATTTTTTACTGTATTTTTGATCTAGTAAAATGTATATGGTCAAATAAAATCTAGCTTTGATCTCAGGAATAAATAACATTTTACTATATAATCATATAGAAAATGGTTCTTTTTAACTATAATAATATTTCACATTTTTAATGTATTTTTGATCAAATAAAATTTGGCTTCACATTAACAGGAATAAATTACATCTTAGAATATGTTAAAAAATAAAACAATTCTTTTAAATTCTAATATTTAATATTTTTTCAGATTTTTTACTGTATTTTTGATCTAGTAAAATGTATGCAATCAAATAAAATCTAGCTTTGATCTCAGGAATAAATTACATTTTACTATATAATTATATAGAAAATGATTCTTTTTAACTATAATAATATTTCACATTTTTACTGTATTTTTGATCACATAAATGCAGCCTTGATGAGCAGAAGAGACTCTTTTAGAAAGATAAAAAAAAAAAAAAAAAACTTATTCCAAACTTTAGCCTGGTCCTCTCCAGTTCAAAAAGAGCGTTTCCTGGAACTAAAGAGCAGAAATGATTGTTCAAGATCCTTGAACATGAAAAGCTAAATTCTGACATCATAAAGTGGCTTTTAGGAGAAAAATGGAAGATCTGACCAGAACATCTCTGATCATCTTCATCTTAAGTTATCAAGATCTCAGGTGTATTTTAAGATGTTTGTCCCGCGATCAGATGCGTTAGTCCAGCCGTATCATTGTTTTGTGTCGTATGGTACGGCGTCTACAGGAAGTGTTTGCCCTCACAGGAAGCAGATGGTCTCGTTCAGAACCTGGCAGACGTCTTCACATCATTCATGGAAGCCATTAGAGCGAAGACAAAGGGGAGAAGATGCTGATGTGCCACCTGGGCAGGAACAGACTCGTCGTGAAATGAAATCGGCGGAAATAAATAAATAAAGGCTGGAATTGCAGGAGTTTGACTCACACACAAATTACCTCAGATGAGCTATTCATGCACAAAACACTAAATTGCCCCTATTTTTCTTGGTAAGAGGCAAAGGAACAGTAAAATACTAGAATTATGTTGTTTCTTACCTCTGTGGGAGAGGACGTTTGCATCACTCGCTTTATCTTCGCTTGTGTGTGATGATTTTCTCTTATTGTACAGGAGATTTCAGTCTGACTGGAGCATAATTGAAGTCTAACTAACTTACATCATAGGACAGACATGATTTCTCTTAGAAAGGCTTTTCATTTGGAAGCCAATGTTTTTTTTTTCCAATATTTGTGCAATATTTTTAGTAATGCATTATTATTATTTATTTCATTTTTGGTTTTATTTCTATTAACATAACATTAATTCATTTTAGTATATTTATTATTTTTAGATTTTTTTACTTATCCTAAAAATTCCAATTACATGTTAGATTCCAAATGAAACCAGGAAGCTAATAAGTGATATGTTTTTATTTTATTTTATTTTATTAGCTTTTTAATATTAGTTTAATATTTTTAACATACATTTTATATTTTATAATATATATTATACATTTTATTAACAAATATTAATTTGTATTAATTAATTAATTGCATAGATTTAATTTTTTATTATTATTTTTAAAGTTAATGCATTGTAATATTTATTATTTTATTTAGATATTTTACTTAGCATAAAAATTCCAATTACGTGTTAGATTCCAAATGAAATCAGGAAGCCAATAAGTAATATGGATTTGTTTTTTATTATATATATATATATATATATATATATATTAGCTTTTTAATATTCGTAATATATGTATTAATTTATAAATTTATGTATGTAACTTTTAATTTTTTTAATTAATACTAAATTGTAATATTTATTACTTTTATTTATGTATTTTTACTTATCATAAAAATTACATTTAAAAAATTCCACATGAAATCAGGAAGCTTTTTAATATTAGTTTAATATTTTTAATATACACATTAATATTTTATTAACAAGTATTATGTATTAATTTATTAATTTATATTTTTATCTTTTACATTTTTTCAGGTTTTTTAATTGTGTTATTATTAGTATGTTAATTATAAATGTTGATAATATTATCATGAAATATTTATACATTTTATTTATGTTTTAATTAAAAAAGTGTTTATTTGAATTTTAGTAAATTTGTAATTCAATAAAAAAAATTAAGTTTTATGGATATATGCTTAATAAATGTTAATATATTAATATATAATGGTAATTTGTAATAATATTATTAATAAATATTTATTAATTTGTATTAATATATTTAATTTTTTTTTATTTAATTTTTTGTTAATTTTAATTTAATTTTTAGTTTCATTTTTGGCCATATTTATCGTCAGTCACTTGATCTGTGGTTTGAGCTGATTTTGTCTGACTGTAATGTCGTGTGCGGGTAATGATGTGATTTGGGTCGGAGTATCGCGGCTGCAGTCATTAGAGCGGCTGGACGGTGATTATCGGCGGGCGCTCGGCGCGTGTCTCCAGCGTTAAATGAGCTGATAGATCGTATTAATGCCAGCAAGAGCTCCATTTCCTTCCCATCATGCTCGAATATCAAAGAAGTGCACGCGAAGCGATCGCGGCACGTTTACAGGTGACATAATGAGAGGTAACTGGCCGTCGGCCAGAGAACAGATCAGAACTTCAGAGTCAGATGATGATGATGATGAGATGAGCTCCACATTAAACACTCAACACTGCTGACGTCTGATCTCTCAATAACCCTTCACTTCAGCAGCACGGCTACAGGAAGGGCTTTTACTGATAATATTACAAATTATATTATAGATTATACATTTTTTTATGTTATATTTTTATCTTGAGATTTTTTTTACTAATATTTTGTTGATAAATATAATATAATATATATAAAAATTTTATTTGCTTTTAATTTTATTTTGCATTTTTTATTTTTATTTCAATATTTCGATACAATTTTGCTTCATTTGTTTTATTTTTATTCATTTGTTTATTTTCATTATTTTTATTAATATATTGTTAATAAATATTAATATAATTTGAGTGAATTTTAATTTTAATTTAATTTAATTTATTTTTTTAATGTGATTTTTGTTTAGTGTAATTTGTGGATCAATTCATCTAATATATGTTATAATATGATTATAATAAAATATAATATATATATTTCTGTTTCTATTTACTTACATTTGTTTATTCTTGTAAATAATTTTTTATTTTAATTCTTTTAGTATTACATTTTTAAAATGTTCATTATTAGTATTAGATTTTTATTTTTAAATTTAATTCAATTTTTATTTAATGTAATTTGTGGATCAATTCATCCTTTATATGTTATAATATTATAATTATAATAAAATATATATTTCTGTTTACTTTAATTTTTGAAAATTAATTTTTATTTTAATTCTTTTTATTATTACATTTATGAATAAAAAATAACATTAGTACATTTCAATTTAATTTAATTTGTGTAATTTTTATTTAATGTAATTTGTGGATCAACTAATCCATTACATGTTATAATATTATAATTATAATAAAATAAAATATATATTTCTGTTTCTATTTACTTTTATTTTTGTGAATTATTTTTTATTTTAATTCTTTTAGTATTAGATTTTTTTTTACAATTTCCATTATTTTTTTATTTTATTAATTTGTTATTAATACAGTGTTACATATTAATATTAATATAATCATTATTAGTACATGTTTAGTTAACTTTTAATTACTTTTTAAGTTTTAGTTGTTTTTTTTGTACAAAAAAACACTCAATACTGCTAAAGTCTGATCTGACCTATAGTAATAATAAAAATTATAGATACTTTAAATATAATAATACTATCTCACATAAAATATTATAATATGCATATGCCTATATGTAATATAATAAATTAAATATATAATTCATTATAATATAATATTAATGAGCATCTGTGGTATTGATAATTAAATATTCTAATATTATAATTAATAATATAATCCAGTTATAATACATTAGAGTAGCTTCATGGGGTGAACTTTATTGTGTGGTTTTGAGTTTTACTCTACAACTTTGAGTTGTGCGGAGTGTGTTTGTGTTTCTCTGATGAAGACGAGTCTTTTACGGATCTCCTCAGAACTGTGTTTTTACCGTAGTACAGACAGGAAGTGTGTGTGTCAGTCAGGCGTGTGATGGTGTGGGGGTCGGCGGAGTGTTGGCGCCGCCGCTGGCCGGAGCGAACGGCGCGTCTGTGCCACAGGTGTCCCGTGAGCCGTGGAGCGCAGCCAGACGCCGTCGCAGCGGCCCATAAAGGGCGCTCAGAGTCCCGCCGGAGCGCCGCAGCTGCCGCGGCCCTTACCCAGAGTGCCGAGCGCCGAGCCGACGGCTGACGCTGATCCCATCAGAGAGCGCACATGCTTCCTTCAGTCATTCAGCAGAGACGGCTGATTGGCCGCTGGACAGATTCCCAGCCAATCAGAAACGACCTCAGTCTGATGAGGGATTAACGGCTCTCCAGCGTGAACTTCAGTGTGACGTCACAAGGCTGTGACCAGTTTTATATACAGGGTTTTTATTTTGCACACTTTTGAACTTCATTTATAAGACTTTTTAAAGTTTTATCAATTTTCTAGACCTGAACATCACAATTTCCTAATTCTTTCAGCTTGTACAAGGCTGTGGGAACACTCTATATGAAACACAGAAAATTCTGAATGTTTAAAAAAAATCTATATAATAACAATTCAAATTACATTTTATGGTATTAATTTCCTGATTTTTTCCTGATATAACTTTTTTTTTTTTTTCATTTTCATTTTTACATTTTTTTATTCACTTTTCAATATTACTTCAGTATTTTTTCATGTTTTATTTTATATTGTATTAATATGTGATTCATATATTTTACTATTAGTTTGTTGTAAAAAAAAAAATGTTGTAAATTTTTTCACTTTTTATTATTTTCATATTTTAATATATTTAATATATTATTTTTAATATATTTTTTCTGTAGTTTTATTTTATATTGTATTAATATATGATTATTAATTTGTTTTTTATTTTATTATTTTCATTACCAGATTTTTGTTATTTTTATTCATATATTATTAATAACTATTCATTTTATTATAATTTTGTTTTATTTTGTTAATTTTTGACTACATTTTTACAATATTGTTCTAATACTTTTTTCATTTATTTTATTTAATATTGTATTAATATATGATTAATAAATAGTAATACATTTTACTATTCATTTGTTTTTTAATTTAATATTTTTATTACCAGATTTTTTTTTTTTTTTTATTCATATATTATTAATAACTATTAGTATAGTATTATTAATAAGTATTACATTTATTTATTTAAATTTAAATTAATCATATTTTACATTTCATTTGGTTAACTTTTGAGTCATTTTTTTTCTTCGTTATTTTCATTTTGTAACATTTTTATTCACTTTTTAATGTTATTTTAATATTTTACATTTTCATTTGCTTTATTTTATATTGCATTAACATGATTAATATTATATTATAAATATTATAAATATTAATATATTTTACTATTAATTTTTACATTTTTGATTTTAGTAATAAATATAATATTATTAATGAATATTCATTTGATACATTTTATTATAATTTTAATTTTATTTTGTTAACTTGATTCAGTTTTTAGTTTTAATTCTGTAACATTTTTATTCATTTAATATTATTTTAATTAATTATTTCCTGTTTGTTTTACTTCATATTGTATTTCTATAAGATTATTAAAAATGAATATATTAATTATTATTATAATAATATTATAATTAATTATAATAATTAATATTATAATAATGTTTTAATAGTAATATTTTATTACAATTTTTTATGTATTATTTTTAATAATATATTATTAATAACTATTAATATACCATTATTAATGGATATAAATTTTATTATAATTGTACATTTTGTTTTGTTAACTTTTGATTTAATTTTGAGTTGACATTTTTCCATGTAACTGAGAGTGAGGTCACGTGAGTGAGGTGAGCATTGAGATGAGCGTTAACTCTATTAGCAGACGCTTCCCTCAGGCAAACGTCTCTGCTGAACAATTCATCGTTCAGACCCTCAGAATCCCATTTCCAGCGGCCCACCTTCAATTTACAGCGCGCTTTACATGCGAAGGTTAATCAATAAACAGGCGCGAGCGCGTCCGGTTACGGGACCGCAGAGACCCGCCGCACCCGCGTTAATCCCAGCACGGAGAAATTGGAAAAGAAGCGTCGGATAATTCCAAACAAACGCTCATCAGCGGCTCGCGGGGAAACGCTCCAGACTGTGTGTGTGAGTGTGTGTTAATGATAAGACAAGGGTACAGCAGCGTTTATTTCTGAAAGCCATTGATTGTGTTTCTTTCACAAGAGCACTTGTACGTTATTCACATTCAACGAGGCCGGAGAGACACAAGGCATTATGGGTCGGACAGGCGGCGCGTGGACCGGAATGATTAGTGACGCCTCCGTTAATGAAGAAGGAACTTTGGCCGCTGATCGGTGAATGAAACGGACATTCGATTCCCCTGAAAGGAGTTTGATTAGATCTGAGCGCAGGACTCGTTCTTCAGCCGTTTAACAACATCTGGACTGGAACCGATCGGCCTCGGTGTATATTTATTAGTGTTGAAATCAGTGTTGAAATGCGTAACATTCTGAAAACACCCTTATTTTCCTGATTTCATTTGGAAGCTAACATGCCATTTTGATAATGTTTGACTCAATCTTCATTTTTTTAACATTTTTATTCACATTTTAATATTATTATAATAAATAAAAAAATATATATATTTTTATTTTATATTGTCTTAATATGATTAATAAATATTAATATATTTTACTTTTTTTTAAATATTTTTATTACTACATTTTATTCTTTAGTTAACAAATTAAAATTAAAATTTTAAAATTAAAATTTCAAATTAAAAGTTAACAAAATAAAATTAAAATCATATATTAACAATATATGATTTTAATTTTATTTTGTTAACTTTTGATTTAATTTTTTGTTTTAGTTTTGGAATTTAATTTTTGGATTTCATTTGGAAGCTTACATGCCATTTCATTTTTAGTGTCAAGTTTTTTTTAATTCTTTAAATTTTCATTCATTTTTTTTTTTTGTTTTTAATTTTGTAAATTTTTCTTAATATATTGTAAACAACTTTATAAAATTTAGACATAATGTTTATACATTTTGTTTATATATTTATATTCTTAAATTTGTACCTTTTAATTTCATTTTAGGCCAAAAATGAAAAAAATGGCCAGCTCAAAACTGTTGCTATATTTATTATTAAAGCAATGATATGAACTTTGCTATTAATCTATTAATATTTATTAATTTTACTTACATATTTACATTTTTATTTTTATTTTTATTGTTATATTATTACATGTTTTCCTATTTAATTTCAGACAAAAAACTATTAAATCCCAGCTAAATACTGAATTTTTTTTAATAATAATTAATGTTTTGATTTTTTTTTAAAGTTTACAAGCTAACAAGTGTTTTTATTTTCTTTCAATTTAGTTTTATTTTATTACTTTTCATGAATTTGTTTTTGCTTTTATTTTGTAAATATTTATTAATAAATTATAAACATATTAATAAGAACTTTATATAATTACATAATTACAATAATATAAAACATTATTCATTTTATTTATATATTTAAATTGTTAAATTGTGTTAAATTGTTAAATTTCATTTTCATCAAAAGCCAGGTCAATACCGATTGAGAATATTACTTTTTGCAAGTTATTTATTATTTATTATTATTTAAATAATTAAATTTATTACTGTATTATTAAAACATTCATATAATTTATTTTATTTTAATAAAAAAAAAAATTATTTAAAGAACTATGAAAAGCCAGCTAAATACTATATGAATTTTATATTATTAATAAATGGTAATATATATTCATTTTATTTATACATTTTATTTATTTATTTTTATTTATTTTGCATTTAATTTGGGCCAAAAATAAGTATTAAAAGCCAGCTGAATACTGATCGATATTATAATTTATTTAATTATTTTTTAATTATTATTTTATTTGTTTATTTTTTTATTTTATTATACATAAATATGAATTTATTTTTATATTTATTATAATATATATTATATAAAATTTTATATTATATTAATAAACTATTAAATGTTTTATTTATTTATTTATTTATTTATTTTTTTTTTTTTTAGTTTAAATGTTCATAGTTCTCATCTCGTCAGCATGTTTGTGTGTTTATCCGTGGATCTTGAGCTGCTGTGATGAATCACACGTCGTCTGTTAGGGATCCATTGATCCGTGTGTTAAGTGAAAGCTGCTCCAAAAACTCATTAGCGATTCCACCGTTTACACGCTATAACACCCGAGCAACAACACGCGTGTGATGATACCGTCCCACCCCAGCGTTACACCCCGTAAATCATGCATCTCATTAAATATTGAAGCGAACGAGGCCTGGAAGACGCAGAAAGACCACTTTTGCTGCAACATCCTCCATTAACCCCAAATTAGCATGTGTTCTGCAGCCAAAGCGCTTGAAAGTAAAACCTGTACTATCAGCAGCCGAAGATGATCTGAGTTTGATGCGTTAAACTGCGTCTCTGTAATAATACAATCGCTCTCTTTCTCAGCCATTTATTTATTTTCCCCCGCATTGAACAGTAAAAACCATTTAGCTTGTGTTTTATGCCATTTCAGAGCTCTGCCCTTTATGGAAATGCAGCAGTCGCTTTTAAAAGCCTCTTCCTCTTAATTGCTCCTGAACGGCACATTGTCGAGGGGAGAAAAACACATTTCCCTGCCGAGTGAATTATAGACGCCGCTAAAACAATCCCATTATAATACGCTTTCAAAATAGTTTGCAAACGACGCCGGCGACGCTCCGGGTCTCTGCCGTCTCTTACCTAATGATGTTTCCTCTTTAACGACGCCAGCGGGTCAAAGGTCACTGAGCTCGTTCTGTTTATGTGCGAGCGTCTTCAGACAGAGGAGTGATGAGCAGCAGCAGATTCCGTCTTGATTTCAGGTGCAAATCAATCCAGAGCGGCTGATCCGCTTCAGTCTGGACTAAACCAGCTGCTTGTGGAGTCCAGATCCACTCTCATCTCCTACAGTGATGCTGTCAGATGGTAATACTGTGGTAATTTGATGTATGCAGTGATGACTGTGTGCATATTCCATATTCACATGGAAATCCAAAGGTTTTTCAGTGAATATCATGGTTTTACCATGGTATATGACCAAAAAAAACAAAACAAGGTATTTCCATTTTATTAGTCCAGAAGAAATATGATATAGCCTGAAAGTACCATGGTATTTAGTACATGTATCTTGCCATGTTATTTCACTATTATATTTATTATTATTAATATGTATTATATCTATGATTATTATTATTATTATTAATAATATTTTAACTTTGCTTTTATTTTTATATTTCCCATTTTTATTTTAATATTAGTATAGGTTTTCGTCATTTTTTTATGTGCTTTATTCTTTTTTTTTTTTTTTAATTTAGTATTTTTATTTTAGTTTTTGTCATTTTAGTATTTAAACATATTTTATTTCCTTTATTTGCAAAGGCAGCATTTCTATTTTTTGTTGGTATTCTATTATTTTTATTTTATTTTATTTTATTTTAAAGAAATAACCAAAAAGTGAATGTACCATGCAGTATTATTTTACTATTTTATAATTATTATTAATATTTTGAATTTGCTTTTATATTTCCATTTTTTTATTTCAATATCAGTATAGGTTTTTGTCATTTTGTTATGTTTTATTTGCTTTTTATTTCTTATTTATTTATTTATTTATTTTTATTATATCAGTTTTAGTTTTAGTAATAGTAATTTAAGTACTTAAACATATTTTATTTCCTTTATTTGCCAAGGCAGCATTTCTATTCTTTATTTTATTTTATTTTATTTTATTTTTGAAGAAGAAATAACCAAAAAGTATTTTGTACATTACCATGCAGTATTATTTTACTATATTATTATTATTATTAAGATTTTGAATTTGCTTTTATTTTTATATTTCCAGTTTTTATTTCAATATTAGTATATGTTTTAGTCATTTTGTTATGTGCTTTATTCATTTTTTTATTTCTAATTTATTATATCAGTTTTAGTAATTTTAGTACTTAAACATATTTTATTTCCTTTATTTGCCAAGGGAGCATTTCTATTTTTTGTTAATTCTAAAAAAAAATTATTTTATTTTATTTTATTTTATTTTATTTTTTTTTTACAATAAATAACCAAGAAGTATTTTGTACATGTACTATGCAGGATTATTTTACTGTTTTAATATATATTATTAATATTTTAAAATGTTTTAATGCTTCTATTCAGCTTTAATTAACTTCACTTTAGTTTTGGTACATTTTAGTTATTTTTTTAGTAGTTTACAAATAACCATTTCAAATTCTAAAGGTTTGTAAAGTGTATATCTATATACTAAGTGATAACAACACTAGTACTTAATGTACCATAGTATAACCATCTGATACCATCACTGTACAGCGGTACTGCTGTAGTACTGCTTTGTGAGGGAGTATTATGTCCAAATGTGTTATGGTAAATGTCCGAAAAACATGGAATGAGGTGTCAAACAGCAGCGTGTTTGAGAAAGTGTGAGCAGACAGAGTAAAATCATCGTCATCAGCAGATTGCAGACGTTCCTCCACGGACGAAGAGAGAAGCGTTTAGTTCGTCTAATGAGTTCCACAAACGACACGCGGCAGGTGCGTCAGACGCCGGCGCTGCCAACTCCATTATACGGCACGCGAGCGTAATTACCTTACAGCGCATTTCTTCAGGAGCCGCTTCCACTCCACGTCTCCCAGAAGTCGACAGACGATACGAGACGAGTGCATTAACTCGGCCGTAAAACCATAATGAAGCAGGAAGGTGCGTTAACACGGACGCTCCTGCTGCTCTAATTCAATTTCAACTTGTAACTTTGTACAGTAGGCCAAACATAACAAGATCTGCCATCCCATAATTCACAGAAATCAATGCAGATGAAATGAACGCTGATGTGATTCAGCAGCTTCTGGAGAATCGACAAGAAACTTCAGAACTTCTCCAGTAAGACGTTAAAAGACTTTAAGACGTTCACCAGACCGCAGCAGTTATTTAAGCAGGTCTGGATCAGACAAAGACAAAACAAAACATCTGTATTTTCTAAAGAAAATGTTAAGAAACTCACCGTCACACTGCTAATGTGTTGCTATGTGGTTGTTAGGGTGTGCTTGGTTGTTTATTTGTGCTTGCTAGGGGTGTCTGGGTGTTAATGTGGTTGCTAGGGTGTACTGAACTCTAGTTGTTTCAGTTTTGTTGTTTAGGAGTTCTACATGGTTGCTGTGGTGTAATGGGTGGTTGCTAGGGTGTACTGTACTGTACTTGTTACGGTGTTGTAGTTAAAGGGGTTCTACGTGGTTGCTAGGGGGTTTAGGTTGTTTTTATGTGGTTGCTGTGATGTATTGGGCCTTTTGCAATGGGGTTGCTAGGGTTTATTGTACTGTAGTTGTTTCTGTGTTGTAGTTAAAGGGTTCTACGTGGTTGCTAGGGGGTTCAGGTTGTTTTTATGTGGTTGCTGTGATGTATTGGGCCTTTTGCAATGGGGTTGCTAGGGTTTATTGTACTGTAGTTGTTTCTATGTTGTCGTTAAGGGGCTCTGGGTGTTTTTATGTGGTTGCTAGGGTGTATTGTATTTTTTCTGTGTCATTGTTAAGGGGTTCTGGATGGTTGCTAGGGGTTTCTGGGTGTTTGTTTTTATGTGGTTGATGGGGTGTACTGTACTGTAGTTGTTTCTGTAGTGTTGTTAAGGGGTTTAAGGTGGTTGCTAAATGGGTTCAGGTTGTTTTCATGTGGTTGTTAGGGTGTATTGGGTGGTTGCTATGGGGTTGCTAGGGTTTATTGTACTGTAGTTGTTTCTGTGCTGTTGTTAAGGGGCTCTGAGTAATTGCTAGGGGTTTCTGGGTGTTTTTTATGTGATTGCTAGGATGTATTGGTTGCTTGCTATGGTGTTGCTCAGGTGTACTGTACTGTAGTTGTTTCTGTGTTGTTGTTAAGGGGTTCTAGGTGGTTACTAGGGGTTTTGGGATGTTTTTATATAGTTGCTAGGGCGTATTGTGTGGTTGCTATGTGGTTGCTAGGATTTAGTGTACTGTAGTTGTTTCTGTGTTGTGGGATTCTGGGTGGTTGCTAGGGGTTTCAGGTTGTTATTTTATGTGGTTGCTAGTGTGTAATGGGGTGGTTGCTATGTGGTTGATGGGGTGTACTGTATTGTAGTTGTTTCTATAGTGTTGTTAAGGGTTTCTGTGTGGTTGTTATGTTGTTGCTGGGGGTTCTGATGGTTGCTAAGGTATATTGGTGTTTATGTTGCTTCTAGGAGTTTCTGGGCAGTTACTAGGATGTTTCAGATGAATGATATATGGTTGCTATGGTGTACTGTAATTGTTTCTGTATTGGTTATGTAGTTTCTAGCAGCTTTGGGGCGGTTTTGGGGGGTTCTAGACGATTGATATGTGGTTGCTAGCATGTGTTGTACTGTAGTTGTTTCAGTGTTGTTGCTTAGGTGCTCTATGTGGTTGCTAGGGGATTCTGGGTGTATGTTTATGTACTGTACTCTAGTTGTTTCCATGTTGTTGTCAAGGGGTTCTAGATTGTTGTTATGTGGTTGCTAGGGGGTTCTGGGTGTTTGTATGTTGTTGCTAGGGTGTACTGTACGGTAGTTGTTTCTATGTTGTTGTTACAGGTCTAGGTGGTTGCTAGGGGGTTCTGGTGGTTGCTAAGGCGTATTGGTGGTTATGTTGTTTCTAGGAGTTTCTGGGCAGTTGCTATGTTCCAGATGAATGATATATGGTTGCTATGGTGTACTGTAATTGTTTTTATGTTGTTGTTATTGTTAAGTGGTTGTAATGGTTGCTAGGGAGTTCTGGGTGATTTTTATGTGGTTGCTAGGGTGTGCTATACTGTAGTTGTTTCTATGTTGTTGTTAAGGGGTTCTACATGGTTATGTTGTTGTTGGGGGGTTCTGGGTGTTTGTATGTGGTTGCTAGGGTGTACTGTACTGTAGTTGTTTCTATGTTGTTGTTAAGGGTCTAGATGATTGCTATGTGGTTGCTAGGGGGTTCTGGTGGTTTCTAAGGTGTCCTGGTGAATGTTATGTTGTTTGTAGGAGTTTGTGGGCAGTTGCTAGGATCTTCCAGATTGATGATATGTAGTTGCTAAGGTGTACTGTTTCATTGTTGTTGCTAAGGGGTTCTAGGTGGTTGCCAGGGTCTTCTTGGTGGCCGCTAGGGTATTTTCGTGCAGTCTTGTGTGAGAGGAGTGGCTGTGATCTGGTCTGTAGATGTGATTCGGTGAGTAACTATGGGATTTTAATGGTGCAGCAGGTAAATACAGTGTGTCTGATCTCTTAGTAACCACACACGTCTGGTGATCATGTGATCGGTTTCCCATCTCAGCCCTAATTGCTCCATTCTCATCTGTGACCTTGCGTTGCATCTTTCCACTCTGAACTGAAGCGTTTCTCCATGAAAGTCCATATGGTGTTTTGTTCTCATCACGGGCGTCTCTCGCTGCTGCGTCTGACTAAATCAAACAAATATCAAAGCTGCCTGAAGATGAAGGTGACGTGAGGAACAAAGCGGCGCTTCCACAGTGACGAGCGCCTTTTGTAGTGTTGCAAACTCAAGGAGGAGAAACTGGCATCAAATAAACACATCAGCTGACTGATGAAGAGCACAGCCTTTGATGATGATGATGATGATAGACAGCAGATTGAGGATCGCACATGTAGATCTAAAAGTGTGTCAGAGGATTATGGGTAAATATGTGCTCTGTCATCTGAGGGACGTTAAACTACAGCACGTGTATTTCTACATACAGCCACTTCAGTCACATTCAGCAGATCACATATGTCTATCACTAGCCAAGCCTAGCAACTAGAATGTTAGAAACATATTAGCAACATGCTAATCATGCTAGATTCATGCTAGAAACATGTTAGTAACATGCTAATAATGCTAGCAGCATTCTAATCATGCTAGTAGCAACCTGCTAGTAACATGCTAATCATGTCAGAAACACATTAGAAACACGTTAACAACACATTAATCATGCTGGAGACATGCTAGCAACATGCTAATAATGCTAACAACACACTAGTAACATGGTAATCATATTAGAAACATGCTAGCAACACACAAACTTGCCAATCATGCTAAACATGCTAGCAGCATGCTAATAATGCTAACAACATGTTAATAACATTCTAATCATGCTAACAACCTGCTAGTAACATGCTAATCATGTTAGAAATGTGTTAGACACATACTAACAACATGGTAATCATGTTAGAAACATGCTAGCAACATGTTATTGTTGTTAAAAACATGCTAGCAACATGCTAATCATGCTAGAAATATGCTAATGATGATAACAACATGCTAGAAACATGTTAGCAACATGTTAATCATGCTAGAAACATGCTAGCAACATTCTAATGATGATAGCAACATGCTAGCAAAATGTTAGTAACATGCCAATCATGTTAGAAACATGCTAGCAAAATGCTAATAATGCTAGCAACACACTAGTAACATGGTAATCATATTAGAAACATGCTAGCAACACACGAACTTGCCAATCATGCTAAACATGCTAGCAGCATGCTAATAATGCTAACAACATGTTAATAACATTCTAATCATGCTAACAACCTGCTAGTAACATGCTAATCATGTTAGAAATGTGTTAGACACATACTAACAACATGGTAATCATGCTAGAAACATGCTAGCAACTTGCTAATCATGCTAGAAACATGTTAGCAACATGTTATTGTTAAAAACATGCTAGCAACATGCTAATCATGCTAGAAAATGCTAATGATGATAACAACATGCTAGAAACATGTTAGCAACACGTTAATCATGCTAGAAACATGCTAGCAACATGCTAATGATGATAGCAACATGCTAGCAACATGTTAGTAACATGTCAATCATGTTAGAAACATGCTAGCAAAATGCTAATAATGCTAGCAACAACTTAGTAACATGGTAATCATATTAGAAACATGCTAGCAATACACTGACTTGCTAGCAGCATGCTAATAATGCTAACATGTTAACATTCTAATCATGCTAACAACCTGCTAGTAACATGCTAATCATGTTAGAAATGTGTTAGACACATACTAACAACATGGTAATCATGCTAGAAACATGCTAGCAACTTGCTAATCATGCTAGAAACATGCTAGCAACATTCTAATGATGATAGCAACATGCTAGCAACATGTTAGTAACGTCAATCATGTTAGAAACATGCTAGCAAAATGCTAATAATGCTAGAAACATGTTAGCAACATGTTGTTGTTGTTAAAAACATGCTAGCAACATGCTAATCATGCTAGAAATATGCTAATGATGATAACAACATGATAGAAACATGTTAGCAACATGCTAGTAACATGCTAAATCATGCTATCTATCTGTCTGACAGACTGTGTTGCCGTCAAAACATTTAAGCTTTAAAATTACTTTAAACTTCAAGCTGATTCAGACTGAAACCCATCAAAATTGTAACATTTTTAAAAACTTTTCAAACTTTTTCAAACTTTTCAACTTAAAGTTTGTATTGACAAACTTTTTTATCTAGTTGGAGTACATTACATTTTAAAATACTTGTAATCAGATTCCAGTTACTTTTTGTAGATTACGTTATTCAAACAATGTATTGTAATGTAATCTAAAAGTAATCAGATTACATTATCTAATGTAATCCAACAGATTACATGACCAACTATAAGTAATCAGTAATTGTAATCAGGATTAGTAATCAAGTCAGCACTGCTGGTTTTGTTTTCATGTTCATCATGAGATCTGTTGTTGTAATATTAGTGTCAGATGTTTGGATTGTAAAGTGTGTTTTTACATCAGCTGCTTTTCTGTTTAGTCGAATGAGTGACTGTCAGCCGTTTAAGTGCACGTTGTTTTTGGTGTCAGTGCGTGTGGATTGATCACAGTAGTGAATTACTCCAGAAAGAATCTCTCCAGCTGATTGATTTGATGCTTGTTCTTTCAGATCTATCAGATGTGATGCGTCTGCTGTGTTTTGTGTCTCTGCGATCATGTGCCGCCAGAATAACTCAATCAAACAGTTACGCGGTCACGGGAGCGCTGGTATTTTCGGGAAGGTTTCATTCTGTCTCTGTTATCGGTCTGCTGTCGTTTATCTCAGACGTCTCCCCGCTCGATCCTCGACCGCACGCGGTGCCGTGTCACACGGGATTGAGCTCGATTGTTGCTCTTTCTTGAGTTGTTTTCAGAGGAGTCAGAATCACTGTCGCACTGTCCATAATGAAAGAGCAGCTGCTCGTAAGTGTCGCCAATTACAGGAACACTCAACAGCTAACACTTCCAGATGTTTGTTGACCGATGCAAGAGTCAGTTTACATAGAAATAAAAAACCTGTCATTATTTACTTACAAAAACGCATATGACTGTCTACTATATATATATATATATATATATATATATAATAAAATTTCTATTATATTTATATTTTTAATATATTAAAATCTAATTATATATATAGTATATAAATTAATATATAATTTATATTATTTATATATATTTTTTTAAATATATTTAAAATAAAATCACATATATATATATATATATATATATATATATATATATATATATATATATATATATATACAAATTAATATATAATTTATATATTTTTAAATATATTTCAAAATCAGATCTTAATTTTATTCTAATTACATATTATGTGACAAAATAAGCGTTTGAAACAGTTTTTCATTTTATTATTATTTTATTTATTTTATTTTATTACATTACATTTTATTTCAGTTAACATTTTATGTCAAGTAACAGGGATGTTTTTGTAAATGCTTTTTTTTAGTTTAAATTCAATTTTAATACAGTTAATAAAGTTAAATAAAAATATCAATAACAAAATGTTTTTAATTTAGATATTTTAGTACTTCAACCTAAACTGTTTTTTTTTAATTTTATTTTAAGTTACTGTTTATTTTGTCAAGTAATAAAAATATTGGTTTTTAGTTTTTGTTATTTTAGTACATTAAGTTATTAGTTACTGAAATAAAATAAATGTTTTATTTTATTTTATTTTATTTTGTTTTATTTATTTTTTATTTTATTTGTGTATGTACAGACATGCACTCACTCTTCAAAATTTCTCCTTTTGTGTTTCATGGATGACTGAAAGTCATGCAGGTTTAAGATGACGTGCGGTTGAGTAAATGATGACAGAATGTTTTTTGGCTGAACGATCCCTTTAATAAACATTCAATCTTTCAGTTTCTCCTTCTCGCTCCTCCAGGCTGTGAGTTTCTGCAGATCCTCAGACAATAATATTAGTGTGTGAATGAATGAATGATGGGATTTCTCTCCTCGGGCTGTGAGAGATCAGCCGTACGGGAGCGAATCTGACACTCAACCTGCAATCCCGACTAGACACACGGGAAACACACGAGACAAGACCGAACACGCGACGTGTTTCACTGATAACACAGATGCGGCTCCGCATGTGAAGTGTGTGTAATTATACAGTACATAGAGCCGGTCCGGGCAGGTCTGGAGCAGGTATGGATCGGGTTTGGGAAACAAAAATCTTATGGATCTTTGCGGTTTTAGTTTTACATCCTTTTGGTATAAAGTTGGTAGAAAATATCAAAGTTTATTTTATTTTTTAGATTATATTTTAAATATTTAAAAAAGAAAACAAACAAGGGTTTAAGCATGAAAACAACAAGGGTAATACTGCTTTAAATTGTTGTTGTTTTCTGTTTCATTTAATTGCATTTTTGTTTTTGTTTTTCTTAGCAAAAAATAAATATCATACATTTTCCCCTAATTTACAGAAGACACCCACTAAAATGTCATTCAGTGTAACAATCTTGTCATCATATTTACAACAAAAATGTATTTATAACATATTAAAAGTTAAATTACTTTCACCCCCAAGTACTAATTAGTTGTAATTTTACATTTTAACATTTCCTAGGCTTTGCCCATTTGTCAGTAAGATTTTTTTTACTCATTTAATACAAAATAAAATTTAATACGCTCCCTTATTCTTTTATATATTTTAATATGTACAAGTCAGAATAAACATGTTTTTGGAATTTTACACTGAATGGCAATATAAAATTATTTCAACCAAATTTTGACATTTTATTCTCCAAAAACCTTAAAGGTAGACACTTTACTTACATTTAATAAGTAAAAAGTGCTTTCTATGGGCAAAAAATAACTTTTTTAAAATATCTTTTGATGTGGACATTAATTCTATAAGTTATATAAAATAAAAATAAAATTTAAAATAAAAATTATATATATATATATATATTACTTAATCAAAATAACCCCAATAAATTGAGAATTGAAATTTTATTAATGCACAGTTAAAAATATATGAAAAATATATACAATGTCCACATCAAAAGATATTTACAAAAGTGATTTTATAAATAATATACATATAATACAACATAAATATTATTTCTATTATATTTGTTTTATATTATAGTATTATTTATATGATAAAATAATATAAATATTTATATAAAGTAAGAAAAAAATTAATAATAATAATATATAATAATATAATAATATATAAAATTATATATATATATATATATATATATATTATTATTTTCAAAAATAGTTTTTACATTTTTATTGTTATCATGTTTTATTGTGTTTTATTGTGTTAATTAGCTGTATTGTTTGTTTTACTTACTCAAAATAACCTAACTGCAGTTTGACTGAGAAAAACTGGAATGCACAATTTAAAAAACGATTTCTTATTATTTTTATTATTATTATTATAAAATATAACATAAAGATAAACACATGTTTGAAAAAATATATATTTGTGTATTTTATATATATAAGTATATTTATTTTTAAAGTAAAGAAAATGAGCAGAATGAGATTTTCATAGCTGGAGGATTGAAGTCCCTGTGGGAAATTCTTCTTTAATGAGTTCAGGAATCATAATTACTAACCCTAAAGAAGTTCAACAACTTATTTTGATCAACACTAATTAGTTCCACCATGATATTTTTAATCGGCACGCTTCCAACGAGAAAATCCCGGATGATCCGCCTGATGCTCGGCTCATGGACCTGATTACTTCATCCTGACACGACGGGAGCATCAAACTGTACTTCTGTTGTGCTGATTTAAATTTTTTTAGGCTGAAACTGACAGTCAGAAGTGTGCGTTAATGGCTTTTAACCCAGAACGCACGCACGGACAGAATCAGGGACTCATTCAGCGTCTCGGCTTTGATTTGTCCCTCACGGGTTTCAGAGGGTGAGATGGTGCGATCGATCCGTCGCTCTTCAGCCGCTTCGGCTCATTTCTGATCTCTGTGCTTTACTGCATCTGTTTCTGCAGCATGGAATAAAACTGTGATTGTAGAGTAACGCATACAGTATTCAGTGTTGTGAAGACGCTCTGACAGATGTCAGGTTATGGAGAGGTGACGTGTTTGGTGTTGTGTGTGTCAGCAGATTCAGTAATGAGCTCATTGTGACAGTAGGTTTGGCATCTGCTCACGTCTGCATCTGCGTCGCTCGTCTGTTCAGATGATTTCAGCAACACATCTAATCCAGACCTGTTTTAACCCTGGAAATGGAACAGTTTTTTGAACCTTTAAACAAAACTAAAAGGCTTTTACGACTCATATAATCTGAGAGAGTCAGAATGTGGAGCTCAGTTTTATTCAGAGACTCAAACTGGTTGGCATTTAACTGAAATAAAATAGATGCATTTTTTTATAACATTTTATTTTATAACATTTATTTTAAATGATAACATTTTATATATTTTTTATTTTTTTAGTATTTTAGTACTTCAACCTAAACTAACCTGTCTGGATTTTGTTTTTTTGTTTTTTTCATGTATGTCAAGTAACAAAAATGTTTGTTTTTAGTTTTTGTTATTTTAGTGCATCAACTTAAACTAAACAAAAATTTGAAATGTTGCCTTGGCATCTAAATGAAATAATATAAATGTATTATTTAATTTAATTTAATTTAATTTAATTTAATTTTATTTTATTTTAATGGGGATGTTAAATTCAATTTTAATACAGTTAATAAAGTTTCAACCTAAATTAAACTAAGTGGATTTTTTTAAGTTAATGTTTATTTTATGTCAAATAACAAAAATGTTTGTTTTTAGTTTAAAAAATACATCAAATGTATTTTATTTTATTTTATAACATTTATGTTGTCAAGTAATTACATTTTATTATTATTTTTATTATTATTATTATTATTATTTAGTATTTTATTCTTTCAACCTAAACTAAACTAAATGGATTTTTTTTTAGATTTTATTTTAAGTTAATGTTTAAGTTATGTTAAGCAACAAATATGTTTGTTTTTTGTTTTTTTCAACTTAAAAATTAGAAATGTTGCCTTGGCACCTAACTGAAATAAAATAAATGTTTTTATTTTATTTCAGTTTATTTATTTTATTTTATTTTATATCATTTATTTTGTCAAGTAATTACATTTTATTTATTTTTATTTTTATTTATTTATTTATTTGTTTTTTTAGTATTTTAGTACTTCATCCTAAACTAAACTAACTGGATTTTATTTTATTATTATTATTATTATTTTTTATTATTTAATTTTTTTTTTGTTTTTATGTCAGGTAACAAAAATGTTTGTTTTTAGTTTTTGTTATTTTAGTACATCAACTTAAACTAAACAAAAATGTCATGTAAAAAATAGAAATGTTGCCTTGGCATCTAACTGAAATAAAATGACTTTTCTGCAGATGCTGAGACTTATATGATGAAATTTTGATCAATTCACGTGTCACACATGATACCTGAATGCTGAAGATCTTCTTCTTTGGTTTGGTTCTGTGTAAATGAGGGTTGAATGATCTTCATTTGCTCTGGACAAACATGCGGCTCGAAAGTCAACATCTGCTTTCCATCGAGAGCCGCGCTGATGTGACAGAAGCTACTCATTAAACATTTTTAGAAACGCGCTTCCTGTCTTTACCTGTTTTTCCACAGCACTGTTAGTCCAGCAAACACTTCACACACCTGAGCTCTCATGCTGAACACACACACACACACACACACACACATGATCCTACATGGACACACGCAAAGGAAGTGATGCGTTTGTCCAGGAACCTTGGTCTGTTTGCACTTGGTTCAGTGTTACCATTCCACTTCCTGCTGAGGTCACTTCCTGTGAACACAAACCAGCACTGACATACTCAACATGATGTGTTTGAAACAGGGTGGATCATAACATCACAATGCTGACAGATTTATATTCCGCACATTGTGTTCATAAGAGCTTGGAGTTTAGCCATTAAACTAAAACTGAAAGCATAAAAACATTTTCATTACTTGACATAAAATAAACATTTTAAACAGTTTTTCAGTTTGTTTATTTATTTTATTTTATTAACTTTTATTTCAGTTAACATTTTATGTCAAGTAACAGAGATGTGATTTTTAGTTGTAGTTTTAAATTCATTTTTAATCCACTTAATAATCCAGTAAATAATAATAAAAAAAAACGAAATATTTGGTTTGAATTCTAGTTATTTTAGTACTTCAACCTAAGCTAAACTAACTTTTTTATTATTATTATTATTATTTTTATTTTAAGTCAAGTAATAAAAATGTTTTTTTTTTTTTTTTTTTTTTTTTTAGTTTTTGTTATTTTAGTACATCTAACTAAACTATTTTAAGTTAATGTTGTTGTTTTTTTTGTTTGTTTGTTGTTTTTGTTATGTCAGGTAACAAAAATTGTTTTTATTTTTTGTTATTTTAGTACATTAACTTAGACTAAAAAAGTAGAAATGTTGCCTTGGCATCTAACTGAAATAAATGTATTTTATTTTATTTTATTTTATTTTATTTTATTTTATTTTATTTTATTTTATTTTATTTTATTTTATTTTATTTTTCTATAACATTCATTTTGCCAAGCAATTAAATTGTTGTTGTTGTTATTATTATTATTATTATTATTAGTAGTAGTAGTAGTAGAAGTAGTATTTTAGTACTTCAACCAGAACTAGTACATCAACTTAAACTAAAAAAAAAAAAAAAAAAAAAAAAATTAGGAATGTTACATTGGCATCTAACTGAAATAAAATAAATGTATTTTATTTTTTTTAATTTTATTTATTTTTTGTAATTAATTATTTTTCAGTATTTTAGTACTTCATCTTAAAAATAGACAAAAACACAACAAAATTACTAAAATGTAAACTAAAATTGAAATGGAAAATATAAAAAATAAAAACTAATTTAAATGATTAACTAACTATAACTATAGTATATTAATATAAATATATAACTATAGTAGATAAACAATATATTAATGATACTAAAATAAGTTGTGGTTGAGTTTAAACTGATTTAACTGAAAGATTGAAGATTGAATGTCTTATAAATATCACCACAGTATAGTTGAATACTCTCTGAATGCTCTGGTGTTATTATTGATTGATTGATGTCAGTATGTATACGTGTAAACGGATGTGACTGATTCGTTTGCACCGTTTCCATGTTGTATTTTCAGCTTGTAATCTTTGTGATTTCCCGTCCTCAGGTTCAGCGTTCATGATGGTGAACACCTCGGGCCGTGTGTCGGGTCAGCGAGCTCAGCTCTACATGCCGCAGTTCAAAGAGAACGACACCCACTGCGTCATATTCCACTATTACGGCGCCAGTCGAGAGGGTTCGAGTCCCGGCCAGCTCTTCATCTACGTCAAGGAGAACAACAGTCCTCTGGGCGTCGCCGTGTGGAACTCGTCCGGTCCGGCCTTCCAGAAGTGGCAGCAGGTTGAGCTGGCCATCAGCACCTTCTGGCCCAATTTCTACCAGGTGAGACTGTGTTCGTTCCGCCGCTAATCGTCTGCGTCCTGCCATCGAACGCTGCGGCGCGTCTCATTAATACATTCTGTTTCCTGTTGCTCTTGACACAAACCTACAAAGTGGCTCGTGTTCGACGACTCGACACCTGCCAGACTGCAGCGGCTTCCTGCTGGTCCGTACGACGCCACGCCGTTAATTAAAAGAGGAAGTTCAATTATTTTTTGATGAAACGCTCCCCCATTGGCATCACAAATGAGTTTGGTTTGTACCGACCTGCGTGAAGTTCCTCGAACCCTCAGCGTACGACATTGGTGATGGGAGGCGTTTTTGGATAAAAGCTCTTTAATGTTTTGTGGATCGTCGGGGATGAACATATGGACACGAAACGAGAAATGAACTGGGCAGAACAGACCGTCTGAATGACTGAAACACATGCTGCGTTTCATGCCTACACTTTAAATTACATAGAAAATTACATTTATATTAATTAATACGGGTAAATGAATTATTAAATAAAACTATTTAAATATTAAAATATTAATAATGATAACAGAGTGAATTTTTCAGTTCATTTATTAGTTAATTTGTATAAAATACATAAAATATGTCATTTATGTCTCTATAATTTAAATAATTAATCTTATATTTCATTGGATCAGTGAAGTATGCAATCAAAAATTACAATTTTAAACTCACTTATTTTCCATGAGTATTAGGGATGGACGGGTCAGTGGAGTGTTTCGGAAACTTGATTGGAAATAATTATTTGTGCTTTAAAATGGTGTAGAAATTACATACTTCATGAATGATTCATGAATCACTGTTTTGTTCTTATCAGTTCAGTGAATGATTCAGTGACTCAATCATAGACATCAACTTGGTTTGTTCCTGAATGAATCACTGCTTTGTTTTAATTGGTACAGTGAATAATTCAATGACTCAGTCATAGACAGTCACATGGTTTGCTTCCGAATGAATCACTGTTTTGTTCTAATTGGTTCAGTGAATGATTCAACGACTCATTCATAGAGAGTAATTTGGTTTGCTTCTGAATGAGTCACTGTTTTGTTGTAATCAGTTCTGTAAATGATTCAGTGATCCAGTCATAGACAGAAGCTTGGTTTGTTTCTACGGTAAATGAATCACTGTTTTGTTCTATTTGGTTCAGTGATTCAATGATTCAGTCATAGACAGTAACTTGGTTTGATTCTGAATGAATCACTGCTTTGTTCTAATCGGTTCAGTGAATGATTCAGTGACTCAGTCATAGACATCAACTTATGTTAGGTTTGTTCCTAAATGAATGACTATTTTGTTCTAATCGGTTTAGTGAATAATTAAATTACTCAGTCAGAGACAGTAACTTAGTTTGTCACTTAATTTGCTCCTAAATGAATCGCTGTTTTGTTCTATTTGGTTCAGTGATTCAGTGATCCAGTCATAGACAGTAACTTGGTTTGATCCTGAATGAATCACTGTTTTGTTCCAGTCGGTTCAGTGAATGATTCAGCGACTCATTCATAGAGAGTAATTTGGTTTGCTTCTGAATGAGACACTGTTTTGTTCGAATCAGTTTGGTAAGTGATTCAGTGATCTAGTCATAGACAAAAACTTGGTTTGTGCAAACGGTAAATGGATCACTGTTTTGTTCTTATCGGTTCAATGAATGAATCAAATGACTCAAATCATAGTTAGTAACATGGTTTGCTTCTGAATGAATCGCTATTTTGTTCTAATCAGTTTAGTGAATAATTCAATTACTCAGTCACAGACAGTAACTTGGTTTGTCACTTAATTTGCTCCTAAATTAATCAATGTTTTGTTCTATTCGGTTCAGTGATTCAACGATCCAGTCATAAACAGTAACTTGGTTTGATCCTGAATGAATCACTGTTTTATTCTAATTGGTTCAGTGAATGATTCAATGACTCAGCCATGGAGAGTAATTTGGTTTGCTTCTGAATGAGTCACTGTTTTGTTGTAATCAGTTTTGTAAATGATTCAGTGATCCAGTCATAGACAGAAGCTTGGTTTGTTTCTACGGTAAATGAATCACTGTTTTGTTCTATCGGTTCAGTGAATGATTCAGTGACTCAGTCATAGACAGTCCCATGGTTTGCTTCTGAATGAATCACTTTTTTTTTCTAATCAGTTCAGTGAATGATTTAATGATCCAGTCATAGACAGTAACTTGGTTTGATCCTGAATCAACTTATGTTAGGTTTGTTCCCAAATGAATCACTGTTTTGTTCTATTTGGTTCAGTGATTCAATGATTCAGTCATAGACTGTAACTTGGTTTGCTTCTGAATGAATCGCTATTTTGTTCTAATCAGTTTAGTGAATAATTCAATTACTCAGTCACAGACAGTAACTTGGTTTGTCACTTAATTTGCTCCTAAATTAATCAATGTTTTGTTCTATTCGGTTCAGTGATTCAACGATCCAGTCATAAACAGTAACTTGGTTTGATCCTGAATGAATCACTGTTTTATTCTAATTGGTTCAGTGAATGATTCAATGACTCAGCCATAGACATCAACTTGGTTTGTTCCTGAATGAATCACTGTTTTGTTCCAGTCAGTTCTTTTTTTGTTCATGAATGAATTGAGGCTTTTGAATGAATCGATTTATTGAATTATTCAATTCAATTATTCAATTGAATTATCCAATGACTAGTTACTTATCGCCACCTACTGGTGAATCTATGTAATATGCAGGAAGGGTCATTAAAAAATCTCCAGGTTTAAGCATTATTTATTCATTTTTAAGTATGTGCCAACAAATATCAATTATTTTGCAAACAAGTTTCCCAAACACACTGAATTCTCATGAGAATTCAAATTGAGGCTGAGATTTGTGATTGCACACTTCACTCTCTTGTCACATCAGAGCACAGCCTTGTTGAGGTCTCTTCTGAAACTCAAGACGAGGCTCATGAGACTCCTGAGGTCTTTTTTTTTTTTTTTCTCAGGAGAAGCATCTGAGAAGCAGTAGAGACTCTCAGTGTTGTGTGTGATGTGTGATTTCTCCTCCGCTGGGAACACACTTCATCTGGAGTTAGTATTTTACCCCGTCGCGTGTTCACGAGCATCAGCGTCCTCACGCTAACAAATAACCCCGACGCTCAGACACGCTCATCAAACGCGCGGCTCTCCCGCGAGAGACTGCTGGACGACCGTCAACAAAAGCATCCAGAAGTCCTCCGAGAAATAAGCAGCATCTGCCGAGAGACACGTACCGCGTCTCCGTCCTGCGGCGGCGCGCGCGTAATTGCTGAAAAATGCGATTGTGACTTTTTAATACAAGCAGAGATTAACAATGCAATCTCCAATTCTTCAGTGCTGTGGCTAATTAGCGATGCTAGGCTAATTGCAGGTTTGTGTAATTGCACTGTATCTTAAGAGTTTGTCAAGATGAAACCACCTGGTACAGGGAAAATCCTCCGCTCTCTTATTTTGTAATTACAGGGTTTGTGTTTTTATCTCCTGTTGTGCTTTTCTTCTAGTTCACAACGACTAATTGCGTCGCGCTCGCTTCTCTTTTAATTGACAGTATAGTTTGCGTATGCGAATTGCGTCGCTCCCGTCCTGCCGTGACATTTCACGCTGGATATTTTTAATGCACAGGTGAGATGGAGGATGAACGCGTGACCTCTGACCTCTGCTTTGTTCCTGCGCCGCTGAGAAACTGTGTGTTTAATGCTGATTGACAAACAGATGCAGCTTGAGTCTTTCAAAAATAAATACCAGAACAAAGGAGATCAGATGCGAACGCTGAAGATAAATACTATTCGTTTTCTAAATGACATTTGAGTTGCAATTATCTGTCATTTGATGCGCTGATGGGCGTTCCAGGAGGTCACGCGAGTCCAAAACCCAGTGAAACAAACTAAACTTTTACAAGAAATCAATTATGTAATTAGAGAAGAACTGAGTTCAGATTCTTGTTTATTGAAGTTGGCAGAAAGTTTTCTTTTTATCTACAGTATGCAACAAATCAAAATAAATGAGATGCATATTAAAAATATAGTATCTTTAATCACAGATATTCCTGTGCAGACTGAAGCTATTGATGTATTTGTATACATCATACTTCATATTAATAATGAGATTATAAATTGATCCAGTAAAAAAGGCTCCAACTTAAAAACAGACCATGCATTTTCTTTTAAACAAAAAAAGAGAAAATCAATAGCTTTAGTAGCTTTAATAAAGATAGGTTTAATTCAGTTATTTATTTTACATTTAATTTTTAACCTGAACCTACCTAAAAAGTTAAAGCACTCCTCATTTATATATTTGTCTTACTGTAAACCTGCTTAATAAACAATTTTGTTCCATACTGTATGGCTAACACAGTATAATATGGTAAATCCTTGTTATAAGATAAAAATTACACAACAAAATCAGTTATTTTGCTCACAGAAATCATTAAAAAATAATGGCGAAATCACCGTGGGACTGACTTCATGTCCACAGCGAGGTTTCCCACAGTGAGAATCTCACATCTTGCTCTTGCACGAGTCTGTCATAAAACTATAATTAGAGGCCTGGATGCTGGCAAGCGTCTGTTAAATGACAGCAGAATGAAAATCAATTTGATTGGCCTAATAAAGTGATCCGTGTGCCGCTAATGATTCATTTCGTTTGCTCTTTTGTTCAGGCCGCATTGACAGTGTCTAATTCAGGTTCTCCTGAGAGACGTTTACTGCTGAATGATATTAAAAATCTGAACTCTGAGGGCGATAATGACTCAAAACATACCAGAAAATACCATTGCATTACTATGGACATGCTACATGGTATTTCTTTGAAGTAACATGTGAATATTACAGTATCTGCACATGGTAATGGGTGGTTTATAAAAGCACTGCAGTATTGCTGTGATTTTACAATGGTTTTTGACATTTTTTTTAAAGAAGTATTTTGCTAATATGTAAATTTATGCAAATATGATAATGATAAAAGTACCACAGTATTTTCACCTGATGTTTTTTTTTTTCATGCTGTCACAAATTTAATTTTAATGTTAGTTAAAGATTACGAGTTACTGTGCTTTTGTCCTTTTTATTTGTTAACATTTTATAAATATTTATATTTAGCTTAATTTTTTTTTTCAGTTTTAATTTTAGAGAGTTTAGTTACTTCAACTTATAATTTTTAATAGTTGAAATATCATGATTATATTCATATCATGGTATATTAATATGATCATATTTAATATTTCAGTGTCAGCAATGTACCGCAGTATTGTCATGTGACAAAAAGGAAAAGTTCATATCATCATATCAGATGCGGGCAGTGTTGATGATACAGCAGAATCATTGTGTAATTTCTATAGATGTACTTTGTTTTTGATCAGAATCAGATCTGCACACCCTCATGTGTTTTGCGTTCAGTAAGCGCCAACTGTGTTGTGTTTTGCGAGTGGCCTGTGATGATATCAGGACTTTTGGCCCTGTTAAGCACTGGACCGTCTCTGGAGCTCCTGCTCTGTCTTCAGCTCTGGCACAGACACAAGATCCTCCATGCACAATATGAGGAGGAGGAGAACATGAGAGGAACAGCGCCACAGGGCCCCCTGATGTCAGTCGTTCATGTAATCTGAGCGCCTGGCTTTAACCTGTTGTTTCCTGTGTGATCAAAGAAATGCTCACAGGAGCTCCAAACAACACATGACAAGACATGGAAGCTCCGTCCTGTCTGATCCTGTGAGAAACACAGGACAAGATGGATCTGCACCAACAATTTCCTGATGTTTACCCAACTTTTGACATGATTTGAAAAAGAAAAATTATTAGCATATTTAAAATTTGCAGTCTCCACTAACTAGCAATGGAAAGTAGCAAGACACAGCTGTAATATAAACTAAAGGCTATTGGCTTTTTCAAATAGTTTATTTGGAGACGCTGCAGGTGAATCCCACATGTTTGTGTAAAATGTTTCATAAACCAGTGTGAATGATGTATGAAAAACTGTGTTACCTTAAGAGACATAATTCTGTTTCAAATTAATCTATTAATTGGATAAAACCAGGTTCAAACAACCAGGCTGTTTGATTCTGTGACATACAGTTTTAAAGTTATAAAGGAGATTTTTATAAATCAAAAAATACTGTCAGTGGTCAGAAAAATTTTCACCACGGTTTTGGGAATAAACTGTTGTATAAATCCAGGTGAATGATATATGAACAAACCCTCAGTAAAAACCTCCAGAATATTGATAGGAATAAAACTGTAAGTTTTAGTGTAAGTTTTGCTATAGTGGAAATAAAAACTCACAACCCTTAAAAATATGCATTTTTGGCTTGTTTTGGGGTATAAATTACTGTATAAATCAGTGTGAATGATATATGAACAAACCCCTCAGTAAAAACCTCCATAATATTGATAGGAATAAAACTGTAAGTTTTGGTGTATGTAAGTTCTGCTGAAGTGAAAAAAAACCCTCACAACTCTTAAATATTTGCATTTTCGGCATGTTTTTAAGGAGAAATTGTTGTATAAAACCAGGTGAATGATATTTGAACAAACCCCTCAGTAAAAACCTTCAGAATATAGAGAGAAATAAAACTGTAAGTTTTGGTGTATGTAAGTTCTGCTGAAGTGGGAAAAAAAACCTCACAACCCTTAAATATTTGCATTTTCGGCATGTTTTTTTAGGAGAAATTGTTGTATAAAACTTGGTGAATGATATATGAACAAACCCCTCAGTAAAAACCTCCATAATATTGATAGGAATAAAACTGTAAGTTTTGGTGTATGTAAGTTCTGCTGAAGTGAAAAAAAACCCTCACAACTCTTAAATATTTGCATTTTCGGCATGTTTTTAAGGAGAAATTGTTGTATAAAACCAGGTGAATGATATTTGAACAAACCCCTCAGTAAAAACCTTCAGAATATAGAGAGAAATAAAACTGTAAGTTTTGGTGTATGTAAGTTCTGCTGAAGTGGGGAAAAAAAACTCACAACCCTTAAATATCTGCATTTTCGGCATGTTTTTTAGGAGAAATTGTTGTATAAAACTGGGTGAATGATATATGAACAAATCCCTCAGTGAAAACCTTCAGAATATAGAGAGGGATAAAACTGTAAGTTTTAGTGTATGTAAGTTCTGCTATAGTGGAAATAAAAACTCATAACACTTAAAAATATGCATTTTTTGGCTTGTTTTGGGGTATAAATTACTGTATAAATCAGAGTTAATTATGTATGAACAAACCCCTCAGTAAAAACCTTCAGAATATAGATAGGAATAAAACTGTAAGTTTTGGTGTATGTAAGTTCTGCTGAAGTGGGGAAAAAAAAACCTCACAACCCTTAAATATTTGCATTTTTGGCATGTTTTTAAAAGTAAATTTTTGTATAAAACCAGGTGAATGATATATGAACAAGCCCCTCAGTAAAAACCTTCAGAATATAGAGAGGAATAAAACTGCTACTTTGGTGTGTTTAAGTGCTGCTGAAGTAGAGATTAAAACTTTTATTGGAATGGAAATCTATAGGCACAAATAGATAAATGTGTTTTTTTTTTCCACTAGCATGAAAAACTGACCTGTGCATGAAAACATAGTGGTTTTGTCTGTAGTGTCTCCACTTTACTGCTGTTGTAAACTGTTTTAGTTGATGGTTTCTCTCAGACTGACTCTCTGTCTGTGTGTGTTTGGTTTCAGCTGGTGTTTGAGGTGGTGGCGTCCGGTGAACGGGGTCTGTTGGCCATCAACGGAATCTCCCGTCAGGGCCATCAGTGCAGTAAGTGTCATGAGACGTGAACACACGTGCCACACGGCTTCACTATCTGCTGCCGCCACACAGAACTCACCGCAGACACGCTTCCTTTGAAAACAGATTAAAGAACAGTCACCAAACACTGCAGTCCCACAATCCTCTCTGCTCTCGTGTGTTCCTGTGTGAGCGCATGTGATTACAAACACTCATCACTCGCCAAAATACATTCTAGCCAGTTACACAAAGCTAAATGAACGTTTGTGTTTGTTGATTTGTTGAGCGTGAGTCATTTTGACCGTTCGGTAGTTCTTCCTTTTCAGTCGATGACACTGTGCAGGTTATTTAATGTTAACCAATAACCAATTAGCTGTTTAGTCACTATTTTAAGCTGCTGTTGTAGGTGATTCAGCCTGTCTAATGTTTTGAAGAGACGGTTCATCCAGAAATGGTCATTCTGTTGTTATTTACTCTCCTTCATGCCGTTCCAAACCTCTGTGACTTTCTTCTGTTGATGTTTTCCATGCAATTACAAGGAACCGAAGAAACCAAAGACACTAAAACCCACTGAAATATCACAACAGTCACCCATATGAATTGTGCTCTAAATTTCATAGCTTTTGAAGCCAAATGATGCTTTGTGTTTGAAGAAAAATGTAATTTTGGTGTTTTTTATTATATATTAATACATTATTAATTTTAATAGATTATTTCTTAATATTTTGTATTACCTTTTAATTTGATTTTTTTTTATGTTTTTTTGTTTAATTTTTAGTATTTTTGTTGTCATTTTTATTAATAGTTATTATATAATAAACAATTTTTATAACACCTGTTTGCACCTACTTAAAAATGCTTTACATTGTAATATGAATTTCACATTCATATTATTGATTTTTTGTTTTATGCCAAAAAAAATGAACTTAAAACTTAATTTCTTATTAGTAATATGCATTGCTAAGAACTTCATTTGGACAACTTTAAAGGCGATTTTCACAATATTTAAATTTTTTTGCACCCTCAGATTCCAGATTTTCAAATTTCAGTTTTTTAAATGTATTTTTATTTCATTTTGAGTAATTTTAGCACTTCAAATGAAACTTTATTTCACTTTATTTCAATTAGTGTACAGGGAAACATTTTAAGCTTCGGTTTAAATTTTCAAGTTGACTTTTAAAACCTAATATTTGTGTTTTATTTCAGTTAATGAAAATCAAGTGTTAATAGCTGTAGTTAATGTGTTTTTCCACTGGTTCTTTAAATGCAGCTCCACTGGTGCTTTTATAAAGATCAGTTTTCGTAAACAGCAGTTGATCATGACAGATGTAAAGTCATACGGCATCACGATCTTGTAATTAATAATCGTCTCTGAATGTCTCGTGTAACATGATTCATCAGCTGATAAATGAAAGCGCGTTTGGTTTTGAATGATGTTTCTCTGAGCGTCTGATGTTTGACCTTCACTCTTTCACCTGCTCATCCATCTCTCCTCGTCTGTTATTCATCACTCAAAGAGTCGTTTCCCTCCGTTTACATTCCCTCGTTCATTCTTAAACTCCTGCTTAAACATCCAGTTAAATGCTTCACAGTATTTTGTTATTATTATTATTATTATTTATAATATATAATAATAATAATATATATATTTTTAGTTTTCCTTTTCCTTTTTTATTTTTAGGTTTAATTGAATTTCAGGTTTAATTTCATTTTAGTTTTTTTTTTTTTAAACATGAAAATATAAAATAAAAAACATATATTTTTTATTTATTCATATGTCTTTTTTTAAGGTTTAGTTCAGTTTTATTTATTTCTAATTTTAGTGCTTTAACTGAACTTTAACTTTTATGGGTTTTTAAATATTAAAATATGAAATAAAATAAAAAGACATTTAAAAATTTGTATTTATTCATATGTAATTTTTTTTAAAGGTTTTAGTTCAGTTTTATTATTAAAAAACTAAAAAAGAACTTTTAGGTGTTTTTAAAACATGAAAATATAAAATAAAATAAAAAAAAATATTTATTCATATGTAATTTTTTAAAAAGTTTTAATTCAGTTTTATTTTTTATTTCCAATTTTAGCGCTTTAACTAAACTTTAACTATATATATATAAAAATTTTGTGTTTTTTTTATTTGTTAATATGTCATTTTTTTTTAAAGTTTTAGTTAAGTTGTATTATTTATTTCCAATTTTAGTGCTTTAACTAAACTTTAACTTTTATTTTTTTTTAAAACATAAAAATAAAAAATAAAAAAAAACATTTAAGTTTATTTAATATACCTTTTTTAAGTTTTAGTTCAGTTGTATTATTTATTTCCAATTTTATCGCTGTAACTAACCTTTAACTTTTAGGGCCTTTTTTTTTCACATGAAAATATAAAATAAAATAAAATAAAACATTTTAGTTTTGTATTTATTCATATGTAATTTTTTTAAGTTTTAGTTCAGTTGTATTATTTATTTCTAATTTTAGCGCTTTAACTAACCTTTAACTTTTCGTTTTTTTAAGCATGAACAAAAAAAACATTTTATTTTTTTATTTATTCATGTCATTTTTTTTTTTTTTTAGTTTTAGTTTAGTTTTATTATTTATTTCCAATTTCACAGCTTTACCTTAATCTTATTTTAGTTGCTCAGGCAATATTTTTATTTTATTTCATCTCACCCATGGCTAGTTCTCTGTCTGATTTTTCTGGGTCCTGAGCGGCGGTTTCTCATTCAGGCTGATGTGTTTGGTGTCTCTCTGACCTTTCCTCGTGCGTTTCTCTAAGTGCTGCGTCTGGAAAACACTTCTCGCTGCCCTTGAACCGCAGCGGCCGGTCCTGTAATATCCTGATGGAAATGTGCTGAGCGAACGCGTGCCGATCCATTTTATGATTGATTCGCTGCAGTTTCACAGGTGAAAGACGTCCGGAGGAGCTGCGCACACGATTCGTTTGATTCACACGAGTCGTTTGAGTTGATTCACTGTCATGTTCTCGGTTACGGCTCGCTGATGTTTCTGTCTTTCTGTGTTTCTGTCAGTGAACACGCCTCACTTCCTGCACATTAAGAGTGTGGAGGTCAACGCCAGACAGACGGCCACGTTCCAGTGCACCATTAACGGCCAGCCCAAAGATCACGTCAACTACAAGCTCTGGCTGCAGGTATATTCACTAGAACACAGTCAGCAGATGTAGTTTTAGTATTTTAGGTTATGAGTTTATTTAATAAATATGGTGTTTTATTCACAGGGCATCGGCGGACGTGAAGCTACTTTGAAGGACACCAAACCTGTGAACTCCAGACGCTACACGGCCACTTTTGACATCGTCAACACCACGAAAGGAGACTTGGGCCACTATCGCTGCATCGTCCGCTCTGAGAAAGGAGTCGGCGTGTCCAGTTACGGGGCTCTGGTGGTCAAACGTGAGTTTCATTACCACTCAATAATTCATAGAAAATGATGGAGAACAGTCATAGCTCTCTGGATGTGGTGTAATATCCAGATTACATTCAGAATAATGTCTTGATGCACAATATATCTGGCGCGCTGGTTACCACAGACCAAAATATTAATTAGTTCCTTTGTGTGTGTAAATAAATAAATAAAAAAATAAATATATTTTTCTATTTTACTGTTAGCTAAGGCCATCAGAACAACTTAAACTTACAACTTAAACATTTGTAATACTTTTTTCCAGTTTTTTTAATTTGTAGTTTGTTTTTTTTTTTTTTTTGGATTTTAGAGTTATTATTTATTTCCAATTTTAGTGCTTTAACTAAACTTTAACTTTTAGGTTTTTTTTTTTTTTACATGAAAATATAACAGGAAAAAAAAAACATTTTATTTTTGTATTTGTTCATGTCTTTTTTTAAGATTTAGTTCAGTTTTATTATTATAGCCAAGCCATTATGTAGTTACACATCAGAAAGTTCCCAAGCTTAAAAATCTGTAATTTTTTTTTTCCAGTTGTTAATTTTAGCTTTGAAAGGAAAATGAAAAAAAGAAAGTTTCATAAGTTCAGAATGAGTATTTTTATAAAAAAAATAATAATAATAATAATAAATACAAATTAAAATAATAATAAAATATTACATACAGAATTCTATTCTATTCTTATATATTTAATTTTATTATATATATATATATTTTTAAATATATATTGTTTTCAATTTTTATGTTAGCCAAGTCATTATTTAGTCGTCAGTAAGTTCCAAAAGTTACAAATCTGTAATATTTTTTCCAGCTGTTAATTTTAGCTTTGAAAGGAAAATGAAAATTCTGAATGAGTATTTCTATTAAAAAAAAATAATAATAATAATAAAAAAATAAATACAAAATAAATAATAATAAAATATTAAGCACAATATATATATATATATATATATATATAATTTTTTTTATATATATTCTTTTCAATTTTTATGTTAGCCAAGTCATTATTTAGTCATCAGAAAGTTCCAAAAGTTCCAAATCTTTAATATTTTTTCCAGTTGTTCATTTTTGGGTAAATTAAGAAAATTAACCAGCCTGAAATATTTCTTACTGGCCATGGAACTATATTTTCCAGTAAAAACATAATACAATAAAAAAAAAGTAAAAAAAAAAAAAAAAACAAAATTATAATTTTATGTATTTTGTATGTATATTTCTTGACAGATGATCTGAGTGAAACCTAAGTGAAAAAAAAATTATATATATATATACACTCAGTTTTTACTTCCGTTTCTTTTACAACTGTTTGTGGAAAAAAAAAAGTTCAGAATGAATTAATATGCTGATTATTTTCAGTAAAAGCTCTTTGTGGACTGTAAAAGGATGTTTTGAATTAAGAAAATCAAGCAGCCTGAAATATTTTTCCTACTGTGAATGCGAAAGAGGATTGAATGATTTTATTAGGCAGCTTTAATATGAACACTCGCTTGTGTCGGCACTTCACTAGTTTTGGATCAGAGCCGGCGTGTGTGTGTGTGTGTGTGTGTGTGAGAGATATATCAGTAGTGTCATTATAACGAGTGTTGGGCTGTAAATCTTCCTGAGATTTCCTCTCTTGCCTCTATTTTCATGTCAACCTCCATCATGTTTTACGTGTGGATACTAGCGGCGTTTCCTCTCGTTTATCACGCCTCTCTCTGCTTATTAGCCCAAATTGGCTCAGCAAATCGTATTATTTTACATTTTGCCCCTTTCGATTAACGGGCGGCGTGAAACATGTTTGGTTGCAGAGACTCTCGTTCGTTCGTGTGTGTGTGTGTGTGTGTGTGTGATGAGAGCAGCCAAGGGCAGCGACGGGCGTCACAACGCTCTGCTTCCTCCAGGAGAAAGACGCCCGCAGGTTAACAAGACTGACCCGCGTCCTGTGACAGCACAATGAGAGTCATAAATCATTTACAGCACACTTCCTTTCTCTGTTCACACACACACGTGATGGCTGTGTGCTGCAGGTGCCAGAATCAACTTCTGCCAATGAATTTACCAGCACAAATACACCAGAAATATGTTTTTTTAAGAGTTTAATTGCAATTTTTTTGCAATAATTTTTAAAGCATTCAATTAATCTCAATCAAACTGAAATATTAAGGAAAATAACTAAAAATACAGCTAATTAACACAATTAAACACATGATAACACAATAAAAACATGATTTTTGAAAATGTAAAAAAACTTCTGTTTTTGCAAATAAGCTTAAAATAAAATGTGTTATTTCTTTTTTTATAATATTTATAGATATAAATGTATTTATTAATATGTATTTTAATTAGGCTTGCAAAGGGGTGGAAAATTCCTGAATTTCCAGAAACTTTCCGAAAATTCCAGAAAGATTCCAACACAATCCTGGAAAGTTTCCAAAATTTCTGGAGTGTTTCTGAAATCACCTTTTTGCAAAGTTTAATACATTATAATACATTATAAATATATTTTATATTTATAATAATGCTTTTTCAAATATGTTATTATAAATGTATATTTTTGTTTCGATTTATTAAATTTAATATTTTTAAAATAGATTTTTAAATGTATATAAAAATAAAATTATATTATAATGTAAGTTATAATTTTAAATAAATTATTGTGAGATATTATTAACATAATATTTCAGGTCAGTTTCATTATATTTTATATATTTCATTTTTATCATTTTTATATTTATAATATGTACAAAAATCTTTATACATTTATAATTTAATTAGATTTTTTTATCGTTGTATTTTATAATCTTATTTTAGGTTTAATGTTATTTTATTTTGATCATTATATTTCATAGTTTTTATTTTATATATTTATTTTTTATAATGTAATTTTATTTTATTATTGTTTTTATAATTTTTATTTAATTTTATTTTTTATAATTTTATTTTAAAAATATTTTAGGTTTTATTTTATTTTTTATCATTTTATTTCATATCATCAAATGAAATTTTATTTCATTTCCTTTTTATCATTTTTACATGTATAATATTTATAAACATAAATTCAGTATATTTAAATGTAAAGATATTTGTAGATTTAAAATAAACTTTAGGTCCGTTTTTATATTCATAAATATATTTTTGTAATATTTATAAATGGATAAATACGTTTGGTGTTTAATGTGTATTTTTAATATGACAATAGAATTATTTAGCTGTGTTTTGAACACATTTGGTGTTTGACAGATGTTCATTTTGGACCTTTTTTTTCATATATTGCGTGATACTGTAGATTTTTAGATACTCAGATGCTCTTGTGTGTGACAAAAGTGAAAGAGAACGAGAAGGAAAAACAGAACCGAGGGGAAGTTTTATCATCCTCGACCTTCTGAGGAGGAAGTTTTGCCTGCAGACAGCGAGTCTGACTCCAGACGCCGGCAGGACAGCGAGTGTGTGATGAGTTCGGGTCTCTGTCACGTCACATTAGCTCACATTCACTCACATTCACTCCGTCCGGCCCTCGACCTGCAGAAAGCGAACGGAGGAAAACCCCAGAACATCCTAATAACAGAGTGTGTCAGTGACACCAGATCAGATCCGTGCGGTTCAGGGTGCGGCCCAACACACTTCTAATTATACCAGACCACATGAGTGTGTGTGTGTGTGTGTTTATGCACCTGCCACACACACACACACACACAGACAGCTGAGCACTGACCTCTGACCTTTGGTAAGCACAGGATTGCTTTACTTACACTGAAGTCACACAGACCTCAATCTGTTCAGCTGCTGAGATTCTCATTCTGATGACGAGACTCTTTCAGATCCTCTGGACAAGTGTTTTAATGGGTCACACGTGTCATTTCATGATTTTGACTCGTACTGAGTCGAGTCAGAGCTGAGTTTTCTCATCCGAAGAAAACTCTGAGAGTTGCAGAAGTTAAAAAGTGTACAGTATTTCTTCTGCTTTACTATAAAAAAGATATAGTAATATATATAAAAATGCAGAAGTTCCACATTTTGGACTGTAGAGGAAGTTTCTGACAGCCTAAAATATTTATTAAAGGCCACAACTGTATATTTCAGTATTTGTACTATTTTTTTCTTTGACAATGGAATTATTTAGCTGCATTTAAGTCAGTTATTTACTCATAAACATTCATTTTATTCATTTATATGTTTTATTGGGCCAAACATTTTGTTTAGCAGCATTAATTCTGTTGCAATACTTAAAAAAAAAAAAAAAATCTTATTTCTTGTATTTAAAAAAATTAAAAATGAATAATAAATATATACAAAAAAGTAATTTCTCAGAATAATTTTTGCTTATTTATATACATATATATATATAATGACATTTCCCTGAGACAAAATGTTGCCAGTCAATTATTTGCTTTACAAACATCCTTTTTTTTTTTTTTTTAAAGCAAACATTTTATGTTCGTCAGCAATAATTCTGTTGCAGTTGTAGTATAAAAAAAGTCATTATATTTCTTGGAATTAAAAAAGGAAATTGAAATAAATAAATAAATAAATAAATATATTTTTCAGTATAATTTTGGTCATTTATACTTATTTATAAAAAAGAAAATTTAAATAAAATTTAAATAAATAAAAAGCCATTTTCAGTGTAATTATGGTAATTTATGCTTATTTCTTGTATTAATAAATACAATTTAATTAAATATAAATAAATAAATAAATAAAGTCATTTTTTCAGTATTATTTTGAAAATGTATGCTTATGTATTTCTTGTATAAAAAAAATAAAATAAATGAATAAAAAGTCATTTTTCAGTATAATTATGATAATTTATGCTTGTTGTTTTGTATTAAAAAAAGAAAATGTAAATAAATAAATAAATAAATAAATAAGTAATTTTTTCAGTGTAATGTGGTAATTTATCTTTATTTATTTATTTGTTTGTTTGCTGGTTTATACATACTGTAAGAGGAAGTTTTGATAGGCAAATTTAGTTTAAAAGCCTTTTTTAAACCAGCAATGAAACTGTATTTTCCAGTATTTTACAAAATATATATTTTATTATGAGAATTACTTTGTTGTTGTTGTTGTTTTCTTGTATATTAATGAGAATTATTAATGAGTCGAATGGTGCCAAAGTCAGTTATTTACTTACAAATATCATTTTATGTTTTTAAACAAACATTTTATGTTCAGCAGCATTAATTCTGTTGCGCAAATTAAAATGTATGTAGAGATATAGGAAATAAAGAGAGTTCAGAGTTCAGAATGGGTCATTTGGTGGTTTCGATTCAGTGAATGCTGTTTTTGGACTGTAGAGGATGTTTTGATGAGTAACATTTACCAGCCTAAAATATATCTGCACCAAAAATGCACCAAAGTCAGTTATTTACTCACAAACGTCAATTTGAACAGACATTTGGTGTTTGGCTTCATTCATTCTGCTGCAGAAGTTAAAATTGTATCTCTTTTTCTTTAAAGAAAGGAAACAAAGTTGCATGAATTTGAGAGAGTTGAGTTTCATGTAGTCCCTCACATCAGTGATCTTCTGGTCTGTAGCTGTTCGTCTGTAGGGTGTTTTCCCCTGTTTTATGGTGCGTCTGTCTCGTCACCTCACTATTCGCACTAGTACTAGTGAAGACTGACGGCAGACAGCAGTGAGCAGTGAGCAGTGAGATTTTCATGGTGTTTGTGTGAATGATTCAGCAGGAGTATGGAGAGAGATGTCGCTGTCGCTGTCGTCGCTGGTGTTGTTGTTGTTGTTGTTGTGGGCGTAGCGGAGCGTGTCTTTGGTCACACCTGCACAGAGCTGCCAGGATGATGGATGCTCCATTAGCGCAGCTGTAATTGGCATTCTCCACGCTTCACATCCATACGCCGCTGTGCGGTTCCTCTACACAGACCTGCTACTATGAGCTCTCAATCTGAGCCTGCAGTCTGTCTGTGTGAGGATGTTATACCTGTGTGATGAACACAGCAGTGACGCTCTAAATGTACGTCGTCAACATCATAGTAGTGAGCACCCACTTTCTTAGCTGCTTTGATACTGTTTTTCCACATTATTTTATTTGCTTTATTCTTTCTCATTTAATTTCATAATTTTTTGTTTAATTTTATTTCTAATTATTTTATTTTATTCATATTTTTTGCTTTATATAATTTATATTTTAATTTATATTCTATTTTGTTTTATTTATATTTAATTTTTATTATTTTACTTTATTTTGATTATTTAATTTTTTTGTTTTATTTTTATAATTTATTTTATTAGTTTTTTTGTCTATTTTTATTCCATTATTTATCATTTATTTTATTTAGTTTTTTATTTTATTTTGTTTTTTGTAATGTAATTCTATTATTTTTTTTAAGTTAATTTAATTGTATTTGTCATTGTCATTTTATTTTATAATTTTATTTTATTCATGTTTTATTTTGTTTTATTTAAATTTATTATAGAATTTTTTTTATAATTCTATTTTATAATTTATGATTTTATGTTTTTATAATTTTTGTTTTATTTTTATAATCTTATTTTATTAGTCTAATTTTATTGAATTTTTCTATTTTTTCTATTTTTTATTCTATTGTTTATCATTAATTTTATTTTGTTGTTTAATTTAATTTAATTTAATTTGTTTTATTTTTGTAATTAAATTTTATCATTTTAATTTAATTTTAAATTATTTTATTTTATAATTTTATTTTATTCATGTTTTATTTTGTTTTATTTAATTAATTAATTTATTTTCATAATTCTATTTCACAATGTCGTTTTATTTAATGTTTTGTTATTTTGTTATTGATTTATATATATATTTTTGTTTTATTTTTATAATTTTACTTTACTTTATTAGTTAGATTTTGATTTAATTTCTATATTTTTTTCTCTTCTTCATATTTTTTTTTATTTTATTTTCGTTTTATTCTGTAATTGTATTTGTTTTATTTTGTTTTATTTAAATATTTTATTTTAATAATTCTATCTTTTAACTTAAATTTTTAATAATTTTCTTTAATATTATTTTTTTTATAATTTTTTATTTTATTTTATTTTTTATTTTCTTATGTTAACATCTATTCTTAAGGTGCCATCACAGTATTTTTATTTATTTTATTTTTTTTTAATATATATATTTAAACCTTTTTTGACTTTATTGTATGGCTTTGAGACTCAATAGGTCGTGAACAAGAGCAAATGTGCAATAAACATGATAAAACAGATGTTCTTCCAGTAAAAACATCAGTCACAGGCCTCATTTGTGTTCAGGTTCATTGTGACACTGAAGCAGATTGTCTCGTATTGCTAATAGATTTTCATGCTCTGATGGCGGTTTCTGTGTGTGTGTGTGTGTGTGTGTGTGGCGTTCGGGGCGTTTCTGTGTCGGGGTGAATTGGAGCAGGACCGTTGGGGTGGCGACTAATGAAATTGTGCTCATCTAAAACAATGAAGGTCAGGAAATTAATTGGTTTAAGTCATTAGCTCAGAGGAATCGGGCGGCCCGTCTGAAGATTACGCTCTAGATCGCGAGTCGTGGCTTTTGTGCGCGAGCGAGCTTAATTGCGCCACTTAAGATTAAAGCCCGGAGACACGGGGCGGAATTAAACAGCTCTTTGTTGATCCGCGGCTTTTCACTCATCTCACCGTTTCATTAACAAAATGACTCTCCATCGAGAGCCGTGAGTGAGCGCCGCAAATCAGTTCAGCTGACCATCAACAAGAGCACGAAGATCTACAATAAATCGACCGTAATTTTTAGGTAGCTAAAGTTACGTAACTATAATGTTACAGGTATGACGGCTGCAAATGTTTTTATATGTTGCAATAATATTAATGTTTTCTCTCTCTCAGAGCCTCCGATCCCCATCGCTCCTCCTCAGCTGACGGCGGTCGGCGCCACCTACCTGTGGATCCAGCTCAACGCCAACTCCATCAACGGCGACGGGCCCATCATCGAGAAGGAGGTGGAGTATCGCACGCTGTCCGGCAGCCTGATCGACAGCCAGCCCGTCGACAAACCCAACCACAAGATCGGCCACCTGGACCCCGACACCGAGTACGAGATCAGCGTCCTGCTCACCAGACCCAACGAGGGCGGCACCGGGGCCCCGGGACCCCCGCTCAGAGCCCGCACCAAATGCGCAGGTGAGTCAGTGATTCAACTATGATTCTTCTAGATTCATTTGACAACTGACAACCAATGAAACTACATTGAAAGCAGTTAAACTACAGTCAAACCTGCCTAGTTATCCATACCAGTGTTATTTTAGACACTTTTGCAGTTTTTATTTATTTTAAAATGTAAAATTGTATTTTATTTTATTATATTTTTTTCGTTTCTTTTCTTTTTTAGTTCATTTTTGTAATTTTGTTGTAATTTTTATTTATTAGTTCTATTTTATTTAGTTTTAGTTATTTTAGTACTACAACTTGTAGTAAAATAAGTTTAGCTGAAATAAAATAAGCTTAAAGTGTTTATTTTATTTTATTTTATTTTAGTTCATTTTTGTAATTTTGTTGTGTGTTGTTGAATAATTTTTATTTATTAGTTATACTTTTAGTTTTAGTTGTTTTAGTACTACAACTTGTAAAATAAGTTTAGCTGAAATAAAATTAGCTTAAAGGTTTTATTTTATTTTAGTTTTTTATTAATTTTGTTGTGTGTTGTTGAATAATTTTATTTATTAGTTATACTTTATTTAGTTTTAGTTATTTTAGTACAACAACTTGTAGTAAAATAAGTTTAGCTGAAATAAAATAAGCTTAAAGTTTTTATTTTATTTTAGTTTGTTTTTATAATGTTGTTGTGTGTTGTTGATTAATTTTTATTTATTAGTTATACTTTGTTTTAGTTATTTTAGTGCTACAACTTGTAGTAAAATACGTTTAAATAAATTAAATTAGCTTAAAGTTTTTATTTTATTTAATTTTAGTTTTTTTGTAATTTTGTTGTGTTGAATAATTTTTATTTATTAGTTATTCTTTATTTAGTTTTAGTTATTTTAGTACTACAACTTGTAGTAAAATAGTTAAGCTGAAATAAAATAAGCTTAAAGTTTGTATTTTATTTTAGTTTGTTTTTATAATTTTGTTGTGTGTTGTTGATTAATTTTTATTTATTAGTTATACTTTATTTAATTTTAGTTATTTTAGTACTATAACCTGTAGTAAAATAAGTTTAGCTAAAATAAAATTAGCTTTAAGTTTTTATTTTGTTTTATTTTAGTTTGTTAAATAAAAATAAGTTTAAACAAAAAAAGCAAAAATTGATTACAAATAAAGAGATACAAATAAACATTCAACAAACAAACAAACAAATAAATAATACATCTAACAGTACTGTACTATAGTAAGTAGAAAAAAAACACATCACATCATAATTCAACAAACCTTAAAAAAACAAAATATTTTCCAAATAACATTTTGCATATTTATAATATTATGTTTTTAAATAAATTAATCATACAACTGATAAAACCATTTAAATTAATTATTTGATACAAAAAAGGTAAAAAAAAAAAAAAAATGATGTGCAGAACTAAAAGTGAATCAGTGATTCTGAAGATGAAGTGATCAGTGAATCTTTTTTTAAAATCTTAGTCTTGATGCTTTGTTCAGTGTGTTGAGATTGGTTCATGTGAGTCATTTAACAGTTTGATGTCATTTAAGCATTGCATGAAGCTCGTTTGCCTCAATGGAGCTGGTTTCTCCACTCACGAGGAGTTCATTAGCAAAATAAACAGTAGTTTGTTGTTGTTCAGACGCAGTATGAGCGCCGCTAACATTCAGTCCGGCGTTTCTCTAGTAATGTCGCAGGAAAGCATTAGCGTTATTGAGGGTTTGTCAGAGCGCCGGGCACATTAGCGTCACGCCGCCGGAGCCCCGGGCCCCCAGCAAACCACATGCAATTATCACAGTAATTAAGCAGGTGCAATGACTCTCATTCCCAACGACTGTTGTGATTGTAGCAGCGCTCAGGGTCGCCGCGTGACGCTCCCACGCCAGGCTAATCGCTATTCCATTAGCCTGAGAGCTAACTGCCCATTAGCGCATCACAGGATTCATCAGCCAATCGGACGAGAGATGCTCCGGGCCGTAAAGAGTGGAAATGGAAAACTGCATTTACATAAATTATCATTTCATTCCATTGACTGTCCGCACATTAGCATAGATTTGTCCTGACGGCCTTTAACGGCACATCACAGCAGAGTCTTTCGCATAAACAACACACACTCTGTTTTGGGCGTACTATGATACTACCATGGTATACTGCTGTATATAGGCCAAGATGTTCTGTCAGATTGCATTTTTGCATTTAAAAATTGGTTTAAATGCATTAAAAAGATGCCATATATATGAAGTACCTCTCCCATACATAGACCCACTTTAACTTTTCAAAAAAGATGAGTTATTTGTAATTTTTCTGTTGTGCAAGTGTGCAAATATGATGTGGTGCGACCATCAGGCCATAGCTGTTGTTTGGAAACATCTTTGAAATTACCCTAGATTAATTTTCTGCACTATTTGTCATGATTTCCAAAGTGTTTTGTAGTCCTGTATAAAATTGCAAAGCATTTGCATGTATATTTCCATCATAATATACAAACAAACTTCGTCCGATGATTTACATTTCATTAAAAATATCATGTGGTGCGACCATCAAGAAACTACCACTTTGGGACTTTTATGTTGAAATCCATTCAAAGACAGGATTGCATCATATAGCAATTTGCCAGAGACTCAAAGAAGCATCATTTAACAGCTGGTATGTAGTTACCACATTTGGATATCATGTGGTATGACCTCAAAAAACAATTAATATTACGTTATTGTTAAAAGTATTTATATTTTTTGTAAATAACATTTTGTGGGAAGCTGGCTTGCGTAAAGTAATGCCATGCGCTGCACTTTTCACACGTCTCATTAAATAGATTTTTAATGATATGAGGCGTTTACGTCATGTGGTGCGACCATTAATAGGAATAACTGTACTAAAATTAAAAATAAAATATCTAATTTCTGTGGCTGAAATATGAATCACTCCTACTGCATGCTTAAGGGAAAGGTATTTTTTTAAAGCGTTTTTATCCGTTTTATGCAATTTACAGGAAAAATAAGTCTGTTAACTACACAGAAGGCAACTCTGAAATTATAAAACTATTTATTTATTTATTTATTTTACACAAACATACATTTTTAGGGCCCTTTGAAATGTTTTTACCACATTTTGTGTTTAAAAACATGAACTCATAAATCTTACATAAATGTAAAATTATTAAAACAAACAAACAACCAAAAAAAACATCCAAAATTTGTCAAATTACATGACGTTCATGTTACACTGTAAATTTCATTTTTGACAGAATTTTGCAATTCTGTGATTTTGCCATGTGCTGCACTTTAAATAGATTTTTAATAATATGAGGCGTTTGCGTCATGTGGTGCGACCAATAATAGAAATAACTAAAATTAAAAATAGAATTTCTCATTTCTGTGGTTAAAATATGAATCACTGCTACAGCATGCTTAAGTGAACGGTATTTTTAAAACATTTTTATCCATTTTATGCAATTTACAGGAAAAATAAGTCTGTTAACTACATTTAAGAAGGCAACTCTGAAATTATAAAACTATTTATTTATTTTACACAGACATAGATTTTTAGGGCCCTTTGAAATGTTTTTACCAGATTTTGTGTTTTCATTTTTAATTTTTCTGAATTAAAAGCATGAACTCATGAATATTATTTGAATTTAAAATTATTAAAACTTAAAAAAAAAAAACATCCAAAATTTGTCAAATTACATGACATTCATGTTACACTGTAAATTCAGTTTTTGACAGAATTTTGCAATTCTGTGATTTTGCCATATGCTGCACTTTTCACAAGTCTCCTTAAATCGATTTTTAATGATACGAGGCGTTTGTCATGTGGTGCGACCAATAATAGGAATAACTGTACTAAAATTAAAAATAAAATATCAAATTTCTGTGGTTGAAATATGAATCGCTCCTACAGTATGCTTAAGTGAATGGCATTTTAAAACATTATTATCAGTTTTATGCAATTTACAGAAAAAATCTGCTAAAAGTCTGCTAATTACATTTAAGAAGGCAACTCTGAAATTCAACAAACTCAACAAAATATGAGTTCATTATTTACAAAAACTCAAAATAAATGCAAATACTTTGTTTCTAAACACATTTTTAAAAAATGTTAAGCATATTAAGGAAATGAATTAATTGTAACATAAATCACGGTCGCACCACATGACATTTTTAAAGCCTATGGCCAATTAATTGAGATTAAAAAACTTAAATTTTTGATATGAATTTATGTGTAAACAACATTCTTAACGTTTGAGCAATTACAACAGATATTATTTGTTTGTATTTTAAAATTGGCCTGTCAAAACTTGTACGTCAATGACCCGTATATCATTTATGTAGACATGTATATAGATATAAACATACATGCATACACTATATAGTAAATATGAATGAATGGGAGTGTATGAATGGGACTGTAGTATGAGCACAGTAGTGTGTTTGTAGTGTAGTATGTGTAGTGGTGTGTTGTAATGTGATCTGAATGCGTGGCGTCTCTGTTTTGACGGTGAGCAGACGTGAATGAAGTGAATGTTCAGATGTGGGCGTGTTACAGCAGAGCCGGTGCAGATAAAGCAGTGGCAGTAGATCATGTGTGTCGTTGATGGGACGAGCGGCGCTTTGAAGGGCCGAGACCGGCTTCATGCGAGCCGACACTCGTCCCGCTGACACGAGCCCTTAACTCCTGTGACCTCAGCATAGTAAACATTACACTCATACCTGCAGCAGCGCCACCTGTTGACATCCTGTTTACTACTACTTGCTACTAACTCAGTCAAACGGTGTCGCTTGACCTCATCACGCTACGTGTGAAGCCTGATAAAATCATTTCCTAATTATTTTTTTTATAGATTCTGTCTTACTTTTTCCTAAATTCTGATTTTTTTCTCGATTAAATTTAAATAGCTTATGATTATTATTATTTTTTTTTTAGGTTGGTGTTTTTGTGTGTGTGTGTGTTTATGTGTGTGTTTTATTATATTTTCCCCAAATTTTTTTTTTTATTTTTTTTTTTTCAGGAACATACATATACATTTTTAGGGCCCTTTGAAATGTGTTTTTCCCAAATTCCATATTTATTTATTTATTTACCAGATTTTGAGTTTTCAGTTTTTATTTTTCTGAATCAAAAGCATTAACTAGTGAATCTCATATACATTTAAAATTATTAAAACTTTAACAAAAAAAGAAAATCTTCTAAAATTTGTCAAATTACATGGTATTCATGCTATACTTGTTACACTAAAATCTTCTTTTTTTTTTTTTTTTTTTTTTTTTTTTTTGACTGAATTTTGCAATTCTGTCTGTGTTTTTCACATTGCAGAAATTGAGTGCCATACATTTTTTTTGCATTTTAAGCACATTTAGTGCAAAAAGTGTATTTAAATGTAGTGATAATAAATAAAATTAAAATAAGTAAAAATAGAGAAATTACTTCTGCTTCATTCATCACATTTACATATTCAACAGATGCTTTTATCTTATTTATTTATTTTTTTTACACAAACATACACATACATTTTTAGGGCCCTTTGAAATGTGCTTTACTAAATTCCATTTTTGTTTATTTATTTATATTAAATTTTATTTATTTATTTATTTTACCAGATTTTGTGTTTTCAGTTTTAATTTTTCTGAATCAAAAGCATGAACTCATGAATCTTATACGCATTTTTAACAAAAAAAAAATCATTCAAAATTTGTCAAATTACATGACATTCGTGTTACATTTTAAATTTCATTTTTTAAACTGAATTTTGCAATTTTGTCTGTGATTTTCACATCACAGAAATCATGAGTGGCATGACAATAATAAAATATTTATATATATATATATTTGCTAAATTTTATTCATTTATTTATTTTTTTACACAAACATACATATACATTTTTAGGGCCCTTTTAAATGTTTTTCCCCCTGAATTCCATATTTATTTTATTTATGTATTTTATTTTAGTTTGTTTTGTAATTTTGTTGTATGTTGTTGATTTAATTTGTATTCATTAGTTCTACTTTATTAGTTTTATTTTAGTGCTACAACTTGTAGTAAAATAAGTTTAGCTGAAATAAAATAAGCTTTTATATATTTTATTTTATTATTTTGTGGCATGCACATTTTTCACATCTTAATTATATTTAGTGCAAAAAAGTCAAAATCGAGATATTACTTCTGCTTCATTCATCACATTTACATGTTCAACAGATGCTTTTATCTGAATTGACTCACATTTTGCATACTATGCATGTTAATGATATGCATGATTCAAACCCATGACCTTAGTGTTGCAAGCACCAACAGTAATGCATAATGGAAATGGAAGCTGAGGTCAGCGTGTTGCATTATGGGATACTGTGCATGCTGTAAATAGAGAAGCAGTTCTGTCAGTGCGTCAGTGTGTCAGTCTGAAGAGTTTCTGGACGGAGACAAACGGTTTCCTGCCAGCGTGAAGAAGAGAACAGAAAGATGACAGTCAGATCCTCCGTCGTTTGCTCTCTTTCTCTCTGGACTGGAAGCTGTTGGCCAGCAGAGCGTGTGAACGTGTCGCTGTAATTGACGAGTTCTGACGGGCGGCGAGCGGCGGATCCCGCAGACCGGATCTTCTCTAATGACCGTCCGCTGCGGCCCGCGAATCGTCTCGCCCTCAACATACTACAGTCCGTCTGTACGACTGTTCATGAGAGCAGATTCTCTGAGATTCATTGATGAGTTACAGCAGCTGCACAATCTGACTGATACAAACACATCACTCCTCTTCCTCCAGTACTACTTGAGAAAAATAATAGTTCTATTATATATAATTTGTGCCTATAAATTTCCAAAAATTCTATTTTTTAAATATTATTTAGAGGAGAAATTATTAGTGTTAATATTGATTATAAAATTATAAATATTTTATAATATGTTTTTAAATATTTTATATTATTTGGGACTGAAATTATGGAAATGATAATATTTATAAATGTATAATAAATGTAGATATGACACACATTCTGTATCTATGTATATTCTTTTTTTTAAATATTAATAAATATGATATTTTTTATTATAATTTTAGGATAAATAATGTTAATATAAATTAGTAATAACATATAGATTAAATCAATTATTAATTCATCACTCATAACTTATTACTGCAAAGTGATTTTTTATGTTTTATACTATTTAGGGGATTAAAAAATGTAGATTATTAAAGTAAATTAAAAAAATGTATCCGACTTATATATAAAAAAAAAAAACATAAAAATATCTTTTATAATAAATCTTTTATAAGAAATTATTCATTTAAATCAGTTAGTTTATTAAAGTAAATTAAAAGAAATTAAATTCATTTTTCAATAAATATGTTGTCTTATTACTGAAAAAAAAAAAATATATATAATTTATACACATTTATTACATGTATGTTATAAAAATAACTAAAAATAATATGTTAAATTTACTGAAAATGTCAAAAAGTCTAATTATAACAAATATTGAATTTATATTGAATTTATATTAGTTTTTAAATAAATATGTTGTCTTATTACTGAAAAAAAAATATATATATAATTTGAGGCAGAAATTATAAATTATACAATTCTAATATACATTGAATTTATATATAATTTAGTTTTGTTTTTAAATAAATATGTTGTCTCATTACTTTAAAAAGTATATGACAGGGGAGAAATTCTAAATTATTTAAATTATAAAATTAAATAAAAATAATGTAAAAAAAAAAATGAAATAAAAAATACTAATTAATGTTAAATTGACTGAAAATATGCCAAAAAGTGTAATTATAATGTATGAAATTTATATATAATTTAAATCCATTTTTTAATTAACATATTTTTTCTCATTGCTGAAAAATTGTGCATATATATATATATATATATATATATATACATATAGAATTTATATCTAATTTGAATTCTATATAATGTAAAAGTTGAGAGTTTGTTGTGTAATCTGGTGTAGTGTGTATTTGCACATTGGCCGCGCTACAGTCTGTGTTTCTGTGTTTTCCGTGATGTTTTGTTCTGTAGTGTGGTTTAGTGATAAGTGTTGCAGCAGAATCTGTGCGACGATAGCGGCGCGTCGTTCCTCTTCCTCTGCTTCCTCCTCCGCCGGGATCATTTTTCTTGCGGTAAGGACTCGTGTCGCGCTCAAGGTGACTTTCAAGAGTGTTTTTTAGCCCCGTTCGGTTCGGGCCTGCGAGAGATTTAGTTTTTCATTTCCAGCGGGATCAACGCGTTTAATTTTCCTGTTGGGAGAAACGGAGCGCAGAGGAGCAGAGAACGAATCCCAGAGACAGAAAGAAGAGAGGAGACGCGCGAATGACAGCTCCTCCATCACACACACACACACACACACACACACACACACGCTATGACTTTCACCTCTGTGTGACTCAAAAATACTAAAACACCAAAACCAGCTCACTTTCTTCATCTTCTGATGGAAACTTTACAATTTATACATTACCTCACAATCATAACCAGATGCAGATGCTAATAAAATATTATTTAGTAGGGGAAATTGTTACAATATTAAAGAATTCATGTTAAAAATCATTGAGGTAGAGAAAATGTGACCAGTTATCAAATAATAAATGTGTAATTTTTATTGAATAACTTAAAAATACTAATTTTTGAATTAATTAAAAATGAAAAAATAAGTATTTTTTTCTTTTTTTATTATTTGTAGAAATTTTAAATAAAAAGGTAAATCAATAATATTAGTAAATAAAAAAAAACAAATTAGTCACTCATTATTACTTATTGAAACTAAGTGTGTGTGTGTGTATATGTATATATAAAATGTATTTCTTTATTTAAAAACATTTTTTATTATTTTGAGTGTGAATTTGAGTACAGCAATTTGAGTATTAAATTAAAATATATATTTTTTTAAATCAGTTAATTATATTTTATATATATTTTTTTATTTATTTAAAAATATATATTTTTTATTATTTGGGTGAGAAATGATTAGAGTACAGCAATTCGATTATTAAAGTAAAATTTAAAAAAATAAATAAAATCAATGACTAAATTATATTTTAGCATTTTTAATTATTTAAAAAAATATTTTTATTATTTGAGGTGAGAAATGATTAGAGTACAGCAATTAGATCATTAAATTAAAATAGACATTGAAAAAAAAATGACATTGATTACAATGTTATATTTTTCATTTTTTTTCATTTTTTTATTTTATTAAATATGGTTTTATTATTTGGGTGAGAAATTCAGGTGAGTACAGCAATTAGAATATTATAATATAAAATAAAAAATGATATTTAAATATTTAAATATTTTGTATTATTTTAATTTTTATATTTTCTGTTTTTCATTTTAATTTTAGTTAAAGATTTAGTGATTTTTCCTGTATTTTTTGTTTATATAGCTTTTATTAATTTTTGTTTCAGTTTTAGTTTTAGTTATTGTAGTACACCAGGTTAAACTAAATAAAAATGAGACAGAACATTTTTTATTTTATTTTACTTTATTTTATTTTATTTTATTTATTTTTTTAAATAAATTTTTACATTTTCTTTTGATTAGACTTTAAAAGATTAGCTGTAAATTGTTTTGTGTTTTCATTATTTTCCATTGTTTTTTTTTTTATGAAAAATGTGTGCAAAATCAATTTATAGATAAAACTGTTTTCTTCTAACTATTTCTGAAAAAAATGAAAAAGTGATACTGAAAATATAGCAAAAAGTCTATACACTGAAAAAAGACATTGATATAAAGACAGTTTTCGAAAAAGAATTGCTAGCAAACTTTACAATTAACAAAGAAACTGATGTAGAAAGACTGAAATAGGATTTTCTTGTCAACATACTCCATTTTTGTTTTATTTAGAGCAATCATTTTTAGAGTGTATAATATATATGGACTTGATCTATAATTGAAGGGCTATATAAATAAATGATACGTAATGTAAAAGTTGAGGACCACTCAGCAGAAAGAGACGATTTGAGGAGAACAGAGCGTGAAAATCAGACGTGTAAAGAGAAAGTGAACAAAGAGGCAGAAACCAGTGAAACGGCAGCAGGATATCAGACCGCAATATTACATTAAAGCTCACAGACCTGATTCTGAACGTCTGTGATCAGAAACTCTCGTTCAGTCAGTGTGATCCACACACACACACACACACACACACACTTGTGTTTTTGGTGCATAAACCCAATCCAAACAATCCCAATCCGTTGTAAAGTGTCTCTATGGTTGTTTTGTGCAGCAGCATGTGTGTCTGTGTTTTACCATACGAGCGATCGCTCTGTTAGCGACAGTAAACACCGCTGCACATCACATCGACACGACTTGTTGATAAATCAATCCCGTTTACATCGGGTCAATTCCTTGCCCTTTACGGTGACGAGAGATCGAGGAATTAAAGCTCATTTCGACTGCAGCCAGAAATCACTTTATTGTTCATACTGTAGCAAATATTAATGTTTATTTTGTCAGGCACACATGAATGAAGCTCTTGTGCAGCTCCTTCTTTGCATTAAAATTAAAATAAATAGTTTTTATGATAACTTTGTGTTAAATCATAAATCCAGAATTATTGAAATAGACTACAGAATTTCTGAAAAAAATAAATAAATAAATAAATAAATAAATAAAGACAATAAAAAATGTAAATAAATAAAGTAGTCACACATGAATGAAATCTCTTGTGCAGTTCCTTATTTTAATTGTTTTTATGATAGATTTGTGTTAAATCAAAAACCCAAAAATATTGACTATACAGAATTTCTCAAAAAAAAATAAATAAATAAATAAATAAAAATAAATAAAATAAAAATACAAATAAATAAATAAATAAAATAGTCACACACGAATGAAAGCTCTTTGAAATAAAAATGAAAATGAATTGTTTTTATGATAAATTTGTGTTAAATCATAAATCCTTGAAACAGACTATGCAGAATTTCTCAAATAAATAAATAAATAAAATAAAATAAAATAAAATACTAGGGCACTATTATTGTAGAAACTGTAAGAAATTATTACATTGTTAAAATTGTAGGAATTCAGTTGACTAGACATGATGTTTTAATCTTTAAAATGTGTTTAAACCAGTAATTATTTGGAATCCAGATAATGTGAGAATTTGGGGAAAATAAAAACAGATTTCATAGGCCCCTAAAAATGCATTAATTGCGATGCAATAATTACTTATGCTTTTTAATAATTAATATTTAATTTAACCAGAAATTGGTCAGATTTTTATAATAATACTAATAAACTGAAAGCATTTTAAATACAAAAACCTGGTTTATTTATATATTATATATTAATATCTGTATTATATCTAGAGCTGCAACATGATTATTAATCGATATATGTGTGTGTATTTATATATAAATAATAAATATACGCAAAACACACACATATATTATGAATATATATGAATTTTGAATTGATTAATCGTGACTAGTCATTTTGTAGCTCTAATTATATGTCATATTTTGTTTTAATAAAATAACAGATTTATGCTGATGAATGCATTTTGACATCTGATTATTTAAATAAGATCAAGTAGATGCAAACAGTTATTTAATGACTGGCAAATATGCATCACATGAAGTGTATTCGTAGTTAAATCCGTGTGATCCAAATGCACGGAAACTTTCTATGCAATTGAAATGCATGAATCACGTAACGGGATAAAATCAGATGAACTCGCGACTGGTGCGTCGTGAGCGAGCGCCGCTGTTTTCTTATTTCTCCTAATTGATTTGTGCAGGTGTCAGATCGGCGGCGTGAGCGACGGCAGACGCGTGTAAATAAGCTCCGCGTTTCATTAATCCAGTAGAAATCAATTCGCTCTGTTTCTTCCCACAAGACAGCTTCCTCAGTTTTCAGCTCCAAACATCATTTCTATGGTAATTCCGTGCGTCTGTCTAACCTCATTGGCCCGTTGAGCGGGCGATGTAATTTCCTGTTCTTTCCGCCGGCGTGTGTCGCGTGTGTCGCGTGAGTCGCGTTAGCGGCGGCCAAATGAAGGCTGACAAACTCATCTCCTGCTCTTCTGACTTCAGACAGTATTTCTCCAAATAAAAAACACAGATTAAAAAACTCCAGCTAATTGTTCAATTTTCTGGGATGGATTCAGTCGCTGACTTAAAATACATTTATTTTATACTAAGTGTAGTTCAGGTCTATTAAGTACTGCTTCTGCACAATGCACATTTCTTAATATTAAGCCTAAAATATGTTTTAATGTCACTGATGATGAGGATTGTATGATCTTTAAATAATATCAGTCTTTAAATGCGAAATATTTAAAGTGTACCTGAAGTTTACTTGCAATAGTTCCACTTTAGCACAATCAGATATACTTTAGTATGTAAATATGCCAGTTTAGTGTACTAACAGTACAATTGTAGGGTATTTTATGAAGTACATAATATTTAAATGTATTTGTAGTATGCCTGGCTTGAATAACATCTGTCACCTTATCTGTTTTCTTATTTCTTATTTTCATACATTTCTCATGTTCAGTCTGTCCTTGCAGTTCAGTATTTTGAAATATTTTATATTTTTATTTTATTTTATTTTATTTTTTGTATTTATTTTATTTTATTTTATTTATTTATTTATTTAGTTTATTTTAATCTCCCTGCTTTTTAATTATTTTTCATGTTTTATATTTTTTATATATTTAGTTTAATTTAATTTAATTTAATTTAATTTAATTTAATTTAATTTAATTTAATTTAATTTTTATTTTATTTTATTTTATTTTATTTTATTTTATTTATCTTATTCATTAACTTATTAACTTTAATCTCCCTGCTTTTTTTTTTTTTTTACAATTTTTGTAATTTTTATATTTTATGTTGAATATTTATTTTATTTTATTTTATTCCAGGTCTTTATTGTTTTAGTATTAGTTAACTTTAATCTCCCTGCTTTTTAAAAATAATTTTAGATATTTTTTTATGTTTTATATACATGTATTATTTTATTTTATTTTATTTTATTTTATTTTATTTTATTTTATTTTATTTTATTTTATTTTATTTTATTTTATTATTTCCAGGTTTTTATGGTTTTGGTTTTAGTTCAATTTAATCTCCCTGCTTTTTTAATGTTTAATAAAAACAGGTTATAAAATTTAAAAACTTACAATATGTATATAAATGTTTGTGTCTTTTTTTATTGTAGTTGGGTTAGTTTAAGATATCATGTATTTTATTTTAGTTTCAGCTTTGCCAGTTATATTAGTTGTTTTGTTTCAAATAATGTAAATGTTTAATTTTTGTTTTAGTTTTCATTAACTGGTTAACACGTTTGAGTTTTTTTAGTCATGTTTAATTAAATCTACAAAAATCTGGAGGATGTTCACCAAAAATCAACAAACAAACAAACAAATAAATAAATATTAGCTCTAAAGTTAAGTTTAAAGTTAACTTTATTTAAAGTTAAATAATATTTGTAATATTTAAAAAGAGTTTTTATGGTCAAAGCTGATCCAGTGACTCAGTGTTGGTGTAGGTTTTCTAGTGCAGATTTGATTTGACTTATTTTTTCTTATTTAAGATTCAGGTTTCAAACCTCAGGGTTTTAGTTTTGAGTTACTGGCCCACATCTTTAACCAGATTTACTAGCACTAGTGCAGGGTGATGTGATATTAGCAGCTGAGGGAGTTCAGCGTGTGTGTGTGTGTGTGTGTGTGAGGGTTTTGTTTTCTCGTAGCTCAAGGTTGTAAAGCAGTATTATTATCCACAGGACTTTTATTATGCCTTGTGATAGTAAGATTTCCCCAATTTGTCATTTGAGGAGCTGCAGTGAATCAAACATGATGAGCGTCTGTTTTCAGAGCACATGGACCTGCATATTTGAGCAGCTCTTTATAATTCATTTTACATGAGCAGCGCGGTAAATAGAGTAAACCTGCCTTTTATCCCCGAAGTAGGGCATTTCTCCGGAGTCCTTCCTTCCTCTCCCCGTGGAAAGCGCCAGCGCCTCGGGCAGATTCACGGAGAGTAACCCGAATGACGAACGCGCGCCGCTTCCCGAATCAACCTCGCGTGCTGGAGCGCAATTATAGTCCTGGTGTAACTGTACTTCATGTAAAAGTTATGAATCCCAAAATGAGCTGTTAAAGTTCACCTGTAAAATTTAAATTTTGTCATCATTTATTCATGTTTTTGCAGTTTTTCACCCAAAAATTAACTTTTTTTTATTACTTATTTTATTTACAAATTATGTATTTATTTATTTATTTATCTTTGTATATAAATTTTTTATTATTTTTATATTTAATTTTTTTATTTATGCACACCAGTATAAAAATAGTCATAATTTTGTCAAACAAAATTAAAATTCTATCTTAATGTACTCACGCTAAATTATATTTATTTTATTATATTTATAATATTGTTATATTTATTTATTATCATTTAATTTATATAATATATTTATATAATATATATTTTATTTAAATATTAAATAATTATAAATATTATTATGTTATACATTTATCAATTTATTTTCATTTATTCACCTTGAATAAATAGAGTTAAATGAAATTACATTTTATCTATTTTATTAAATGTATTACTTAGTTACATTATTTGTATTAAATAGTGATCAATCTTGATTAATTGCATTCAAAATAAGTATATAATTGGAAAATATTTACATGTATTTACATGTATATATTTTTATTCATATAATTAATATTATATAGAAATATATTTAAAATATAAACAATACATTTTTTTCTTAAATATCTCCTTGAGTGTGTGTGTATTTATATATACACAGTACACACATATTATGTAAACAAATTTTTAATTTGTATGCGATTAATCGTTACAAAGCACTAGTATTAAATTATAAATATTAAATAATTATAAATAAAAATGAATATATTATAAATGTTACATTAAAACATTTACTCACCCTTAACTATATATATATATATTATTTTAATATTTATAATGTTGCTGTATTTCTTTTATTATTAATATCAAATAAATATAAATATTATTATATGTTATAAATATTAAATAAAAACCCCTGTATAAATAGTGTTATATTATATTAAATTATATTATATGTGTTTTATTACATTTATTACATTGTTACATTTTATGTATTAAATTATACATATTAAATATATAATAAAAATTAAAAAATAAAAAATTGCTCACTCCAAAATTAATAAATATATAAATTAAAAAATAAAATTAAATAAAAAAAAAAAATAAAAAATAAATAAATAAATAAATAAAATTTTAAATAAATAAAATTCTGTCATTATTTACGCACCGTAGTTTTTTTTTTTTTTAATTATAATAATATTATATTTAATTTATGATTTAAATTAAATACGTATAAATAATAATAATTATTATATATTATAAATATTGAAATTAAAAATCTCCAAATTAAAATGATCATTTACTCAGGCTGAATAAATTATTATATTATATTATATTATTAATCTTGAATATATATTGAGAATATAACTTGGATAATGTGTCTTGCAGGTGTTGTTCATCTGATAGGGTGTGTGTAATTCAATAAGGGTGTTGGTGAGATTGCTGAAGTTCAGACGTGGTTTGTTCTGGTCATGTGTTCGTACAGGAGGAATGTTGCTAGGATAGTTTTCTGGTTTCTCCCAGCACTCGTACCGCGGTACTGACCTCAGATCAGTGCGGTAATGAAGGTTAACAGCTCGGATCGTCTCTCAGGCGATGACATCATCGTCGTCATCATCATCATCTGGTGAACTGAGGCAGGAAGTGAGTGAATGAGGCCGAATCAGGCGGCATTGAATCGGATCGGTCCACAATGGGCCGAGCGCGGCTGCAGATGCGCCGTGAGGACGGGAGCGCCATCTTTTGTGCAGAAGTGCACTCTGGGTAGAGCGATTGAGTTTTGATTGTGGGTTTTCAAAAGCTGTCATTATTGCTCCACTTCCAGGCCGTATGAAAGCGCTTTGATGCGGATGAAAGCGGCGCCGTTACCCAGATGGGTTTGTTGATATTGCTGAAATCCGCCGCGCGTCTCGCTGCTTCCCGCCGAGGGGTTTTCACAAACAATAAAGCGGCGCGGCCGTGATTCTTCCACTCTCGTTTCTTGGTTCCGTGAACGACACACCGGGGAGCGACACACTCCGAGCTTCACGTGCACATGAAACGCTCGCGCCGCGTTTGATACTCACTCTTAGATTGGCTTTCTTTATTCCCTGATTTTCACTCAAGACTTTCCTCGCTGGACTCTCAGGAATCACACAAACACACGTCAGCAACACGTCTGTAACACGACATCGTTTCAACCAAACAGCCTGTTAGATTCACTTAGTTTAGTAAAATACAGCACAAAATCTACTTAAAATAATATTGTTTTTACAGTTTTGCCCCTAATTATAATAATTTATTAAATTATTTATTTTTCTTTGTATCATTTTTCTAATTTTACTTTATCATTTTTATATTTAATTATTTTAATTATTTTTTATTTATGCACACCGGTATAAAAATAGTCATGAACATCAATATTTTCGTACAGATATTGTTTTCCTAAATGAAACCAGCATAATATTAATAATATATATTTTTTTAATCATCAGCAATATTGATATACACTGATCGATTAGAGGACAAATAACTGTCTTTATGAGTGACTCATTGATTCACTCAAATGATTCATTTCAGAACACTAACTGATTCAAGGGCAAAGTAGTTCACTGTCTTTGAGTGATTCATTGATTCAATCATTCAGATGATTGATTCAGAAACAAAACAACTGTCTTTATGAGTGAGTCACTGAATCATTCATTCAGCTGATTCATTCAAACACACTGACTGATTCAGGGACAAAACAGTTAACTGTCTTCATGAGTGAATCATTGATTCATTCATTTAGATGATTTGTTCAGAAACGCTGATTGATTCAGCAACAAAACAACTGTCTTTGAGTGAGTCATTGAATTATTCATTCAACTGATTCATTCAAACACACTGATTGATTCAAGGACAAATAACTGTTTAATGAGTGACTCATTGATTCATTCAGTTGATTCATTCTAAAATACTAATTGATTCAAGGACAAAACAGTTAACTGTCTTCATGAGTGAATTATTGATTCATTCATTCAGATGATTTGTTCAGAAACGCTGATTGATTCAGGAACAAAACAACTGTCTTTGAGTGAGTCATTGAATTATTCATTCAACTGATTCATTCAAACACACTGATTGATTCAAGGACGAATAACTGTCTTTATGAGTGACTCATTGATTCATTCAAATGATTCATTCAAAAACACAAATTAATTCAAGGACAAAACAGATGACTGTCTTTATGAGTGAGTCATTGATTGATTGATTGATTGATTCATTCATATGATTTGTTTAAAAACACTGATTGATTCAGAAAAGAAACAACTGACTGTCTGTATGAGTGAATCAGTTAAATCATTCATTCAAACACACTGACTGATTCGTGGATGAATAACTGTCTTTGAGTGACTCATTGATTCAAATGATTCATTCCAAAACGCTAAATGCTTCAAGGACAAAACAGTTGACTGTCTTTGACTAAATCATTGAATCATTCATTCAACCCATTTGTTGAAAACTTCAGTTCATCTGTCAAAAATTCATTTCTCTTTGAGTGAGTCATTGATTCACTGATTCATTCAAATGATGTGTTCCAAAACGCTAATTGATTCAAGGACAAAACAGCTGACTGTCTTTATGAGTGAATCATTGATTCATTAATTCAGATAATTTGTTCAGAAACATGAATTGATTCAGGAACCAAACAACTGACAGTCTGTATGAGTGAGTCATTGAATTATTCAATCAACCAATTCATTCAAAACACCGGTTCATTCAGTGTCGCTTTGGGACAAACAATGGCTAATTCTACTTTTACTGTTTTTCTGTTTATTATTAGCATCAAAATGATCATTTATCATTCTATTTTTGTTTAATTTTTACACAAAACCTTGCCTATAATATGCAAACTTTCACATCGTGATTGGCTGTGCTGTCAACAAAAAGGCCAAAGTTATAGTTAATAGTAAAATTGGAAAAAAAAAAAAAAAAAAATCCAGGCAATTTTTTTGAAAATAATAATAATAATAATAAAATAAAAAAATAAATAAAATAATAATAATAATAATAATAATAATAATAATAATAATAAAATATATAAATAAATAAATAAATAACTAATCAGCAAGAAAGCATAAATTGGCAGCTGAAAATTCGTATAAATTACATTTTACAATATATTCACCTAGAAAGCATCTTTTTAAATTAGTAATAATATTTCACAATTTTTACTGTACTTTTAATCAGTAAAATGCAGCCTTGCTGAGCAGAAGAGACTCTTTCCCACTTTCAAACAATGCTGCGTGTGTATTTGTCAGGATTTCTGCTCACAAAGGAGAAACATATGATTTATTTCAAAGCAGAAACTTCAAGCAAGTGTTGTTGTGGTATCAGCAGCAGATTGACTGCAGCAGCAGCTGATAACACGATGATTTGTGTGTCTCTCTCACCTCCAGAAGGAGAAGCGTTTCTCTCCGGCTACGGTCAATTTGTTCCCCTTCATGCAGGACTAATGCTTTTATTCTCTCCTCCATCCGGCTTCCATCACCGGCTCCCACAGCGAGACCTCAGAGATATGCCGATGGCTATTTAACATATAGTTTACATGCGTGTTTCGGCGCGCGTGTGCAGAATGCAATGACCGGCGCGCTCATCAGAAGGCCGTAATGTGACAATGATAACGCCGGCCTTATTTAAATGTCAAGCCTTCACCGGGCGCAGATAGTTGACATCTAAATGTCAATTAGAATTATTTGAACGCAAGACTCGTGGGAATGAAACCAGTGCAGAGAATCGCAATGAGAAACGCACACACACACACACACACACAGACCCCAAATGCTATTACTCAGCTGCAGCGATGGGAAAAGCTGCTGAATTGACCACACGCGCTGTGTTTTATTAGGATCCGCTCTCATCTATCTCCAGTTTAACTTTAGAGGCCATTATTTTTTAGCACAGTGTTGGAGTTGGAGATAAAGCGCGTCGCGTTCCTGTCGGCCGTTTCGGAGTTTATGGCCGGTATCGCTGCAGCGCCTTTACACGCTAATCAAATTCATCCATCCTGCCGGGAGACTCGACCTTGACCCTTCACCCTCCGTTTGCCGCGTCAGACGGCTACCGATTGGTCGGCCGGTGATTGGAGCCGTTATGGAGCGCTTTCTGTGATTCTGATATACCGTATAGGTGTTTGAGCAGAGCCATTGAGCGGGAGGTCAAAGGTCAGAGTGGTCACGGAGTGAAAGACGCTGTTCTATAGTTCAGTTCACTAGAGCTTAAATACAAGGACGTCCCAAAGCAGCTTTACATAGTTACCAGCTTAAACTCTGAGGGAACGGAGGGTCTTTAGAGGACAGCGATCGTCCTGTCGCCAGGAAGACTGACCTCAGTGACAGGAAACGCGTGATTTGAGAAAGTGCTGAAACTCCACAAAATAAATTAAATCACAGAAAAGAGTGAGAATGAGTGGAAATGCTAGCCACATCATCCCTAATAGGACTTTTATGAAATATTTAAAGCGTTTATTGGGATTTTATGTATATTTGTGATTAATGTTAAATATGGTTTAACATATGAAGAGTTAATCAAACTGCAGTTGGGTTATTTTGATTAGGTAAAAAATAACTAAAAAACACGCCTAACTAATGCAATAAAACAATAAAAACATGATAACATTATAAAAAAAAACATGATGTTATCTGTTTTTGCAAAAAACTCTTCATATACACTTTTATATTACTTTTCAATATTATAGTACATTATTTTATTTATATATTACATGTAAATTAATTCATAAATAAGTATCAGTTTATATTTATATATTAATGTTTTGTAATTTTATATTATTATTAAATAATGTATTATTTGTATTTATAGATTCATACACTACCAGTCAAAAGTTTTTGAACTGTAAAATATTTTTAATGTTTTTTTAAAGAAGTCTCTTTTGCTCACTAAACCTGCATGTATTTGATCCAAAATACAGCAAAAGCTGTAATATTGTGAAATATTTTTACTATTTAAAATAACTGTTTTCTATTTGAATATATTTTAAAAATGTAATTTATTTCTGTGATCAAAGCTGAATTTTCAGCATCATTACTCCAGTCACATGACCCTTCAGAAATCATTCTAATATTCAGATCAAGAAACATTTGTTGTATTATTATTATTTTTTTAATCAATATTTAAAACAGTCAAAACACATTTTTTTTAGGATTATTTAAAAAATAGAAAGATCCAAAGATCAGCATCTTTTGTAACATTTTACACTATACCAGAAATGATAGAAATGAATACTTTTATTTAGCAAGGATACTTTAAATTGATCAAAAGTGATTCTAAAGACATTTATAATGTTACAAAAGATTTCTATTTCAGATAAATGCTCTTTTTCTTTTTATTCATCAAAGAAACCTGAAAAAAAATCTACTCAGCTGTTTTCAACATAATAATAATAATGTTTTTTGAGCAGCAAATCAGAATATTAGAATGATTTCTGAAGGATCATGTGACTGGAGTAATGATGATAAAAAATCAGTTTTGAAATCACAGGAATAAATTACATTTTTAAATATATATTTACATAGAAAACAGCTATTTTAAATAGTAAAAATATTTCAAAATGTTTCTGTACTTTAGATCAAATAAATGCAGGCTTGGTGAGCAGAAGAGACTTAAAAAAAACATTAAAAATCTTTTGACTGGTAGAGTATATAAATGTTATTGTTTACATAATATAATTTATTTATAATTATATAATTTATTTAGTTATTATTCAGCTATATATTAATGTATGTTTAATGTTATATATCATTTAACATTTCCATATAAATATATAAATGTGAAATTGAGTAGTAAATTGTATGCTATTGTGAGCATGACCTGTTAGCGTATTAAAAGAGTGCAGATTGCTTACTTCAGAGTGTGTGTGTGTGTCTTATCTCTCTGGCTGCAGTTTGTGGCGAGTGAAACACAAGAACTCTCGGCTGGTGTCGCTTTATCAGCACCTAAACACACACTCACACACAAACACGCAGCAGATAGTGTGTGTAAATAAGAGTGATTTGTCTGCTGGAGTTTTTCCTCTCTGCTCGGGTTAATCAATACACTGTTAATAGTATTTTCAGTGACTGTCGGCAGGTAATCAATGAGTTAAAACAGAGGAAGAGGAGTTTGAAGGGCAGAGAGTCGACGGCTAGACACACACACACACACACTTATTCTTACAGTGAAATGACTTCATCTGTGAAGAAGCGTTTAAGCAACAATGCATGATTGTGAACATAGTTATGGCTAAAGTGTATGATAATACACAACTTTCTGATTCGTCGTCCTTGCGCTGGCAGGTTGAGTAGAGATGCAGGAGAGTAAAGTGTGATGAAGTGTATGTAAAACAGGCTTTTGTTGTGATGCAGATTTACGGAGGCGTTTGAGCCTCTGTTTGTATGGAAATGCCGCTTTACTCCTAACGGCAAGGTTGAGCTGCTGTTCGGGCAGGATTAGACCGTTATTTATATCGAGCTTTAACTCAAGCATGTGATTAGAAACTTTTAATCGCTGCATTTTCCCCAAACGCCCCAGAGAAACAGTTTGTTTTGAATTTTTAAAGCTGTTAAGAATTTATTAGTGCAGTTGGCTTAGTCATCACTACTTGTGGAGTTTTTACTGCTTTTTAGTCTCTTCTGTTTATTTGAGCAAAAATACAGTAAAAAAGTGAAATATTTTTACAATTTGAAACAGCTGTTTTCTATGTGAATATCTGTTAAACTGTAATTTATTTCTGTGATGCGCAGCTGAATTTTCAGCATCATTACTCCAGTCTCCAGTGTCACATGATCATCAGAAATCATTCTTATATGCTCAGTTAATAAAAAAGAAAAAACTAACACTTTTATTCATCAAGGAGAATATATATAGAATATATATATTCTTAAATTTCGAGAATAAAGTCAAAATACTATGAGAATACAATCAAAATATTATGAGAATAAAGTCAAAATACTACGAGAGTAAAGTTGAAATATTTTGAGAGTAAAGTCTTAAAATTACAAGAGTAAAGTCGAAATACTCTGGGAGTAAAGTCAAAGTACTACGAGAGTAAAGTTGAAATACTACGAGAGTAAAGTCAAAATACTCTGAGAGTAAAGTCAGAATATTATGACAATAAAGTCAAAATACTATGAGAATAAATTTGAAATATTACGAAAGAATAAGGTCAGAATATTACGAGAGTAAAGTTGAAATATTTTGAGAATAAAGTCAAGATATTTTGAGAGTAGTCTTAAAATGAAGAGAGTAAAGATGAAATATTACAAGACTAAAGCTGAAATATTATGAGAGTAAAGTCAAAATATTACGAGAATAAAGTTGAAATATTTAGAAAATAAAGTCAAAATACTACGAATGTAAAGTTGAAATATTTTGAGAGTAAAGTCTTAAAATTTAAAATAAATTACATAAAGTCTTAATATTACAAGAAAATACTCTGGGAGTAAAGTCAAAGTAAATACTTTGAGAGTAAAGTCTTAAAATTCCAAGAGTAAAGTCGAAATACTACGAGAATAAAATAGAAATATTTTGAGAATAAAGTCTTAATATTACAAGAATAATGTTGAAATACTACGAGAGAATAAGGTCAGAATATTACAAGAATAAAGTTGAAATATTTCGAAAATAAAGTCGAAATACTACGAGAGTAAAGTTGAAATATTTTGAGAGTAAAGTCTTAAAATTACAAGAGTAAAGTCAAAATACTCTGGGAGTAAAGTCAAAGTACTTTGAGAGTAAAGTCTTAAAATTCCAAGAGTAAAGTCGAAATACTACGAGAATAAAATAGAAATATTTTGAGAATAAAGTCTTAATATTACAAGAATAATGTCGAAATACTACGAGAGAATAAGGTCAGAATATTACGAGAGTGAAGTCAAAATATTACGAGAATAAAGTTGAAATATTTCGAAAATAAAGTCGAAATACTACGAGAGTAAAGTTGAAATATTTTGAGAGTAAAGTCTTAAAATTACAAGAGTAAAGTCGAAATACTCTGGGAGTAAAGTCAAAGTACTACGAGAGTAAAGTTGAAATATTTTGAGAGTAGTCCTAAAGTGAAGAAGGCAAAGTGAAGAAGGCAAAGTGGAAATATTACAAGAGTAAAGTCAAATTACTACAAGAGTAAATTTGAAATATTATGAGAGTAAAGTCAAAATACTGTGAGAATAAAGAATTAACGTGGCATTAAAACGCTGCCATAGAAAACAGCTATTAGAAACTGTAAAAATATTTCAGATTTTTACTGCAGCATTGAAAGCCTTGAATGTTCAAGCAGTAGCACATGTAAAAGTCTGTTCTGTGTGTGACATCACGTCTGTGGTAAATGGAAACGGTCAGGTGTGCAGCAGCGCGAGTCTCTTCAGCGGTTTCTCTCTCTCTCTCTCTCTGCAGTGGTTCTGTTATTCCGGCTCTGTAAGAAGCTCGGAATCTCATTATTCCCTTTCAGGATCAGCAGGGTTTCGCTCCTCCGCCGTTAAGGCAGCACTTCCCTCTCGGCGAGCGTCTGCTCAATCACAGACCGCTGTCCTCCTTCCGGCCATTTCATCTCATCCGCTTCACAATTACCCGTCTCTCGCACCCGCGCACGTGCGCTTTTAGCTCAACCTGAAAGGAAAAATCACCGGGTTTCCTTTTTTGCAGAATATCAAGCTCTCATTTAAAAAGTTTGACATTCTTTGTGCCGGATATATATTTCTCAATAGCACAGCGTCGAAGTGCTCAGATTGTTCTGGCGAATGCTTTCGTCCGTAATCGCGCTCCGAAGGAAACGGGCCGCTCGCCACAGGAAACGCTTTTATTGTGTGTTGAAATTAAAAGCGTTTGACTGTCAGACCTGAAACTGCTGAAGAACGTGATGGAGACGCGGCTTTGATGCTCGAGTTTGACGAAATAAAGCTGATCAAAATGAATTCAAATACTAATATATTATTTTACATTTTAGATTTTACATTTATTTGTAAAGATTTTGAATTCTAAATGTAACCACTTGAACTGTACTTAAGTACTTTTTTCGTTACAAATAAAAATAAATTGTAAATAATCGAAATAAATTATGTGCAGAAATATATTGCATTATATATTATATATTTATAATATTTTTTAAAATAATATATACTCATTAAACATTATATATACATTATATTTATATATTTATAATTATATTATATTATATTATATATTATTAAATAATTTCAAAAAATTCATATTTGTTGTTTTTATATCATTATATTATATAATATTATATTATTTTTTATTAATAATTTTTTTAATTAGTTAGAATTTTAATGTTTTCATTTTAATTTTAGTTACAATGTTAGTAATTGTTTGTGTTTTTGTCATTTTTATTGTTTTTATTTATTTATTTATTTACAATATATGTCTATATTTTTAACATACATATATTTTTCTACATACAAGTAGATACGAATCCTATTTGGTATAATCTTATTTTTAATAAATTTTTTTTATTAGTTTGTATTTTAATGTTTTAATGTTTTCTGTTTTCATTTGAGTAAAAATTTTGATTATTTTTGTCATTTGTATTGTTTTTATTTATTTTTTATGTCTACATAGTTTTTATACATTTTTATTTCAGTTTTTGTTATTTTTAGTGCGTCATGTCAAACTAAATGAAATGTTTGGGTTTTTATATTATATTATATATTATTTCAATAAATTAAATAACATACTAGTGGATACAAATATTACTTTTGTATAATCAATTTTTATTTTAATATTTGCTATTTTTATTTTAATATTAGTTAAAATGTTTTTTTTTTGTGATTTTTATTGTTTTTTAAAAAATTTTACTGTATATATCTACGTAGTTTTTATAGATTTTATTTCAGTTTTAGTCATTTTTAGTGCATCATGTCAAACTAAATGCAAATAAGAAATGTTTTATAATTATATTATATTATATTATTTAATCAATTATTTTATTTGAAGTAAAAAAAATCCTTGTTTTCGTTTTAGTTAATCATTATAACCCTGTTTTTTTTTTGAATTATTATTTATAAGAAAAAATAATGAGGATACAGACAACTGCTCCCTACTCTCTTCATTTTTACTCTAATAAATATTTCACATTACGTTTGATGTGACGCACCTGTTCATCTTCAGTGCGTCGATGACAGAAACGAGCGTCCGTGAGTCCAAGGATGATTCACTTCACCGCCATTGTCTGAATCAAACCGCTCGACGACTGAGAAACTCATTTGATTGATTCGATCATCACGAGTGTTTTGCCCAAAAGCGTCTCATTTCTCCAGGGATTCGAGCTGCTTTTAATGGAATCTGTCATTTAAGGCTTCGTGCGATACGTCACGTTATAGTGCCTGTTATCTCAAGCTTGTTAAAGATGAACCGCAATCTGTTTCCTTCAGAAAAATGGATGTCAGTTGGTCTTTAACGAGCCGTTTTTACAGGAGCCCCCGAATGCCGTAGACGAGCGGCGTCTCATTAGCGCGGACGCGTTTAACACGCCGTCTTTGTCTTGTTAAGAGTGCGTTTGAGTGAGAAGTAATTGAGAGGCTCCACAAAGAGCTTCATTTGAGGCGAGCGGCCCGTTTGAATGATTAATGCGTCCCGTCTCGGCCGCGGCCTCCAGTCTGTTCGACTCTCACCTCCGGTGTTTCTTACAAGCCGCTGATTAAAAGGTGTTTCCAGAGCCGTGTTTTAATCTGCGGCCACACACGCGCCGAATAAAGATCAGCCTTCGCTTCACTCTCACAGACTGCGCTCGGCTCCGTGCCGTCAGAAAACAGGCCTTTGGGAACCAAACGCACGGATGATCCCGCGTTTAGTGTCCGGAAACTCAAGATGACGGGCTTTCTGAGGGTCTTAGGAGGACTTCATTTACCCATGCACAATTTAATGTCTTAAAAAGGTCTTAATTCGCAGCAGAAAAAGTCTTACATTTATAAAGTTGTGGCTTTAAATGTTGCATGAACTGCAAAAAATTCTTCAGTGTTTTTGTCCTGTTTTTGTCTTAAATATCTAAACATCTTTTAAATCAAGATACATTTCCTGGAGATGCAAAATGAAGACATGAAGTCTTGTTTTCTGAGAAATTGAACAAAATAGTTCGTTATCTGTCAGCCGGGTATAAAAACTTGTTTTTCCTTTAAATTATGTAGATTTTTAAGATATTTAACAGAGCAACCTCTGTTGCTTTTCTGACATTTTTGACCAAAACATTTCACATTGCTTATTTGTTTTTTTTGTTTTTTTTTTTGAATGTTTTACTTCATCAGAATGGTATAAAACTTGGTAAATGTTTGCCACTTGCTATGTGAATAAAATAAAATAAAATAAAATAAAATAAAATAAAATAAAATAAAATAAAACAATTTCAGAAATCATGGACAAAATGGTTAAATGGTCCTGAAAAAATAATAGTCATATTTGTTCTCCTTGCAGTCAAAAATGACCTTATTGTAAACAAATTAAAAATGAATTTCACACAATTTCAGATTTAAAACTTCGTTTTAAAATACAGTATGTTTTTGAAAATACATATTTTATGTAAAATTTCAAAATAAAATTTTTGTGCATTTTTTTTTCTTAATAACAAACTTAAACTACTTTCAAATTTTTTATTAATTTTTTTTTTTTTTTTTTTACTTTAAATTTGTTTATTTTTTATCGGAATGGTATGAAACTTGTTAAATGTTTTGCCACTTGCTATGTGAATAAAATAAAATAAAACAAAATAAAATAAAATAAAATAAAATATTTTAAATATAAAAAAAAAAATAAAAATCTTGGACAAAATGGTTAAATGGTCCTAAAAAAAAGTCACATTTGTTCTCCTCACGGTCAAAAATGACTGCATTGACGACAAATTGAAAACGAATTTCACACAACATGTTTAGATTTATTTTCTCAAAGTTTTAAAATACAATTTTTACAATTGTTACAATTGACAAATTTGTTACAATTAAAAATTCATGTAAAATTTGAAAAAATAATTTTTGTGCATTACTTATTATTTTTTTTATTTTTATTATTTTAAACTAACTTCGTTTTGATACATTTTGCGTAAAACAAGACTTATCATTTAAGTCATTTTGCTTCTTAAATAAATGTAACTTGATTTAATAATTTTTAGACATTTGCGTTGGAAAATAAGACAAATGCTGAGAAAGGATTTTTTTTTTGTTTGTTTGCAATGTAGTACATTAAAAATTATTTTCAATATTCTAGTGTTTAAAAGTAGAAATGTTTATTTATTTATTAATTTTTTCATTCATTCATTTTTTTTTATTATTAATTTAAAAAATAGACCACAATGTGTTCCTTTTAATTTATTCTGTACATTTTCTTTACTTGGTCTTAAAAAGGTTTTTAAAAACTCTTAAGTTTGGCTTCCTAAACCCTGCAGAAACCCTGCTATAATAGTTTTTTATTCCGTCGGTGTGTTTCGGTTGCTCAGGTCTTTGTAAAAACAATTTTGAAGTGGGGACGGAGCAGGTTAAGCTTCCCGGTTCCTCATCAGGAGCGTCAGATTGCCTGTCCGGGGCTCCGGATCGCCGCCGTAATGCCAGCGAATGTGTGTGAAACGCTGAATTGCACTGAAATGCTGCTCAGATTGAACCCAGAATGGAAATTGATCGTGTTACGGAGCCGCTGCTCCTGAGGGAGTCGAGGAACAGAGCTTTCATTAAAGAAGAAGCCGGTCTGGAACGCTGCTTTGGTCTGGAGAAACTTCACAAAGTCCAGAAAGACGTCACATCAGCACAAATGGATTTACATGTGCTTTCCTGATAGAAAACACTGTTGTTGTCTGTAAATAAGTCTTTATTTGCTATAGAACAATTGCCGTATTAAAAAATTGTAATAATTGAAAATACAACATTTTAATTCATAAAATTAAATTAAATTAAATTAAATTAAATTAATAAATAAATACAAAATTATAAATGAATGAATGAATACATAAATTAATAAATAAATAAATAAAAAAATTATAAATAAATAAATAAATAAATATTTCTGCTTTAAAAAAAACAAGTATATGAAAATAACTTTTACTGTACTATATAGCAAAAAAATAATAATAATAAAAAATAAAAAATAAAAAAGTTCTTCCTTAGTATTTTTGTTTTGTTTTTCAGTGCAAACATTTTTCAGTGCAAACATTTATATAAAAATAACTAAAAAAAAAAAAAAATCATGACAAATAAACACATTATACCCCCGAATAAACAAAGTAAATAAATAAACAAAGTAAAAAAAAGTGCATCAAGAGAAATGGTACCTCGGAAACTAGCTAAAATAAATTGTATAATTTTTTTTTAAAATGTATAATTTTATTTGATTTCATTTAACATTTTAGGTAAAAAAAAAAAAAAATAAATAAATAATAAAAAAAAATATATATATATATATATATATATATATATTTTTTTTTTTTTTTTTTAATAGTTTTAGTTAACTGTAATAACTGGCAGAGATTGTACAGACACATTTACACTAAATACAGCTGATAAAATAGTGGTCATGTATTTGATATTGCAGGTTTTTATGCTTTTACAATGCATATTTTTCCTGTGTTGTTCAGATGTGAGGCCCTCAAACGCTCAATATTATAGAAATAAATATATTTTTGTTCTTATTTTAACTTTGATTTTGGTTGTACTTACCTGGTACAAAATGGACATCTCAATTATAATGCCATTAAACTTAAAATGCAACTGGTAAAACATTGTTTTTCTTGCATTTGAAGTCTTTAATGCTTTAATTAACCCCACTGCATGTTCTCCTGTGTTTCAGATCCCATGCACGGCCCTCGGCGGCTGCAGGTGGTGGACATCAAATCCAAGCAGTTCACGATTCGCTGGGAGCCGTTCGGATACAACGTGACCCGCTGCTACAGCTACAATCTGACGGTGCAGTACCGCTACACGGCCAACGGCAAAGAGGAGACGCGCGAAGAGACCTGCTACGACATCCTGACCGCGTCGCCGCAGCACACCATCCGCAACCTGCCGCCGTACACCAACGTCAGCATCAAACTGCTGCTGCGCAACCGCGAGGGAGTCAAAGAGAGCGAAGAGCTCGACGTGCTGACCGACGAGGACGGTCAGTCATTAACATTCGTCCTAATATATATACATATATATATATACACATACAAATATATATGTACACACACACATATATATATATATATATATATAAAATAAATATATATATTATATATATATATATATTATTATTATTTTATTTATTTTGTTTTACTGCTATTTTTAGGATTTTGCTGCAGTGTCAGACATAACAGAAATTACTCCTGAAAACATTAATTTTAATATTATAGTAAGATTTACATTTTGTACAGCTAAATCCTAAAAAAAAAACAACAAAATATTTTTTTTCATATATGATTCAAATTTCATTTATAAATTCTCTTGAAAAAACAAAAACATTTATATAATTGTTACATTAAGAGCCCATTTGATAAATATTGACATTTTCAATAAAACGTTTTATTAAAAAAAAAGTTATAATAATAATAAACATATATATAAACATATATATTTATTTATTTCATATTTTTATGATTTGCTGTATCATTATTAACATTGCGGACATTATTATTTATTTAAAAAATTGTAGTTTTGGTATTTTTATGATTTGGCTGCAGGCATAAATCAAGTTTAATTTATACATTTTCTTGCCAAAAAAATATTATATTTATTTATTTCTTTATTTCTTTATTATTTTACTGGTATTTTTATGATTTTGCTGCAGTGTCAGACATAACAAAAATTACTCCTGAAAACAAATACGTTCATTTTAAATTAAGATTTAGATTTAGTACAGCTAAATCATTTAAAATTATTATTATTATTGGTATTTTTATGATTTGGCTCCAGACATAATTCAAGTTTAGTTTATACATTTCTTGCAAAAAATAAAAATCTTAACAATAAAAAAATATTAAGAGTCTATAATAAACACTGACATTTTTTATATACATTTTTATGTTGAAAAAAACATTTTGTTGGTATGTTTTGGCTGTAACATCATATAAGATTCAAGTTTAATTTAGAAATTTTGTTGCGAAAACTAAAAATAAATATTAACAACAAACAACAAAGACATTTATCTAAATAAGATATACTATATATGTTTAAATAAATAATTTATATATTTTTGCTGTATATATATATATATTATATAATTATTTTTATGATTCAATTATGGCAAAACAACAAAAAATCTTAACAACACAAAATTTTCATCTTAATGTTATATTTAATAGTATAATTAACATTGACATTATTATAAAACGTTGTATTTAAAAATAAAAAAGGTTTTATGTTTTGGTTTCAGCCTCAGACATAATTTTCTTGTTCTTCATTTTCTTTTCAAAATTTGTTTTTAATAAAACCACCTGAAAACAAGGTTTTTTTTATCAGGAATGAGGTCATTTGTGTTGAACTTAATTCCATTTGCATTCATAAACGGCTTCAGTTCTTGTTGGTGTCAAGTTTGGGTGTTAAGTGCGTGTTATTTTTCCCAGACAATGGCGTCCATTTAAACAGCATGTTTTATGAAGAACGTTTCTAAACATAACAATCCTGCTGTCAAGGCTGAAGGAGGAACCTCCGGAGATGTTCAGAGGTCAAGGAACCGCATGCAGGCCTTGGGTCGCTTCCATATTCCTTTTGTCTGATCGGATGAATAATCCGTCTCATGCTTGGAGGCCGTTCGTTTTAGCATTACATATTGAATACAAGAGAATATTGATTTAAAACACATCAGTGTCTCCTCGGAGCGATACGGGTTTGATCAGCAGACTCTGATCAGGTAGTCTTTTGTTCAGTTCCTGCCTTTTCTCCTGTTTTCCAGTTCCCGGCGCCGTCCCGCAGGAGTCCATCCAAGGAAGCACGTACGAGGAGAAGATCGCCCTCAGATGGAGAGAACCGCTCCAGACGTACGGCATAATCAAGCAGTACGAAGTGAGTCCCGATTCCTTCAACCTTCAGCGTTCGTCTTCGCCTCGCAGCCATATTTCATTCACTACACTCTCTTAATTGACTAATAAATCTAAACTAATAACCTTTAGATCTGAAGGAACGCGCATGTTAACACAATCTGTCAGCAGCCGGCGCTTTACGGTGGAGTTAAACGCCGTTCGGGTCAGCGGCGCCGAGAGATTCCGTTACAAAAGAGACACTGCAACAATTACAGCCTCGTACAGGAAAATGAGCTTAAACGGAGACCAAATGCACAGCTGTTTCCCCAGAGAAAAAAGACTGCAGTAATATTAAGTTAGGAAAATAGGAATATTTGTGAATGTTTAAAACATCTAGTTTTTTAAATGTTTTAGAAACTTTTTTTTTCTTGTGAATGAAACATTACAACATTCCAATCATTCCATTAGATGGAAACGTTGTAAATGATACTTTGTTACTGAAAGTAACATTCATGTAACATTTTTTAAATGTTGCTACTTGGTTCAGAGAACATTCAAAAGTAACATTCCATAATGTTTGCAAATTGATACAAAATGAAAAAACTGGACATTTTGAACATTCAAGGAACAATTTTTATTTATTTGAAAAAAGAGCCACAATTTCAGCCTCCTGCAGGAAAGAAATGAGACGGAAATGAGTTTAAATGGAGACCAAATGCTCAGCTGTAAAATTAAGTTATGGAAATGTTATTTCTTAATGTTCAAAACATCTAGTTTTTTAAATGTTTCAGAAACGTTTTTTTTTCCCCTTGTGAATGAAATATTCCAACATTCCAAACGTTCCATTTCATGGAAACATTATGTGAATGATACTTTTAAATGTTCTCTGAACATTCCGTAACATTCATGTATCATTTTTTAAATGTTGCTACTTGTTTCACAATGTTCAGAGACCATTCAAAAGTAACATTCCATAATGTTTGCAAAATTATGTCAAATGTAAATTCTAAAACATTTAAAAAACTGGACATTTTGAACATTCACAGAACAATTTTTATTTATAAAAAAGAGCCACAATTGCAATGTTTGCAAAATGATACAATGAAATGTTCCGTTTACATTTGCATAACCAAAAAAGAAAATTCTAAAACAATTTGTATTTATTAAAAACAGCCACTGCAACAATTACAGCCTCTACCAGGAGAGAAATGAGACCAAATGCGTAATTGTTTCTCTATAGAAAAAGACAGCACTAATCTCACACCTAGACAACTAAAATATGTTCTAAGACTGTTTTGCAAACATTCCTATTAATGTATGAAAATGTTATTTCTGACTGTTCAAAACATCTAGTTTTTTTAAATGTTTCAGAAACATTTTTCTTGTGAATAAAACATTCCGACATGCCAAACATTCCATTCCATGCAAACATTATGTGAACGATACTTTGTTACTGAAAAGTAACACTCATGTAACATTTTTTTAAATGTTGCTACTTGTTTCAGAACGTTTAGAGAACATTCAAAAGTAACATTCTCATTATGTTTGCAAAATAATACAATGAAATGTTCCTTTTACGTTTGCGTGACCAAAAAAGTAAATTCTAAAACATTTAAAAAAACGGACATTTTGAACATTCACAGAACAATTTTTATTTCTAAAAAAGAGCCACAATTGCAGCCTCCTACAGGAAAGAAATGAGACAGAAATGCTCAGCTGTTGCTCCAGAGAATGTTTTGCAAACATTTCTATTAAGTTATGAAAATGTTATTTCTGAATTTTCATTTTTTTTTAAATGTTTCAGCAACTTTTTTCCTTGTGAATGAAACATTCCAACTTTCCAAACATTCCATCCATACAATCATTATTTGAATGTTACTTTGTTCCTGAACATAACATTCATGTAACATTTTTTAAATGTTGCTACTTGTTTCAGAACATTCAAAAGTAACTGTTTGCAGAATGATACAATGAAATTTTCTTTTAACATTTGTTTTAAGACTGTTTTGCAAACGTTCCTATTAAGTTATGAAAATGTTATTTCTGAATGTTCAAAAATATCTAGTTTTTAAAATGTTGCAGAAACATTTTTCTTGTGAATGACACATTCCGACATTCCAAACATTCCATTCCATGCAAACATGTGAACGATACTTTCTGTTACTGAACGTAACATTTTTTAAATGTTGCTACTTGTTTCAGAACGTTCAGAGAACATTCAAAAGTAACATTCTCATAATGTTTGTGAAATGATGCAATGAAATCAAACCAACCAAAATCAAAAAAGGTAAATTTAAAAAAAAAAAAAAAAAAAACATTTAGAAAACTGGACATTTTGAACATTCACAAAACAATTTTTATTTATTCATTTATTGTTATCTGGATGAGCTGCTCTCCTTACAGCTCTATATTCTGATTGGGTGACATCCAGTGACTCATGTGAGTCAGAATGGAGAAGTATCTGATACAGTATTCGTACATACCAGTATAAAGCCCGTGAAGTCTCCCGACGTGTGGATGCGCAAACGCTGAGCTGTTTCTCCGGCCGTCGCTCTTGTTTTCCTGTCGGAGGGGATTTTCATTGTTTCAGTGGCAGTAAAAGACTCTGGGATTTGCAGGGCACTGGAATAACAAACAGAAGCACATACCGCAGCGATGGGCTCACAGGAAGCTCACGCAGCAGGAATGTGGCAGGAGAAAACACGTTTCCTTTACGGGAAAAAACACCACATAAAATCAACACTGATTCAGGTTCCTGCTCTGATTGTGATGATATCTATATAATCGTTCATCTAAATGAGCTAAAGTAGCTTGTCGAATGACTCAGAAATGCATTGTATAATGAAAGTCAAATGGGTTGTGAGCTCTAAAGCTTCAGTCTGTACATTATCAAAGGAATAGTTCATCCAAAAACTGAAAATATGGTCATTCCTAGTTCACCCAAGATTAGGATAAGTTGGTTTCTTTATCATATTTGTAAAAATGTATTATTCCATCACTTGCTCACCAATGGACGTGAATGGGTGCCGTCAAAATGAGACCCCAACCGTGAGTCCATAATCCATAATATCGCTTCCTCTTGTGAAGAAGTCACATCAAAATCCAGCCACATATTTGTTTAAAGCTTTTATATTTTGTTTTGGCTTGTGCTGTGCAGATTTCTCTCCTGATTCAGACCAGACCACTTTTTCACTGGAGGAAGCGTTATTATGGATTATGGACTCAATGTATTTAAGTTAAAAATGTCAGCTTTTGTCTTCTCAAGATGTTAACTGATGGTGGTGTGGATTACTTGTGGATTATTGTGATGTTTTTATCAGCTGTTTGGACTCTCATTCTGACGGCACCCATTCACATCCATTGGTGAGCAAGTGATGGAATTTCTACAAATCTGATGAAGAAAACAATAACACATTTAACACGCATAATCCATAATAACGCTTCCTCCAGTGAAAAAGTGGTGTGGTCTGAATCAGGAGAGAAATCTGCACAGATCAAGCACTGATTACAAGCCAAAACAGTCCAAAATAGCTCTGAAAAAATACGTGGCTGGATTTTGATGTGACTTTTTCTCTGGAGGAAGCTTTATTATGGATTATGGACTCATATTTTAGTTAAAAACATCCTAATAAAGGATTTGTTTCTGCTTTTGGTTTCTCAAGATGTGAACTGATGGACTGGAGTGGTGTGGATTACTTGTGGGTTATTGTGTTGTTTTTATCAGCTGTTTGGACTCTTATTTCTGACGGCACCCATTCAGGATGCATTGGCAAGCAAGTAAAGAAACTTGCGTTTACAAAATGCACAAAACTAAAAGTTCTTTGCATTATGAGAGTGGAACGAACGTGTTGTTGTTTTTTTAATCAGATTGTAGAAATACATCATTCCATCGCTGTCTCACCAGTGAATGTGAATGGGTGCCATCAGAATGAGAGTCCAAACAGCTGATAAAAACATCACATTAATCCACACCACTCCAGTCCATCAGTTCACATCTTGAGAAGACAAAAGCTGAAACAAATCCTTCATTAAGACATTTTGAACTAAAATACATTGAGTCCATAATCCATAACACTTCCTCTTGTGAAAAAGTGGTCTGGTCTGAATCAGGAGAGAAATCTGCACACATCAAGCACTGTTTTACAAGCCAAAACAGCTCTAAACAAATATGTGGCTGGATTTTGATGTGACTTTTTCACTGGAGGAAGTGTTATTATGGATTATGGATTTGTATTTTAGTTAAAAACATCTTAATGTTTCAGCTTTTGTCTTCTCAAGATGTTCACTGATGGACTGGAGTGGTGTGGATTACTTGTGGATTATTGTGGTGTTTTTATCAGCTGTTTGGACTCTCATTCTGACGGCACCCATTCACATGCATTGGTGAGCGAGTGTTAGAATGACACATTTTTTCAAATTTTATGAAGAAACAAACTCATCCTAATCTGGGATGGCCTCAGAATAAGCACATTTACAGCTCATTTTCAGTTTTTGGATGAACTATGCCTTCAATACTGTAAAGACTAAAGCTTTAGAGCTCAAAACCCATTTGACTTCTATTATACAAAGCATTTCTGAGTCATTCAGCAAGCTGTTAAATTTAAGAGCAGGTTTACATTACTTGTGGATTATTGTGATGTTTTCATCAGCTGTTTGGACTCTCATTCTGACGGCACCCATTCAGAATGCATTAGCGAGCAAAGTAACAAACATGCATTTACAAAATGTACAACCCTCCAAGACTTAAAAGTGCTTTGCATTATGAGAGTGGAATGTGTTTTTGAAGCACACAGTATATTTTGGCTGTTCGGAGCCGCGTTACATTGTGTGCTCATTTTGTGATGATTTGAGAAGCGCGTGACTCATTCTGCGGCTGGAAAGTCGGAACAAAGCGGCGCTCAAAAGAGTCATTGTTGCAGAACTTCATTTGTGGAAATGCGACCAATTAAGCTGTCAGGTTCATGTTATGAAATTACATTCTGTCATCGCGCTCGGCTTTAAGGAAGTGTCAGGGCTGCGATCTGTGCCGTTCTCAAAGGGAAAAGGAGCAAACAAAAGCTTTCTGCCTCATTAGAGTCGCTCGACTTCCTGCGGGATCGCTCCTCCGTGGCATTTGAGGAGGCTCACGTGCGTTTGTGTGCCGGTACAGAGCGTTTCTGCGGGGTTGAAGGGATGCAGGTGTGCGTTCTGTCACACCGATGAGCTTTTGTTGCTGCGGTTGAGCCGCGGTGACGTGCGCCGCGGTAATTGCACAGACAGCGAGTCGCCCCAGTGCATTCTGGGTTAAGTGCATTGCTCTGAAACACAGTAATGATGGAGCAGGACTGTGATCACAATAAATGTCCTGATCTGGGGTCAGACCTCCATAACCTTTATGAATTGCATGTGTGTGTGTGTGTTTATTTGACTGCTGTCAGGTCTCTGCATCAGTTGACACAAAATCTGCTGTGTTTCGGTGGAACTGATTTAAAGAGGTTTTCAGTCATTTATATGACACAGATCCCCAAATATGATCATCCTCATGTAATCGGTGCTGTTATAGTATAATGATTTTTATTTTGTAGATTTTACATTCACATTGACATTTTTGTAATTTTGTTATGTTTATTGTTATTTATTTATTTTTACGTCTATGTAGTTTTTATACATTTTTATTTTTATTATTTTAGTTTTTCCCTTGGCAACTACCTAAAATAAAAATATGTTTTAGTTGAATTAGTTTTTATTTTTAGATTTTTCATTTTTTATTTTAAATCATTTTTGTAGTTGTAGATTTAAAAAAAAAAAATATATATATATATATATATATATTTTAATGTTATGATAAGCCTGACACAGCTATATATTTCATGCACAAAGACTCAATTCAGACAAATTTAAATTGGTATACTATACTGTAGGTGTATTATTTATTTCTTTAAATATAATTTTGTTATTGTTTGCTTGTTTATTTTAATTTAATTTTAATTATCAAATTATTTTAATGTATTTATTTATTTATTTAGTATTTATCAGATTATTTTAATATACTTTTTATTATTTATTTCAGATATAATTTGTATAGTTTATTTTAGTTTATTTTTATTTCTTTAAATATATTTATTAATTTGCTATATGTTTATTCATATTATTATTTGAGTGTAATTATTTATTTATATTATTTAAAATGTCTATATAGTTTTTATGCTTTTTTTTTCTGTTTTAGTTTTTTCCTTAGAAACTACCTGAAATAAAAAATATTTCAGTTTTAATTAGTTTAATTTTCCCTTTTTTTTCATTTTCATACCTTTTTTTTCACTAATGTTTTTTTTTTTTTTTTTTTTTTTTTACTGTACTGTTCGGTGTATTATCTATAAATTTATTATTTATCTTTACTTATTTATTGTAATATCATTTTATTAATAATCACATTATTACTTATACTTTTTATTATTTCTATATTTTAATATAATGTTATTGTTTATTTTTATAATTTTATTTGATTGTTTACTGTTATTTTATTTCTTTTAATATATTTATTTATTTACTATATGTTTTTTCATTTTATTATTTGAGTATATTTTTGTTATTTATTTATTTATTCACTTAAAATTTATTAACTTATTCACTTATTTAGAATAATAAATTTTAGTTAGGTTTAGTTAGTTTTTTACTGTACTCTTTGGTGTTATCTATCAATTTTTAATTTATTTAAATATAATTTTTATTCTTTACTTTTCGTACTTTTTATTTCTTTACTATTCGTATATTTTAATATATTATTAATAATCACAGTATTTTAATATACTTTTTATTATGTATTTATTTCAATATAATTTTTTTATTTTTATCATTTTATTTTATTCTTTAACAATTTTTAATTAGATTTATTTATTTCTGTATTTATTTTATTGTTTTTTTTATTATTATTAAACTCTGTTTTTCTTCTAAACTTTCCTTCTGGACCCCAGTTTAAAAACAAAAACTCCTGGCTCGACCAATAGCATGCATTTGGGGCGGAGCTGTCTGTTTTCCTGACCAATGGTAGTTAAGAGTTTGAAACATGCTTGAAAGTAGGCATTATTTTGCATTTCCATTTGGAACCACACAGAAACAACACAATTTACCCATAAACACACTAAATATCTTCAACAAAACACCTCTTAGTAGCTAAAATCATCATCAAATTAGCCAAAATACCAACTAAACAAACACACGTGTGAATGACGGTTGAATTTTGAGGACTTTTACTGCTTCGGCTTCCACGCAGCTCTTGCATTTACTGATTTAAGCTTTTAGAGAGAGAATAAACGGGATGTTTCATAAACGCAGTGTATTTGTGCAGCTCGTCCGGAATAAAGATCAGCCTGTAATTCTGGTGCAGCTCGCTTCCTCATTGCTGAGTAGTTTGTGCATTGTTATTTATCAGGAATATTCCCTGGGATTTGATATTCCGGCGCGGTTTTCCTGTGCGGATCAATGCGGCCGTCTATCCATCTACCTGTCTTAGACTAATAGCAAAGAGCCACTTGGTATTTCACAGCTGATGAGTCCAATCGCCGCTCCCTTTGTGGCCTTAAATTGGAGCGGGAATAGAGCGGTATCAGCCGCGGCACCCATTAGCAGCTGAATGATTTATTCAAATCAAGCCCCTCAGCTACTTTTCATTAAGTTATATTAGAAGCGCGGGGCGTCTCGCTCTCGTCTCGCCTCCCGCTCCGGCGCCGAGAGCACAAGAGAATGAAGGAGAACAAAAGCGAAGCTCCTCCATCATAATAAAAGATCATACGCCGAAACGCTTCCTCCTTATTTTACAGCCGCTTCCTGCACGAGCCGCTCTTATTGTAATTGCTCCGAATCTTGTGTTATTGCTTTCTGCTGCTCAAGAGAGAAGATCAAGACAAACACTTTATTTCTTTACATCAGAGATTCACAAATGGTTTTGTCAGCCCAACACACTGAACGTAAAATATTTACTTAAAGCCCACCTCAGATTTTAAGTTAATATTTAAATCATTTCATGAAACATTCATGTTTCCGCTTCTGTGATATCCATTAATGGTCACGTGACATGCAAGAAAATGGAGAAAATATATGTGTTTTTAGTAAGGGTTTGATTTTGACTTTGCAGCTGGACTTTAAAGTGAACTCAAACCTCTTTTTATTGGAATTAAATGTATTATTTTCTGTAAATAATAACAACAACAACAACAACAACATCAGCAATAATTATTTTAACTAATTATAAAATGTAAAACTTATATAAATTAGAAACATACAATATATTAGTACAGTATATTATTAGTAAGGGTTTTATTTTGACTTTGCAGCTGTACTTTAATAATAATAACAACAACAACAATAATACATTTATTAATAATAATAATAATAATAGTAAAATATTTATTTTAATGAATTATAATGAAATATATTACTATTGTAAACTACAATTGTACTTTAAAAAATGTAAATATATTATTATATTATTAGTAGTAAGAGTTTTATTTTGACTAAAGACTTTAAAGTAAACTCATACCTCTTTTTATTGGAATTAAATGTATTATTTTGTGTCCACATTACATTCACACTTGTGTTTTAGGAGCCCAATCAAGTTGAATAAATAATAATAATAATAATAATAATAAATAACTAAATAACTTATTATTTTAACTAATTAAAAAAAAAGAAATCTGAAATATATTGTAAATTACAATTGTACTGTAAAAAAGTACAATTAATGTAAAAAACAAATAATATATTATGTTATTATTATTATTAAATCAATATGTTATTTATTAAATTATTTGTATTTATATATTATTATTTTCATTGTTTTAACTCTTAGAAAAATGAAGAAAATATGACACTTGTAAATTACAATTGTACTGTAAAATAATTTTTTTTTTTTTTTTTATTCTACACTGTATGCTAATCATTATTTTTTTATTATAATTATTGATTTTATTGTTTTGTATTGTTTTATTGTTTTTAACTCTTATAAAAATGGAAATATATTATTATTTAAAAATATATTATTGTTAAAATGCATTATATTAAATAATTTTACACTACAAGTTACAATAGTAATATTTATTTTAATTATATTTTATTTGTATTATTATTTTAAATTATTGTTTTAACTTTTATAGAAATTAATGGCAATATATTACTGTATCAAATTACAGCTGTACTGTCAAATGAAATTAAATGATATTAATAATTTTATTTTACACTACACTATTACATTACTAATATTTGTGTCTTAAATAATTCACTTTCAACACCTGGAGCTTTTAATATTTCAAATCATCAAACTTTAATTTTGGCAGAATACCGGTGAAATTCTGTGCACAAAAATGTTAAAAATGTTCATTACTTTTTCATCATTCACATTAAGAAAATAAAGTTTTGATTGCATGCTGAGTGCTCATCATAATATGCAGTAGGTAGGTAGATTTTGGACCAATGGGATTGCACTGTGGGCGGAGCTTCCTCCATATGTGTTGAGTGTGTTGTTCTGTTGTGTGTCTGCAGATCTACTATAAGGCCGTCAGCTCCTTCGACCCCGAGTTCAACCTGTCCAATCAGAGCGGGAAGGTGCTGAAGTTCAGTAACGAGACGTCGCACGTCTTCACGAGTCTGTATCCCGGATCCACGTACTCCTTCACCATCAGAGCCAGCACGGTCAAAGGATACGGGCCGCCCGCCATCACGCAATTCACAACCAAGATCTCACGTAAGAGCTGTGCCAGCCACGTTTCACTGCAGTGTGTGTGTGTGTGTGTGTGTGTGTGTGTGTGTCTGCTGTACTCATATGTCACCTGTCAATCACAACAGCGCCGCGTATGCCGGGATACGAGCAGGAGACGCCGCTGAATCAGACCGACAGCACAGTCACGGTCCTGCTGAAACCGGCCCAGAGCAGAGGAGCGCCCGTCAGGTGCGTCATCACTCACACACACCTGCTCTATAGAGTGTGTGTAGAGTCACTCACGTCAGCATCATTATGATACAAGCTGTTATGGAAGCAGAACTGTTTGCTTTATATAAAAAAAAAAAAAGGTAAACAAATGACAACATACACTGGCCTGAATCAAACTATTTATTTATTTATTTATTTATTTATTTATTTTCATCATCAAGTTATGGAACACTGTTTGCTTTATATAAAAGTCAATATCTTAAAAAAAGTAAACAAATAACAAACACTGGCCTGAATCAAACTATTTATTTATTTATTCATTTAAAAACCTTCAATATATATTAAAAAAAGTTAAAAATAAATAAATAACAACATGATCTGGCCTGTATGTATTTTCATCATCATGTTATGGAAACAACACAAACAAAAATGTTTGCTTTATATAAAAAGGCTTCAATATCTTTAAAAAAACGGAATAAATAACAACATAAACTGGCCTGAATCAAACTATTTATTAATTAATAACGTTTTATTTTATTATTTTTTATATTTGTTTTTTAATTATTTAAAAAACTTCAATATATTTAAAAAATTAAAAAAAAAAAAAAAATTAAATAACTAAATAAATAACAAGATGAACTGGGCTGAATCAAACTATTTAATTATTTATTTATTTATTTTTATTTATTTATTTATTTTTTCATTATCATGTTATGGAAACAGCACTGTTTGCTTTATATAAAAAGGCTAAATAAATAACAACATAGACTGGCCTGAATCAAACTATTTATTTATTTATTTATTTATTTAATCATGTTTTATTGTACTGAGAATCATTTGTAAATATAATGTAAATTGTTTTAAAGTACAGTTGTATTGCAATAATAAAGTATTTTTGTCTTATAAATTAATAATAATAATAATAATAAAAACAAAAAAACAATAATATAAATGATAATAATTTTAGTCATCATTAATATACTTTTTTTTGTTAATATTTTAAATGAAAGTTTATCCGTTTTTATATTCTTACTTTAATTATAGTTAGTTAAAGTTTTAGTTATTTTGTTGTGTTTTTATCATTTTTATTTTTACATCTCTGTCCAATTTTAGTTAAAGTTTCAGTTTTCGTTTTTAGTTTATTTCGTTTTAGGTTAGTACTAAAATAAGTTTATTTTAATATTTTACTGCATTTATTGCATATATTTATATGCATATTTGCTATTTTTGTATGCATATGTTGTTTTTTTATACATGTAGTTTTATAAAATGTTTATTTTTATATTTTATTTTAAATATTATTTATTTTATGTAAATTATTATTATTATTATTATTATATTTAATTTTTTGTACAAATTTACTTAATAATAATAACACTGGTTATATTACAATAGTAATACATTTAAATAATAATAAAAACAAAGATTGTTGTTAATAATAATAATAATAATAATTCTCTTATTTTATGTAAATTCTAAAATAATAAGAAAATGCTTTGACCATTGTCAAAAGTAATGAACTTTGATATACTGTCTGTTTTACAAATCATATTAATAATAATAAACTAATAATACTGATATATAACTCTCCTCAAAGCTCAGCGAATACGGTCAAAGGTGGATGAAGTGAGACTGCGTTAATGTGTTTGTTTGTGCGTTTGCTCTTCTCGTCTTTTGAAGATAAGAACAAAGCGTGTCTCCGTCTCACGCTGAAAACATCACGTCTCGTCCCGGTTTCTTTGGCTCAGAATCCCGCGGCGTTAGATTGCGGTCAAGCGCTCTTTTTGCCCGCCGTTTGATTCCTGGCGGATGCAGACGCGGGCGATTCCTCTCACGTCTGACTGATTCTCAGCAGCTCTTCACGTGTGATGGTGATGTCTGCGGGTTCTTCATTATTCAGCAGACGGTTGCGGTCGAGGGTCGCGTGTAATGCAACCTGGGCGGCGCAGAAAGTGAGGGTAAAAGCCTCTGCGGAATAAACGCATGTAAATCTGAGTGTTATTGAAAACACTCCACATACAGACAATGTGATATCACATCACCTCATGATCTTTACCTATTACGGCATTCGTCGCTCGCAGCCAATCTAATGCTAAAACGGGTCTGAAAGTGCTTTGGCGGATCAGCCTGAAGCTGCTTCTAAAAGCCTTTATTAAGAGTCACAGAAATCTGGAAGCGGTCGAGACGGCAGCGGGACAGCAGGGTTATGATGACTTTACCAAACCAGATCTTACAGTACAACTTTCTATAAAGGTTATAGAAATGTTAGAACGTTAAAATGTACTTATAACCTTACTAACATTTGATATGCATTGTCATAATGTTGAGAGAAATCATCATGGTGTTATTTGTACTTGAACGTTCTCAGAAACGTTTCTCTGTAACAGTTAAGTAACGTTTTAATCACAAACTGTAAATGTTCTTGTAATGTTACATTTTAATTGTTACATTATGATAAAATAATGTTAGTCGAATGCTTTAGGAAATGTTTTTGTTACATTTAAATAACGTCTAATCATAACAAGAAAAGTGGACATTATAATAAATAAATGTATTAAGAATAAAAATAAATAAATAAATAAATAAATAAATGTTTAAACAATGTTAGATTTTGGGTGAGATTAAAGTTAGTAGAATGTTATTTAGTAATCTCTAAATAATGTTACAATTGCAACATTTTGCAACATTTTAACATTTTAAAAACATTTCAAAACATTAAATTTTTTTAGCTGGTTAGTTGTATGTTTTAGACAAGAAAATGTTCATATGAGCTGGTTGGAAAAGTTTTTCTTTTCTTTCTTTCTTTCTTTTTTTTTTTGAGAAAATCTCTGTTAGATGAGAATAAACAGAATGAGCAGAACTCTGGCTAACTAGTAACCCGGTTTAGTCATTTATGTGACATTGAATAATTTGTTCTATGATCAAAACAAGATTTTTATGGTTAACTTTAACTAAAATAATTTAAAAAAATACTTAAAACAAACCAAAACTGAAAAAACAAAACAAAACAAAAAACAAAACAAAACAAAACAAAAATATTATTATTATTATTAATTTATTACACATTATGATGTAATTGTAATTATATTTTTATTTTATTAAATGTTGCCAAAGCAACATTTCTTATTTTCATTTTGTTGTACTTGCTGTCCTAATTAAAGCTAAAACTTAACAACAAACTTAAAAAAAAAAAAAAAATATATATATATATATATATATATATATATATATATATATATATATATATATATATAAAATATAAAATAATACTAGACCAAAATCTATATTGTATATATTTATATATTTATGTATAAATATGGTTATTTTTGCTGAAAATTCAACAAAAAATATAGTAATTATATAAATAATTTTTATATTGTTTTGTAGTGCAAATTCTTAAACATTTAATTGAAATGCATAATGACAGCATATTAAAACTTGTTTTCTAAGAAATAATATTGCATATTATTTTATACAAATTGACTATATTACTTTATTATATTATATTATTATATTACTCCAATTTCCCAACTGATTTTTAAAAATAATATTTTTATTTGAATTATTTTATTTGTATATTTTTCATTAATTTTAGTTAGTTTCGTTTTAGTTTTGTTGTTTTTTGTCATTTTTTTGTATTAGTTTTTACTACACATTTTTATTAGTTTTTTTGTATAAATGTTGTTTTATTAATTTTATTAATTCTTGTTTTATTTTTTAGCTTTAAATAATTAATAAAAAAAAAAACTTTAACTAAAATTAACATTTTAATTAAAACTATTATTTAAAAAACAATCATAGATGTTGAAATAGCAGTGGGTCAGAAGTAAATAGATGCTGTTGAATGTCTCAAGTCTGTGCTGTAGTGAGGAAGACTTCATCCGCTCTTCTTCATCCTTGAATGGTGCTGAATGATGCATGAGTAAAGCACACTGGTGTTTTTGCACTTCTGACTTTACGGTGAAATATTCAGACGCCGTTCTTGTCCGAGGGCGTTTTAATGGAGGTGGACAGACGGGTGACAAAAGATGCCGTTCGAAACGTCTCGCGAAACGCTTTCGGTCTGGAAACGCTTTGACTTTCAGAGCGTCTTCATGCAAGATTCAGAGCACAGGTGAGAAAGCGGCGAATCCCGCCTCATCCCGTCATCTTAATTAGCGCTGGCGGGTCTCGGTGAAACGCACGTCTCGTTAATGACGGCGTGAGGGTGGGTTTTGTTTAGCGGTGGTGAGCGTGATATCGCACGTTAAGAAGGGGATTTGGCTTTGGGTGCTTTAGAGCAGCGCTTGAATAACAGCCATGTCACGCTATTAACATCTGCGCTTCAGATGCTCATTTACACACTCAGACTGTCAGCGCTGCAGTCCTGAAATAAACAATAACTCAAATCAAATATTTTAAAAAATATAGAGATGTTTCTGTCAGCTAGTCGCCAAACTTGATGCACTAAAATAACTACAACGTAAGTAAAAATGAATGAAAATTAGATAGAAATATATTTAAAAATATAAAAAATGTACCTGAAATTAAAAATGGAAAATACAAATATATAAAAATTCATTAAAAATGATTAAAAAATAATAAAATAGCACTGGACCAAAATCAATATTGCAATATGATTATTTTTTGCTATAAATTAAATAAAAATTTAAATTTAAATTTAATAAATTTAATAAAATAACTAATTATAAGCCTGTCTTCAGTGCAAAATGTCTTGTTCTTCCTCAGTTATATTATATTATATTATAAAATTATATTTTGTATTTTATTTTTATATTGTTTTGTATTACAAAAAGTTTTTTGCAGTATAAATACATTTCATCGATATACAAAACAACAACTTATTAAAGCTTGTTTTCTGAGAAATAGTATTACATATTATTTTATTATATTTTTTTATAAAGTAAAATACCTATTACTGTAATTACTCCACATTTTATTGAAGTACTATTTTAGTAATTATTATAATTATGTTATTACTTTTATTTTTGTGAATTCTTTAAAACTAATTTGTACTTTTATTTATAAATTATTTTTATTAAATCCTTTACATTTTACACTAAACACTATAATGGAAAAAAAAATTTTTTTATTTTATTTTATTTTATTTTTAGCATTATTCAAATTGAAAATATGTGTGACTTTACGCTCACAACAATTTTTCAGTGAGCACTAAAAAGTATTTTTAAAAAATTAATTAAAAATTGCATTTTACCCCAATTCTCATTACTAAAATTCAGTAAATAAACAAATAAATTATACTAATTACTGTAATGCAAAAAATACTTAATTTAATTGTATTTTTAGCATTATTCAAATTGAAAATGTGTGTGACTTTATGCTCACAGCAATTCTTCAGTGAGTACTAAAAAGTATTCAAAAAATAAATAAATAAAAATTGCATTTAACCCCAAATTCTCATTACTGAAATTAAATAAATAAATAAATTATCCTAATTACTGTAACACAAAAAAGATTGAATTGAATAATTTTTTTTTATCTTTTAGAATTATTCAAATTGAAAATATGCATGACTTTTTTTAACAACAATTTTTCAATGAATACTAAAAATTTTTTTTTTTTTTATTAAAATGATTAAAATTTGCATTTAACCTAAATTCTCATTACTGAAATAAACAAACAAACAAATAAATAAAAAATACATAAAAAATGTATGGAACATTATGGAGACAACTTTTTTTTAATGAGTACTAAAATTATATATTTTTAAAAATTATAATAAATTGCATTTTCCCCTAAATTCCCTATTAAATAAATAAATAAATATTATATTATATTATATTATATTACATATTTAAATTGAAAATGTGTGTGAGTTGATGCTCACACAGAGGTTTGAATGAATACTGCAGCGTCTGGTGTGTGAAGCTGTAGTGAGATCCGTGTGCCGTTATTCACCGTCAGCAGAGTGAAACACAATGTGTGTATGTTGCTGACAGAGATCGTGGGATGGAGACGGCGTTCAGGTGAAGCCGGGGGGAAATTAGAAAAGTGCCGAACAAAGTGGCGCAGCTGGATGAAAATAGAAACGTGTTTTTAAACGCTTTCGCATTCCTGCTCTGTTTTGGCAGAAATTGGTCACAGCTGGTTTGAGCCGAGGTGCTTTTATATGCGACGCGTGTAAACGTGAAAACACCGATGTGAGGTTAAACAGCATCTCCAGCAGCAGATGTTTCATCCTCATCGTGAATGCCATTCGATTGCTTTGAGAGAAAGTTCAATATGGGAAAACACTCATCTTAATGGAATGAGAGTGTGTTTGCGGTGTTTTCCTCCGCTTTTCAAGGCAGGAGAAGGTGTATGTGTGTGTGTGCGTGTATGTGTATATATATATATATATATATATACTATATATTGTGTTGTTATTACAATTGCAATTTAATTTAAATTATTATTATTCATTTATTAATTTTAATTAAAAAAATCTCATTTTACCTTAAATTCTCATTGCTGTGATGCAAAAAATAGTATTTTAAATCAATTTAATTTAATTTTTATTTTATTTTAAATTCGAAATGTGTGTTTATGCTCAGTGAGTACAAAAATGTATTTTTTAAAAATGATAAGACTTAAAATTTGACCCTAAATTCTCATTACTGTAATGCAATTTATTTTATTTTATTTTCTATTTTGTTAAATTGTAAATATACTGTAATTATTGCAGTTACAATTTAATTTAGATTATTTCTATTTTCTAATTAATTAATTAATTATTTTTTTAATTAATTTTTTAATTTAAAACAATAACATTTTACCCTAAATTCTCATTGCTGTAATGCAAAAATATTAATTTAATTTAATTTAATTTATTTTATTTTACTATTTTAATTTTAATTTTAAATTGGAAATGTGTGTGACTTTACGCTCAGTGAGTACAATATTTTTAAAAAATAAAATAAAAAAGTTTTTAAGAATGATATTACTTGTAAATATACTGTAATTAATGCAATTACAATTTTATTATTATTATTATTATTATTAATTTTTCTTATTTTCATTTTTATTTTAAAAAGCACATTTTACCAATTTAAATTATCATTCCCGTAATGCAAAAAATATTATTTTAATTAAATCAAATTTCAATTTGAATTTTTATTTATTTTAAATTGGAAATGTGTGTGACTTTATGCTCAGTGAGTACTAAAATATATATATATATATATATATATATATATATTTTTTTTTTTTTTTTTAAATAAAAGACTTAACATTTTACCCTACATTCTCATTACTGTAATGCAAAAAAACAAATTAATTTAATTTTATTTTATTTTAAATTGGAAAAGTGTGTGACTTTATGCTCAGTGAGTACAAAAAATTTATTTTTAAAAATGATAAAAGACTTAAAATTTTACCCTAAATTCTCAGTACTGTAATGCAAAAAAAAAAAATATTTTATATTATTTTATATTATAAATATACTGTAATTACTACAATTACAATTTTAGATTATTATTATTTAATTAATTTATTTATTTTTAGTTTTAAAAAGTATCACATTTCACCCTAAATTCTCATCACTGTAATGCATAAAAAATATTTTATTTTATTTTATTTTGTATCATTTAGAGAAAATATGTGTGACTTTATACTCGTCACATATATATGTGTGTGTGTGTGTGTTTGTTATTTTAAGCATTGTTTATGTTGAATATGTGTGTGGCTTCACGCTCACAGTTTTCCAAAGAGCATCACGGCATCTATTTTGGCAGAAATCAGTCACAGCTGCTTTGCCTTTTCTATCTGATGCGTGAAAACGTGAAAACACGAGCGCGAGATTAAACGGCATCTCGAACAGCAGATGTTTCACGCCGATCACAAATGCGATTGGATCGCTTTGAGCGAGCGCTCGTCAGGAGCGCGTAGGCCCGGACTGAATGCGAGCGCGCGTTCTCCGTGTTTTCTGGCGTCTCGGGCTATTCACGGCAGATGAGATGTGTTCTGATGTCTGGCAGGACGACACACGTCTGGCACAAAGCGGCGGCCGGCGTAAGGGGATCAGCGTTAACGTTTGTCAGTTTCGCCGGCGTTTGCGCCCCCGCAGGAACCCGCGGCCGTTTGCGCTGTTTTTCTTGTGAAACGCTCCTCCGGCGTTCAGTTTTTCCGCTGTGAAAGCAGCCGCTCTCCTCTATTTGTGGAGACAATGGCTCCTGCGCCGTCGTCCCCCGGGGCGCCGTGTTTCTGCCTCTGCTCTTTTCTCCGTTTTTCCGCTGCTATTGTTTCTTCAGGAGGGTTCGCTCTCCGTCGGCCTCTCGGGAGGCTCTCGCGTATCTCGCCGCATCGCTGATGATGACAGAAAGACGCTTTTATTATTGCACGGATCATATGCTAAGAAATCTTTATCCTCTTTTGATTTCCCCAGGTCCTCTTAAAGAGAGGAAGAAGCTGCTTTTACGGCCCCCGTTGTCATTTTATGATCGTTTCTGTTGTTTTATGCTATTTTGTTGCAAGTTGGTTTTTATTAACTTCTCACTTTTTTGGTTTTTGGTGAAGCTCAACTTCAAATCATATTTCACCACATTCATTTTATACATTGAAGTTCTTTTTGTTATTTTATATAAAGACGTATTTAATCTGAACATTTATGCTCACCACATTTTTCCAATGAGTACTTAATTTTTTAAATAAAAAATTTATTTTTTTTTAAAAATCTAATTTTACCCAAAATTCTCATCACTGTAATACAAAAAGATTTATTTATTTATTTATTTATTGTAGTTTTTTAAAATGTGTTTACATTTTTACAGTAAGTAAAAATCTCATAGTAGTTAAATCTCATTTAATGAAAATGTTTAAATGTTTAAAAAAATCTAATTTTACCCAAAATTTTCATTGGTGCAATACAAAAAGATTATTTATTTATTTAAAGTACTTTTTTAAAAATGTGTTAGTTAATGCTCACAGCATTTATTTCTGTGAGTACTTTATATTTATTTATTTTTTAAAATCTAATTTTACCCAAAATTCTCATTACTGTAATAAAAAAAGATTTATTTGTTTATTTATTTATTTAAAGTTTTTTTTTTTTTTTTTTAAATGTATTAGTTTATGTCCACAGCATTTTTACAAGTTTTTTTTTATTAAAAAACATATATAAAAAAATAATTTTAGCCAAAGTTTTCATTACTGTAATGCAAAAAATATTATTTATTTATTTATTTTAATTATTTTGAGTGTTAGTTTATGCTCACAACATTTTTACAGTGACTTTTTTTTTTTTTTTAAAAAACTATTTTATTTATTATTATTATTATTATTAAAATTGAAAATGTTTGTGGCTTTATGCTCATACCAGGTTTCCATTGAGCACTTTTTTTTACATAAATTATTTTTATTAAAAAGTCTAACTCTGTTCACCACAAATTCTCTTTACTGTAATGCATTTTTGTATTTTTTAAATTTAAAATGTGTATGATTTTGTTCACAGCAATTATTGAGTGACTATTTTTTTATTTAAAATATTATTAATTATTATTAATGTTCTATTAATTTATATAAAATGTTCCCTCGAATGTTTACTCGAATGTAAAAAAAAAAAAAAAAAAAAAAAAAAAAAAAATTAAATTGAAAATGTGTTCATCCCATTTTAACTAGTTTAAATAGCTTTTTTAAAATAATTATTTAGTTACTATAATGCAAAAAAGTGTATTTCAATGTATTATTTAAATATTTTATTATTTTATGAGTTGAAAATGTGATGAAAAGCACTGTTCTAGCAGTAGTAATCCATGGCTTTGTGTTTTCCATTATGGGAGCTGCTGTCCTCCAGAATCCCACACTGATCCTCAGCAGGTGTAAATCTGTGGCAGCTTTATGAAAGAGGGAATAAATCAGGGATCTTAGAGATGCTCTTAAATCTGCTGAACACAAGCGGCTGATCAATACGTCCAGCGCTCGGCCTTAACTTCACATATATCACATTAACGCTGAAGTATGAATCGCCAGAACCCAGAATCCTGAGCGACTCTCACTGACGCTCGTCTGAAAGCACGACAACTAAAGGCCTGTGACTGTAGTGATCGTCACATGATCTGAAGGTGTGATTGGGGCTGCGGTGACCCGTCTCTCTCTCTCTCTCTCTCTCTCTCTCTCTCTCTGTTGTTGTTGATGCAGCTTTTATCGGCTTGTTTTATTGTCCGTGTGCTGATTACGTGTTTCTAACGAGCATCCGCTCACATAGCGCTGCCGCTTCCGGTTGCCATGGCTTCAGCTTCCTCCACGTTAATTAAAGGACGAGTTTGTGAGGTCGCTCGTCCTGGAGGGCAGAATGAGTGAAGGTGACTGAGTTTGAAACAAAAACAAAACAATTTACAGTCATATTTATAACAAACTTCAGTCATTATTACCTTATGTGACACTTACGGTTATTGGACATTTATATTTATATAAAGCAAATTCCAAAAGTCTACACTGACCACACTAAATCACTAAAACTTGTGTATTGATTTATTTGTTTATTTAATTTATTTTAAAGCTAGAAAACACAGTTGTAGAATTTTGAAAGATTATGGATAATTATATCATATTACTACAAATCACTAAAACCTATTAACTGAATGTATTTTATTTTATTTTATTTTATTTTATTTTATTTTATGTTAAAACCTGTGGATTATTTATGTATTTATTTAGCCAATTATCTTGTTTAATTTAATTTAATTTAATTTAATTTTTAATTTAATTTTATTTAATTTAATTTAATTTAATTTTATTTTATCAATAAAATCTGGACAGATTTTGTTAGAATTGTAAAACTTGTGAATGTTATATTAATTTATTTATTTATTCAATTTTTTATTTTATTTTATTTTATTTTATTTTATTTTATTTTATTTTATTTTATTTTATTCAATTAAAGCTCTACAGAATTTGTTATAATTTTAAAACATGTGGATGATTTATTAATTTATTCAGCCAATTATCTTGTTTAATTTAATTTTTAATTTAATTTAATTTAATTTAATTTAATTTAATTTAAATTTAAATTTAAATTTAATTTAATTTAATTTAATTTAATTTAATTTAATTTTTTAATTTAATTTAATTTAATTTTAATTTAATTTAATTTAATTTAATCAATAAAATCTGGACAGATTTTGTTAGAATTGTAAAACTTGTGAATGTTATATTGATTTATTGATTTACCCAATTTTATATTATTTTATTTTATTTTATTTTTTAATTGAAGCTGGACAAACTTTATTAGAATTCTAAAGCCTGTGGATGATTTATTTATTTATTTAGCCAATTATCTTATATTATTTATTTATTTACTTCGATTTAAGCTGGAAAACGTCTGAAAAGTTAGGAATTACAGTATATACTACATCACTAAAAAGCACAAAAATTTTAAACAAATAAGTTTATTTCAATTTATTTATTTATTTTCGATTTAGAAACGTTAGGTATTATATAGTAAAAGATATCTTATATATGTAATAGAAGAAATACATTTAAATAGACACATTCTGCTGGTGGTATCAGACTTTTAAAATCCTCTATGAATCCAAATAGTTGCACATAAGTAATATGTGAATATTCATGAGCATAATATTCATATTCATAATCTGCATGACAGTATGTGTTAATGACTTCTTAATGAAAGACATATACTGAGTGCTAAGAATGAATCTGCAGGAAGTGTTTGTGTTTGCAGTCACATTCACAGCTTGTTTCTGAAAAATGAAGCGTTTTCCTGATGATGATGTGATTGTGGTTCATACGGCTGATTTCAGCGGTGTCGGTGTGTGTCGGTGTGTGTCTGCGGTTCAGCTGAAGGCCTGTAGATCACAGCGGTCGGTGTCATATCTGTAAAGTAATGGCTGGCCTTTAAGTCGGCAGTAAATCTTCAGAAAAGCCTTGTTCTGCTCTTTAGCAGCTGAATTATTCTCTGCTGACGCTCCAGATCTGCCCTTTGTTCTTCTCAGCACCGACTCGCCATTAAACATCTTATCACTCGCCTCTCTGACGCTAATTAATATTTGATGCCGTCTGATCCAAATAGTCTCTGTAGTTGTGTAGGAACACAGGTTCAACTTAAAAGCATTATTTAAAAATAGCTAAATAAAATAAAATAAATATTCCATTTAGTTTTAATACTTATATTAATTATATTTTTTTTCTAACATTTTTAAATTAATTTTATATATTTATTTGATTCCAGATAGCATAAAAACCTGATTTCCCCCCAGAACACGGGTTTATTTTGGTTTCTGCCGAATGTAGGAGTTTGACCTTCTTCCGCTGGAGGATCTGTTCGCTTTCAGCGGATTTACAGCTGAACATCATGTAGGCGATTAGCGAATGAGAAAATGATTCCCGAACAAAGTTATTGATTCTATTAACCTTTGTGAAATAATTCATCCGTGTCTGATTAACCTAAAGCCCCCTTAATTCAATTATCAATCAGTCTGGGATAATGTTCTGCTAATTGCACCAATCACACGTTTTAATTGCGCGTTCGTTTGAAAGAGTCGACCTGCAGTTCTGACTTCACTGCTGCTGTTATGAACAAAAAAAAACAGAGAAATGAGCTTAACAAACAAACACCAAACGCTTTTTAAATGACATTGTTTGATAAAACACAGAAGATGGATGAATAAAATGATGGATGGATGAATAGAAGGATAGATGGAGGGATGCTAGAAGAATGGATGATAGACAGAAGATGATGATGATAGTTGGATGGATGGATGATGATAGATAGATGTATGATTTTGGATGGATGATTTGTTGGATGGATGGATAGATAAATAAATGGATGATGGTTGATTGGGAGGATGGATGGATGATGATGATGGATGGATGAATAATGGATAAAGATGGATGGTTTGTTGGTTGGTTGGTTGGTTAGATAGATGGAGGGATGCTTGATGGATGAAGAATGGATGATAGATAGAGAGAAGATGGATGATGATGGATGGATGGATGATGTTACAGTTTTTCTCAGTCGCTTTGGTGCATTTCTCACAACACTATTTACATTTGCACAACATTTACTTCAACCTCCACAACATTTAGTCATTTGTGCACATCATAGTAGCAGTTTCTCATTCCTTCCAACAAATTGCAAATGCTTTTGGACATGCATCAATTGCTTTCATACAACTCTCTGCTGTTTTATAACATTATCATTTGCTTATGTCATGTCAGTCAAAATTAACTAAACTTGTGAATGCTGAATAGTCATTCCATATAAAACTAATAGTCCTCATTTCATTGCTTGAGTCATTACATACAAAAATGTTGAACTAGTTGTCAAAATCTGTCAAGTAAATTTTATAAAAAATTTTAAATCTTTTTTTTCCTGAAAATGTCTTCTAAATTGAACAATTTCTGCAAATGTGCATGAATGATTTACATACCTATATGTTGTAGGTTCAGTTCCAATATGTACTGCAATATTGTTTACAATTGTGCACAGCTCTACCCAAAGGGAGTTTATGTTTGTTGTAAATAAGGGTGTATTTATTCGTTTGCACAATGCTTTGAATAAATTAGAATTGCAAAGAGCATATGAAAGTAAAAATGTGAAACATACATATTCAGTGTCTTGTACTCAGATACCTCACTAAATACAGTAATGTCTAGCTTTACTGTAGTTTTCAAATGGCTGTGCAAATAGTATATAGTGCTGTCTTGAGCATTTTCAGGAAGTGTCACCAAAATCTGACTTTTTTGCATAGGAAAAAATTTACAGAGTAAACTGTCATAATGAAAACATGACAAAGCCATTTGACTATCTTGTTCATAAACAATGGTGTCAGGACTTTTCATCTTGATGACACTGACACTTTCATTGACATGAATACTTGCTTTTGAGGAATGAGCTATCCATTTTGAGCAAGTGACACGCTTTTGCAGGTTATCAGCTAGGTTTTGCAGTTTGTACTAATTGTTTTGAGAAATGCATTAACTGTTGTGCAAATGTAAATAGTGTTGTGAGAAATGCACCAAAGCGACTGAGAAAAACTGTAAATAGAAGATGGATGATGGTTTGTTGAATGGATGATGGATGGATAGATGAATTCTGGTTTGGATGGATAGATAGATAGATAGATAATGGTTGGTTGATTGGATGGATGGATAGAGGGATGATGGCTTGTTGGTTGGTTGGATAGATGATAGAAGGATAGATATATGGGGGGATGATAGATAGATAGACAGACAGACAGACAGACAGACAGACAGATAGATAGATAGATTGATAGATAGATAGATTGATAGACAGACAGACAGACAGACAGACAGACAGACAGACAGACAGACTGATTGATTGATTGATTGATTGATTGATTGATTGATTGATAGATTGATAGATTGATAGATAGATTGATGGATAGATACTGGTTGGTTGATTGGATGGATGAATGATGGTTTGGATGGATGGTTGGAAAGATGATAGAAGGATAGATATATGGAGGGATGCTGGATAGATAGATAGATAGATAATGGTTGGTTGATTGGATGGATGGATGGATAGAGGGATGATGGTTTGTTGGTTGGTTGGATAGATGGATAGAAGAAGGATAGATAGATGGAGGAATGCTAGATGGATGAAGAATGGATGATAGATAGAATATGGATGATGATTGGGTGGATGGATAGATTGAAGGATGGATAGATGAATTATGAGTTGGATGGCTGGATAGATGGATAATTGTTGGTTATTTGAATGGATGGATGGATGATGTTAAATAGAAGATGGAAGATGGTTTGTTTGTTGGATGGATAGATGAATTATGGTTGTTATTTTGGATGGATGGATGATGGATGGATGGTTAATGGTTGGTTGGTTGTTGGATGGATGATGGATAAATGAGTGGATAGATAGATGGATAATGGTTGGTTAATTGGATGGATGATGATGATGATGGATGATGGATGGATGAATGATGGACAGAAGATGGAAGATGGTTGGTTGGTTGGATAGATGGATAGAAGAAGGATAGATGGAGGGATGCTAGATGGATGAAGAATGGATGATAGGTAGAGAGAAGATGGATGATGATGTTAGATAGATGATGTTAAATAGAAGATGGATGATGGATGGATAGATGGATAATGGTTTGTTAGATGGATGGATAGATAGATAGATAGATGGAAGATGGAAGATGGAAGATGGCTGGATGGATGAATGGATAATGGTTGGTTGATTGTATAAATGGATGGATAGATGGATGATGGTTTGAAGGATGGATGAATAGATAGACTGATAGAATGATAGGTGGCTCACTAAGTGCTGGTCTGACTGTAGTGAACAGGAAGCTGAAGGTGTTGTGTGATGTGTGAGTGTGTAATATTGAGGAGCGATCGTGTGCGGCTCCGTCTCTCGTCGCGCTCGTTTGTCTGGCGTGTTTCTCCATCAGCTGGATTTGTAGGAAGTGCAGAAGTCGTCCGGCCGTAATAACGCGACCCGCGGGCCGGCGGCCCGTAATTTCACCTTCATTTGATTTGTCTCGGCGTGTCTCAGACGGCCCATATCCTCGCTAAGACTCCGGCTCTGGCTTTCCTTATCCGCCCGGAGAATTGGAGAAAAAAGCTTCACATCCGTCTTTTCGTATTCCATTATTTCTCCTCCGTATCAAGCGCGCCGAGACCCGACTCTGTAATTTCGCTGCTGTTTGGCTCTTTTTCTCTGGGCTTGAGCAGAAATTCAGCCTGCGTGTCAAAGTTCAGCGTTTTAATATCTGAGAATAGCGAGGCAGGACTGCGATCCGGTTTTATTTCATACTGTTTAAATCCCCTGCAGATGGATCTGGCCGCTCGGCGCCGTAAATTAGACGGTTCTGTCGCGAGCCTCGGGCCGCCGGCTTTAGCCAGTTAATTAAATGTGTTCGGAGGAAGACTCTTGGCTAACGCCGCGGCGCCGGTGCCGGTCCAGCGCCGGCCGCCAGCGGATTATCCCGGCTAAACACTGTCCTGTTGAAGCAAACATGGAGTCGGTGTGTTTTCCAGGAACCTGATTCTCCAGCGTTACGCACTCATATGTTACTGCTGAAGCCATTTGGCTGATGTGTGTTTGTGATTTGCCAGTCAGATGTGATTGGTAAGAATCGCAGTGAAACACCAGATTCTACTGGAAGCTCAAACCTTCTTGCACACGTTTCAGAATGCCATCACTTGCAATATACATATATATAGATTTAGATATACATATTTTAGATTTAGATTACATATTTTTATATTTTATATTAGTAAAAAGGGTCAGGTGTCGTGTCAGAATGCCATCACTTACAAAAAAAAAAAAATTGTTATATTATTATATTTTAATGTAAAAAAAAAAAAAAAAATATATATATATATATATATATATATATATATGTATAAATTAATTTTTTTAAATACTATATTTATTATATGAAATATATTTATATATGAATTTCTAATGTATATATTTTTTAATGACATATTTTATGTATTTTTAAAGACTTTATCTTATACGTAAATTGTTTTTTATTTCTTTGCATATTTTTCGATTACATATTTTATATTTGTATATAATTACATTTATATATACATTAATTTAACATTTTTAAAATAGATTTTATAACTTTTAAATTACATATTTTATATATTATGTGCTTTATGTATATATATATATAATTTTTTTAAATACTATATATATTATATGAAATATATATTCATATAAATTTTTAATGTATTTTTTAGATTACATGTTTTGTATAATTGTATAGAATTTATCTGATTATTTATCTGATTTATCTGTCAATTGTTTATATTTCTTTGTATATTTTTAGATTACATATTTTATATTTTTATCCAATTTAATTTATATATTAGTTATTTTAAACAGATTTTAAATTACATATATTTTATATATTATGTGATTTATTTTTTTTATGAATAATGTTATTTAATTTATGTACGTTTTTATTTACTTTTTTTTTACATATAAATAATAATGTCCTGAACTGTCTATTTATATATTTTGTATATTTTTATATTACACATTTATTTATTTATGAAGATCATCCAGTCAGTAAAAAATAATCTATAACAGCCTTATTATGTATATAAAATAATGAATAATATAATAACAAAATTATTTTAGTGTAGTAAATATTGTTCAATCACATTTTTGAGTGACATTTTTTTTTATTGTATTTCATTGTATTTGAGAAGTATATTTCCAGTTGGTCCTCAGAATTGTGATTCCGCTCACGTTGTTCCCGTGTGTTTCTCCCGCAGTGTGTATCAGGTGGTGGTTGAAGAAGAGCGCCCGCGTCGTTCTCGGAGAGCGGCTGAAATCCTGCGCTGTTATCCCATTCCCATCCACTTCCAGAACGCGTCCGGGCTCAACTTGCAGTACTACTTCGCCGCCGAGTTCCCGGCCGCTCGCATCCAGGCGCCGCTGCCCTTCACCGTCGGAGACAACCGCACCTACGACGGCTACTGGAACCTTCCTCTGCTGCCGCACAAGAGCTACAGCGTCTACTATCAGGCCGTCAGCACGGCCAACGGGGTGAGAACGCGCTAAAACACACTATGATCATGAATCAAACATCAGGCATCTGATCACTGAGTAAAGCAGCAGCAGATGACTGAGGAATCATTCCTGTCTGGAGCTCAAACAAACACTCAACTTTAATACTTTAGTGTGTAATGTAATCCTAAAGTCATCACACACGTATATCAGTGTTCTGCCTAAGTGTAATCGTCTCTGAAGGAGAAAAACAGTGGTTATATGAGAGAAACTCAAGCAGGTAATTAGCAGCCAGTGGGCCGAGAATAATTTAAACGCTGCCCTTTACAATGAAACCAGACTCCATTTTTTATTGTTATTTATTGTGACGCAGCCTTAAAGTGGAACTTTTTCTCACTCTGGTGCGCTCTGGTGCGCAATTAAAATAACAGCATGTTTATATATATTTTTATATTATTTATTTTATATGCAAATAATCAGTTTCTTTTCTGCGTATATATATTTACATATTTATCTGTTTTTAAATATGTATTCATATTAAACTATTTTACTTATTTATTTATTTTATTAATTATTCATTTACAGTTTTGGACTTATACAATGGTATTTTTGAATGTGACGAACCATTTAGTTTTAAAATCTTCTACAACAGCCTTTCGAATGAATCATTACTAAATAATGATCTCATTTATTTTATATGTAAATTATTTATTTTATTTATTTTCATATTTATTTTTATATTATATGTTTTATATTATTCTTTAATTTAATTTATATATCAATTATTTGTCATGTATATAGATTTAAAAAAAATAATGATTTTAATGCACCATGATACATTATCAAAAACCATATATATATATATATTATATGTTAATAATGTTATTGATGGTACTATCATTATATTCATATAAAATAATCTATATAAAATTATGAATAATATAACAAAAAGAAAAGAAAAGAATTCACTGAAATATATAATTAAAATAATTTTGATTATTTCGATTTTATATTTTATTTATTTACATATTCATTTTATTTATTACTATATTTTTATTTTTATAGTTTTTTTTTCTTTACCATTGATTGCTACCAAGAATAAATTTATTTATTTATTTATTGAAGTGGCTAAAATGATCTATTAATATAATAACACAAAATAAAAATAAATAAAATGTAAATAAATTTAAATAAAATAAATTGCTGAAAGATTTGAGTGAATAACGTAAGACTCTTGCGATATAGCAGCATCTTCCGTGGCTGTGATGAATGGCGTGCTCCGGGTCAAGTGTGCTGTGTTTTGGGCTCATTGCTGTAAAATAATGTTTCCAGCGTTCTTCACGTCGCATGCTGCTGTTCTTTAATTGCTCCCAATTAGCAGAGCGCCAGCAATTACAGGAGGCAGTTTCTGTTCTCCCGGGTGACGCTCGTTTACAGAGAAACAGAAGTCCACGAGAGCACGACTGACCTTCAGCGCTTCAGACGCTCTTCCTCCTCCAATTATTTCCTTTCAGAAGTCCCACATTTATTTGGCTTCTTCAGTGTCTGCACAACAACCGCGCTGGATGTTTTGGCGAGGTCAGATTACGGCCTGCCGTTTTCAGATGCTTATTAGCAGGTTTAGAGTTCATATGAACGAACGAACATCTGCAGGAATCTGTGGATCTGAATGAAGGGTTTATTAACAGCACTAGATTGTGAAAAGCAGCTGAATGTGGAGAATCTGATGACTGTCTGGCCAGAGTGTAAAAGATCATAGATCTGTGACCTCTTCGATCAGCGAGTGCGCTCCGTACGTGCTCACTTTTGCACATTTGCACGTCTTTTAAAGCCTTTTATATAAAAATATTTCAGCGGTTGTATACATTTCACCCATTAGAACACACTAAGAGCTAAGTTCAGGTGTTTGTGAGCTGTTTCGTGTAAAACTGAAAGTTTTTGAGATCGCACGATCTCTGCAGTGTTAAAAATAAGGCTTGCCCACATCGCTTTAGTGATAAGACTTTAAAATAGCAAACAGGGAAAACAAAAAAAGACGTGACTTATTTTGCATCCAGCTAGCCAACTCTGTCGAAGCTGTTGTCGTAGCCTAGCAGGCGGGGAAGCTCATGAACGCCGGACGCACAAGTACTCCGGCGCTTTTGCCCCAAGGCTGCCGAGGCTGGCTTTGCCAAGCCAACATCAAAGTTAGTTCGCTAACTTTAGCTTCTAGTTATTATTATTATTACGTTTATTTAAAATTTTTATAATAATTTTTATACACTGTATTTATTTATTTAAATGCACCATGGTACATGACCAAAAACCATGGTTTTATTATTTATTATTATTATTATTATTATTATTACATTTATTTACAATTTTTATAATAATTTTTATACACTTTTATAATAATTTAAACACACCATGCTACATGACCAAAAACCATGGTTTTATTATTTATTTATTTATTTAAATGCACCATGGTACATGACCGAAAAGCATGTTTTACTATTATTATTATTATTATTATTATTATTATTTATTATTATTACATTTATTTAAAATTTTTATAAGAGTTTTTATTTATTTATTTATTGGATTGCACCATAGTACATGACCAAAAACCATAGTTTTATTATTTATTTTTATTATTATTACATATATTTTTATATTTTTTAAACAATTATAATAATTTTTATATACTTTTTACATTATTTATTTATTTATTTATTTATTTAAATGCACCATTGCACATGACCACCAAAAATGTGCAAAGCTAATAAATAAATAAATAAATTGTATTTTATATATATATATATATATATATATATATATATATATATATATATATTATATTATTATATTATATTATTGTTATATTATTATTATTATTATTATATATAAATATATATATATATATTATATTATATATTATATATTTATATATAAATTACTGGTCTATCTTTATAAAAATTCCATGCTACTTTCGCAGTGTATGTTAAAAAACATAATTTAATGGTAAAAATATATAAATTACTTTTAAAAGAAAAATAACATAATAACCAAAAAGAATATGAAAGTAAATAAAAACTGAAAAAATAAATAAAGAAATAATGATTATATATATTCATTATTTATTCATATATATAACACAATACACGTAAAACAATATAAAGCAATATAAAATGTGTTGCATTATTGTGTCCGGCTTTGGTTGAAGAGGCTGAATTTGCAGGCAATAAAAGTGAAGTGAGGACGGCATCACATTAAACGCTCGACTCTGAGCTTCAGCTGTTCACGGATGCATTATTAACACTCCAGTCTAATTGGAAATTAGAATTATCAGCCATCTCTCTTTTTTATATGCAAATTGACCCTAATGAAAAGGCGATCCTTTATTTCAGCGCAGGAGAGGGAGACGCTTCGCCGTTAGAGGATTCAGGGTGTCTAATTGGAGCCTCTCGGCCCACAGCGAACAAGTGTGTGTGTGTGTGTGTGTGAGACGAACATCTCTCACGCTGCTTTACTCTGTTATAAAACACCTCTTCTCGATGTGTGTGTGCATTATAATACCTGTGTGTGTGTTTGTGCTGTGTAAATATGTGCTCGGTGTGTGAGTGTGTGTGTGTGTGTTGTTTGCTCTCTGCAGTCTGGCGGTAAGGTCAGGTAAAGCGTCTTCAGAAAGAGGCTTATTAGAGAAAACGAGCTCCAGCCGTCGCTCCGGGAATCCACACGAGCCGCTTCAGATCAAACTTCTCGTGGCCTTTTGGTGTTTATCAGCACAAACGTCACGCCATACTGAGATTCAGACGTTTAGAGCGTGTTACGGGGCACGGCGGTCACGAAAACACACAAATATCATGGAAAATGAGTTTTCTCTGCTCTGAAATGTCATTTTTATAGTCATTTGCACAATAAGTATAAATACAAAAAGTCATCTAGTACAAAAAATTATTTATATTATGATGATTCATATTATATCGTAATTATAATTATTTTTATGCATACCAGTTAACATTTATTTGTAAACATTTACAACTATTTATTTAAAAATATTAATATATTCAGTTATTTTATTAGTTTTTTAATAGTTTTTATTTTCTTTGTTTTTTCAATTTAATTTTAGTAGTTTTGTGATTTTGTAATTTTTATTAGCTGTTTTTAATGTCTGTATATTCTTATTAATTTTAATTTAGTTTTAGTTATTTTAGTACATGAAGAAAATGATATCCTTTATTTAATAAATGTATATATTTTTTATTTTTGCCTGTCAATTTTTTGTTAGTTTTTATTTTTGTATTTGTTCTTTTTTTTAATTTCATTTTTGTTTTTAATTTTAGTAATTTTGTGGTTTTGTCATTTTTATTAGCTGTTTTTAATGTCTGTATATTATTCTTAATTTTATTTCAGTTTTAGGTATTTTAGTACATGACGAAAATGATATCATTTATTTCTTTTAAATTGTTTTACATTTTTCATTAGTTTTTATTTTTGTATTTATGTTCTTTTTTTATTTTTTTATTTAATTTTTTTTAGTTTAATTTTGCTTTTTAGTATCTATACTTTCTTAATATTTTTTTTCTTAATTTTACTTAAAGTTTTAGTGATTTTATTAATGTTTCCATGAATATTAGCCGACTTTATTTGTAAGACACGAGCGCTGCACAACCGGTAAAAGTGGAAACTTGTTCGATGCTCTCGTTTGCTGAAACTCAGTCCTCTGAGTCTGAATTGACAGCAGTACGGTCTGGCGTTCGGCGTCTCGTTTCCTGTAAAATGTCCCGCCGGCCGTGGCAGGAGTCTGATGGAAGTGAGACCACACAGCGTTTCTGGAACAGCAGTCGCTGCTTTTCCATCGAGTGCGTTTTACGCTCAAACTAAGCAGCAGATTTGTGTTTGTGTGGAGCAGAAGCGGCTCATGAAGCGTCTGCTGCTGAGATTCAGTGCTGTCTGGAGGCCTTTTCTCATTTGCTCAATCAGTAGCACTTGTCTGGTTGCATATAAACGGCCTTAAAAACAAAATCAATTTACTTGAAAAGCAGAATTGCGTGAGATAATCAGCCTTGTTTTCAGAGAAAATATCTTCAATCAAGTTCATTTGTTTCATTGTGTTGTTTTGTTAAGCAGAAATCTCACTGGTCTTATTTTAGTATCACTGAGAAAGTATTTTTGTTAATATTTTGAACAAGTTTTTATTTTTGTGTTTATTTTCTTGTTTTTAATTTTAGTTATTTTGTTTTTTTAATCATTTTTATTAGCTGTTTTAATGTCTATGTATTTTTATTAATTTTATTTCAGTTTCAGTTAATTTAGTACATGAAAAAAATGATATCATTTATTTCATAAATGTATTTTTTTCCCTGTCAATTATTTAAATTATTTTTTTATTTTTTTATTTTTGTATTTATTTTATTTAATTTTTTTTTAAATTTAGTTTTTGTTTTTTTGTGAGTGCTTTTGTGTGCTTTTATAATTTTTATTAGCTGTCTATATTTTCTTATTAATTTTATTTCAGTTTTAGGTATTTTAGTACATGAAGAAAATTATATTATTTATTTCATAAATGTGTATATTTTTTATTGTTTTTTTTGGCAGTTATTTTAATTTTGTTATTTGTTTTTATTTTTGTATTTATTTTCTTTTTCAGTTTAATATTTGTTTTTAATTGTAGTAATTTTGTGTGATTTTGTCATTTTTATTAGCTGTTTTTAATGTCTATATATTCTTATTAATTTTATTTCAGTTTTAGTTGTTTTAGTACATGAAGAAGATTACATCATTTATTTCATGATTGTATTTATTTATTTTTTTTCTGTCAGTTTTTATTTTTGTATTTATTTTCTTTTTTTATTTAATTAATTTTTAATTGTTACATTTTAGCAATTTTGAGTGATTTTATTATTTTTATTAGCTGTTTTTAATGTCTATATATTCATATAAGTTTTATTTCAGTTTTAGTTATTTTAATACATGAAGAAAAATAATTTATTTCATAAATGTATATATTATTTATTATTATTATTATTATTATTATTATTATTATTTTAAATTTATTAGTTTTTATTTTTGTATTTATTTTCTTTTTTAATTTATTTAATTTTTAATTGTTACATTTAAGTAATTTTGAGTGATTTTATTATTTTTATAAGCTGTGTTTTAGGTCTGTATATTCATATTAATTTTATTTCACTTTTATTTATTTTAACACATGAATAATAAATGTATATTTTATTTATTATTATTATTATTATTATTATTATTATTATTTTAAATTTATTAAAATGTTTTTTTGTATTTTCTTTTTTTTTCAATTTTGTAATAAATGTGTGTGTGTGTGTGTGTGTGTATATATATATATATATATATATTGTCATGTATTATTATTAGTATTTTTACATTTTAATAAATTTTTTTTTATTTCTAATTTAATTTTTAATTGTTAAATTTTAGTAATTTTGTGTGATTTTGTAATTTTTATTAGCTGCTTTTAATGTCTATATATTCTTATTAATTTTTTTTTCCAATTTTAGTTATTTTAGAAGTTTTTATGTTTATTTATTTATTTATTTATTTTTATTTTACATTTTCTTAGTTTTAATTTCAGTACTGTTTAACAGTAATAAGTAATAACAGTAGCATATTTTAAAGTAAATTGATCTTGGTTTAAGAAATGTTATATATTTTTACAGGGAAACAAGGCAAATAGTACAAGATGTTAAGATAGAAGAACATTAACATCATGATTTTCTGTAAATCTGCTTTAAAAACCTGCACTTGAAACCTAATCATATAAATGTGCAAGATGACAGGTGAAAATAAGTGATGATTTTGAGAAAATGAGACTCATTAAATGTTGTGCATCAGTGTTTGCATCTCATGTGACACAAAACTAATGATTTCCCTTTTTACCTCTGTGTCTCTCTCTCTCTCTGTCTCTGTGTCTCTGTGTCTCTCGCAGGAAACTAAGATCGATTGTGTTCGCGTGGCCACTAAAGGTGGGTCTGTGTGAGAGTAATCGAGTGCACTGATTGAAACATGTTCCCTAAAGCCGAACAGCGCTGCCAGTGATTCCAGCATGTCTGCACAAATGACTGCGGCTGTGCTCCTGATGGAGAAACTCACTGCACACCCATCACTAACATACTGCATCTCTACACCATATCAAACACAATGCATTATGATAAACATAAATACGCTTTATTTCAGGCACATCTGATCAGATCAAGTGTTGAAATCACAGCAGATATAGAGCGCAACAGTCCGGAAGTCAAAATCCTTATTTTTCCAGATGTGAATTTATTTTTAAAGGTAACTTACGAAGACAGACCTACTTCGGTCATTAATCAGTGGTATTTTTTAGATAGTTGCATTTAACAGCAGAGTTCCTGATGGAAAAACTACATTTCCCATGATTCCGTGAGAAAATCTCCACCAATCAGACGATCAAAACAAGCGAAACGCAACAAAAAACTGTTGATCTCCCTTCTCTACGCTCTTAAACTGCTTATGTACATTATATAATATTACTATATACACAATCAACAGCTTTAAATCAAGTAGTTTTATATTTATTCTAATTTTTTTCAATGATTGTCATTTGTAATAAGTTTACAGTCTCAAACCTTTATCTTTTTGTCAGTTTTCAAGTAATTTTTTTTATTTAAAAAAAAAAAAACAAATTAATATATATATATATATATATATATATATAAAACAATATATATGATATTGCAAAATTATGATTTTACTCCAAAGTCAAAAAATTATATTTTGCATAAAGATTTAGCATTTTACCATAGCATACTATACCACTTAATAATACCATATTTTTTAAATAATGAAAAATAATAATAATAAATTATTAATAAATAAAATATAAAAAAAAATATATATATATATATATAATTTTATTTAAAAAATAGATAATGTTTTTTATTTAATTTATATATTATGATAATATTTAATGACTACTTTTTATATCATAGTAATATTTGTTTTAATAACTGTTTGTTTGTAAATGCTATTTAGTAATGTCTTAAATAAGAAGAATTAACTTTAAAAGGAAAACAGAATTGCAATAGTTTAAAGTAATGTAAAAATGTGTTTAATTGTCATGAAAACACAATGCTTAATGCTATTCTTCATGCTTTTAAAAATAGCTGTAATTGTCTTAATGCAAAAATAAAAATAAATATTAAAAATAAGTTATATTTTGCATGAATATTTTGCATTTTCCTTAAATTTACCTTAATGCAAAAATTTAATTTACTTTGATATGATAGTAATATTTGTTTTAATAACTATTATATTTTGCATAAAGATTTAGCATTTTCCTTAAATAGCATAAAAATAAAAATAATTACAAATAATAATAATAATAATGATAATAATAAAATATGAATAATAAATAACATATAAAAAATAAAAATATCAATAAATAGATTTATAAAAAAAAATTATATTATAATATAATTATAATGCTTATTGCTATTCATGCTTTTAAAAATAGGTGTAATTGTCTTAATGCAAAAATAAAAATAAATATTAAAAATCAATTATATTTTGCATAAATATTTAGCATTTTCCTGAAATGTACTTTACTGTAATGCAAAAATAATGATGTTTTTAATTTACCGTTTATATGATGGTAATATTTGTTTTAATAACTTTAATTTATGCTTATTTATATTTTGTAATGTCTTAAAAACGAAGACAAATCAACTTCAAAAGTAAAAGAGGTGTGATTTCCTTAATGCAAAACAATAAATAAATGAAATCACACCTGAATCGTTCGTACGCTTTGATGCTCTTAAGTGGCCGGTGCTTAATCAGAATGAACAAAACACACTGTGATTGGGTCTCATTGAAAGCACAATCACCAAATGTGATGTTGAATAGCAGAAGTGAGCGCTGGACGGCTCTGAGGGGAATCATCTCACACGGCGACAGATGGAGAATCGCTCCGCTGAAAACTGGATGGCTTCACGTACGGCGCCGGTGTTTTTGTGTTTTTTGACCTCTGGTGGACCGTTAGAAGACTTCGGCGGCAGTTAGCGAAGCGCGGGCCTTTTCTCGCCGCTGTTTGCGATTTAATTGAGCACAGATGGTGCATAATCTATTTTCCTGTCTACATGCCACGTCTCTAATGGTGTCAAGCCTGTTCGATGCAAATGAGAGTTGGTGGCTTTAGTTTCGAAGACGGTCGTGAACACCAAACCCATCTGACGCGCACAATCCTTTATTGTTTGTCCGAATTAAAATGGTTTTGCACGAGCTGTAGCGGTTGCGCTCTATACCTGTCGATCACGACACACATGAAGGGTAGATGTTTAGTGTTTTCCACATGCAGTAATTCACTGACCTTCAGTGTCCAGCTGTTTTTACTCACTGAGCATGTGAATAAAATCTTTCTGTCTTTCTCAAGCTCTTTTCCAAAGCCCTCGTGAGCCGCCGCTGCATCAATCTGAAATACAACCTCAAAGGTGGTGATCTGGAGCACTACATAGGCAGCACATCCACTAAGCTAACAATGCCATACTTGAAAAATAAGCACACAAATATTGGATGAAAGAGTCAATTCACAATGAGATTTGACTATCTGTATTAGTTTGTGGTCTTGAATGAAATATCTATAATCAAAGTTTCTCTTGATTTTTCTGCCAGTTTATATTCTGCCAGTGACTTTTCTGCATGTTATAGCCGAAATAAAAAATATTAGTTAAAGTAGAAATGTAATTAATGTCATAATTATAATAAAAAATCAAAATTGACATACTGGGTCATAATTATGAAGAAGTTATAATTAAAAGAAAAAAGTCAAAATTGATGTAGTACGTCATAATTATAAGATAAAAAAGTAACAATAGAGAAAAGGACAAATTATGAGATAAAAAAATCATAATTATGAGATAAAAGTCACTGATATGAGAAAAGGGTCCAAAATATATTTTGTCATTGAGAAAAAGCCAAATTATGGCATAGAAGAGTCATAGTTACGAGATAAAATTAATAAATGTATGAAAAGAATCAAATTATGGCATGCTAAGTCATAATTGAAAAAACAAAACAAATTATGAAACAAAAAGTCATAATTAAGAAAAAAATTAATTATGAGATAAAAAGTCATAATTGAGAAAAATCTATTTATGAGATAAAAATCATAAACAGAAGAAAATGACCAAATTAAGACATACTAAGTCATAATTGTGAGATAAAAAGCCATAACTGAGAAAAACAAAACAAAACAAAACAAAACAAAAATGAGATAAGTCATAATTGCAAAGAAATAAAATAGAATAATAATAATAAAAAAATATGAGATTAAAAAAAGATAATTTAGAAAAATCTAATTATGAGATAAAAATTATAAACAGAAGAAAATGATGGCATACGAAGTTACAATTGTGAGATAAAAAGTCATAATGGAGAAAAACTCAAATTATGAGATTAAAATCATTAATATGATACAATGACCAAAAATAAATAAATAAAAATGAATAAAAACTCAAAAGTGAAATATGTGAATGCATTGGTAAAAATATTTTCATTTTTAAAAAATAATGTACATTTTTCAGTCGTAATTGTGAGATAAAAAGTCATAAGTGAGAAAAATCTAAATTATGAGGTAAAAAGTAATAATGTACTAATAAATAATGTAATTGTTTAGTATTACATAAATAGAAAAAAGGACCAAATTATGACATACTAAGTTGTAAGTATGAGATAAAGAGTCATAATTGAGAAAAATCTAATTATGAGATAAAAAGTCAGAATCATGAGTCACTGATATGGGAAAAAGGGTTCAAATTATGTGATACCAAGTCATAATTATAAAAAATATATATAATTATTAGATAAAGTCATAAATATGAGAAAAGGTTCCAAATGATGACATACTAAGATAAAATTATTAGATGATAAGTCATAATTGAGAAAAAGGTCAAAAGTATGACAAACTGAGATATAATTATGAGATTTTTTAAAAAAGTAAAAGAAAAAAGTTATGAAATACCAAGTCATAATTTTGAGATAAAAGTCATGATTATGATTAAAAAAGATTAATTCGTTTTTTATGACATACTAAGATATAAAAAGAAAACTTGCCTTGGCAACAAACTGAAAATTACTTTAAATTAACCTGAAATAAATAAAAACTAAAACTGAAATAAAGCAACATTTAAAAAATGACAAAAATGAAGAGACTAAAAAATGACAACGGAATAAGTCCTGTAGTGAGGTGCTGTGTGTGTCGGCGGCTGACGAGCGTCTGTCTGTCTGTCTCTGCTCTGCATTAATAACCCTACAGATGTAACGATGCCTCAGCGTGTGTCTGTCTCTCTCTCTCTCTCTCTCTCTGTGCATGTTGGGCTGGATCTCTTCTCTTGTTCTAGCTGCCATTATTGTGACTCAGCTCACCACGCCGTATGTGCGTATCGCACCCGCTGCCGGCGACAGCCAACTAACAGGTCAGAACTTCCACCGTCCACCTCGCTCTCTCTGTGTGTGCGCGCGTGTGTGTGTTCATGTCCAGATCAGATTTCACTCCAAAAAAACCCCCAATAAATTATATTATTATATTTATTATTTTATATATATATTTTTATTTATATTATTTAGTTTTTTATTATTATTATTATTTTTTTAATATATTTTTTTTTTACATTTATGTTACTTAAAGACCTTTTAATGAGAATTATTGACCTAAAATATAAATAAAAATAATTAAAAAATCATAAAAATGTTTTAATTTTCTTGAAAATAATGTCACAATAAAAATAAATAAATATTTTCAATCAATATTGTTATGCTAAATATGTTATATTTATTTTAATTTTTAGAGTGAAATGTGAACTGGATTTTTTTGATGTGAACTGTTTGTGTGTCATTTGTTTATTTTTCATATGTGGTGCTGTATGGTATATTTGAATATTTCTTCCATGTGTATTAGTGTAAGGCGTGAGCGTTGTGTAAAGCGGCGTTTGTTGATCGGTTTTAGTTGTGAATGGATGCAGGTTGAAAAGGTAATTGAGGATTTTCAGGGTTAGCGTCTGTCTGATGAGCTTCATTTGATCCCTGCCGTTTGCTTCCTGTAGAAGGTCACTTTCCATTAGCTGAACGTGTGCGCGGCGAACGCACGCATTTACTGTGGAAAATAAACGGCGGAGCGGGAGTCGCTAAATTAGCTGCTTTTTATTCAGCGCCCAAGTCCGTCAAAGGAATCGATATGACCCCGGCAAACCCCGACCCCGGCAAACCCGAACCCGCGCGCGGCGTTTAGAATGCATGACGGCCACGTCCCTCACGAAATTACATTTCAATATTGACGTGTTTGTCGAACGGTCCCAGGTGACGCTCGTCTGCCACTGTGAGATGCAGGATTTGACCCGGCGCTGTGGTGTTTAATGCTGAAGTGGTGTTTCCACAGATCAACAGTAAAGAGAAAAATGTCTTGTTTTTTTAATTAGGTCGACCTGAGAAAACTCAACTACTGATCCCTTATTTAAACAGATTTAATCCGTCGATTGATCTCACTAGCACAGCCTAGCAACTACAGTCATGCTAGCAACTTCCTAATCATACCAGAAACATGTTAGAAACATGCTAATCATGACAGTACCGTGCTAACAACATGCTAGTAAGAGGCTGATCATGTTAGAAACATGCTAGCAACATGCTAATAACATACTTATCATGCTAGTATCTCCCTAATCATTCTAGAAATATGCTAGCAACATGCTAGTAACATGCTAGTAACATGCTAGCAATGTTAGTCATGTAAGAAACATGCTAGCAACATGCTAATAACATACTTATCATGCTAGTATCTCCCTAATCATTCTAGCAACATGTTAGTAACATGCTAACAATGTTAGTCATGTAAGAAACATGCTAGCAACATACTAATCATGTTACAAAGATGCTAGGAACATGCTAATAACATACTTGTCATGCTAATGTCTCCCTAATCATTCTGGAAACATACTAGTAACATGCTAATTATGCTAACAATATGTTAGTCATGCTAGAAACACACTAACAAAATGCTAATCATGTTAGTAACATGCTAATCATGTTAGAAATATGCTGGCAACATGTTAGTGACTTGTAAGTCATGCTAGAAACATACTAGCAACATGATAGTAACATGCTAATCATGCTAGCAAACATGCTAATCATGTTAGAAACATGCTAGTAACATGCTACTCATGCTAGTAGCATGTTAATCATGTCAACATCATGCTAATCATGATAGAAACAGACTAGCAACATGCTAGTAACTTGCTAGTCATGGCAGAAACATGTTAGCAACATGCTAATCATGCTAGTAACATGTTAATCATGTTACAAATGAGCTAGTAACTCGCTAATCATGCTAAAACATCTTAGCAACATGTTAATAACATGTTAGTCATGCTAACAAAATACTAATCATGTTAGAAACAGACTAGCAACATGTTAGTAACTTGCTAATCATGTTAGAAACATGTTAGCAACATGCTAATAACATTCATCATGTTAGAAACATGCTTGCAACTTGCTAGTCATGCCAAAAGCATGTTAATCATGTTACAAACAAGCTAGCAACATGCTAGTAATCATGTTAAAACATCTTAGCAACATGTTAGTAACATGTTAGTTATGCTAGCAACATGCTAATCATGTTAGAAACAGACTAGCAACATGTTAGTAACTTGTTAATTGTACCAAAAACATGCTAGCAACATGCTAATCATGCTAATAGCATGTGAATCATGCTAGTAACATGTTGATCATGCTAGCAACATGCTAATAACTTGCTGCTTATGCTAGAAACATGCTAGCAACATTCTAGTAACATGCTAATTATGCTAACAACATGCTAATCATGCTAATAGCATGTGAATCATGCTAAAAACATGGTAGTAACATGCTAATAATGTTAGTAACATGTTAGTCATGTTAGCAACATGCTAATAACTTGCTGCTCATGCTAGAAACATGCTAGCAACATGCTAGTAACATGCTAATTATGCTAGCACCATACTAACCGTCTAATGTATCTCTATAAAGTTGAAATCTTTAAGCTTTTACATCTGCTTTAAACTTTGTCTAAGCTTTCTCAAGCCGACCTGAAGTTTGTCTTGACAAACGATTTTATCCAGTTAAATCTCATGTAAACAGATTTCAGTGTTTGCGTGTTTGTTTGTGAGAGAGACTGTGATGGTTTCACCTCTGGTCATGTGAAGCGAGGCTGTTTATGCTGTTCTTTCTCCTCCTCGACCCCTCGCTGCAGCCCGCGGCCCGTCTTCAAACGCTCTCTCTCGCCTCCGTCCACACTGAACAAACTCAGACTCCACAATGTAAATGAGCGTCATGACAAAAACAAAATCCTAGAGAGATTTATGCGCTTATGCTAATAATCATGCTCAATTTCTGGTTTCGTTTTCGGTCCAGATCTCCTGCGTGCTTTTTGATGATCTGCATAATGAGGCTACAACATTTAAATCGAAGTCGATTGTGTGGAAACATATTTTCACCACATGAGGGAAAAATCATGCTTTGGTAAATCAAATTATGAGGCAGAAAAGAGTCAAAATTGTGACATGACAATAAATCATGATTATGAGATAAAAATCATCATTCTGGTTTAAAAGTAACAGTTATGAGATTAAAAACTTTGAAACATTGCTGGCATGAAAAGTTTAAAATACGAGGTATAAAGTCCAAATTATGACATGCTAAACAATAATTGAGATAAAGAGTTCAAAAGTGGAAATTATGAGATAAAAAGTCAAATATGGTATAAAAATCAGTTGTGAGATAAAAATAAAAATTGGCCTAAATCAAAATTATGAGCTGAAAGTCATAATTACAAAATTAAAAAATTGTAATTATGATAGAAAACTTGGAAAATATGAGATACAAAGTCAATTATGGCAAAAAAAATCATCTAAACTGACGTAAGTCAAACTTATGAACTACAACGTTGAAATTATGAGATAAAAAGTTTAAATTATGACATAAAACTGGAAAAATATGAGATAAAAATAAAAAAAAGGCATAAAAACAATCATAAGATGAAAATCTAAACTGACTTAAATCAAATTTATGAACTACAAAGTTGAAATTATGAGATAAAAAAGTTTAAATTATGACATAAAACTGGAAAAATATGAGGTAAAAATAAAAAAGGCATAAAAACAATCATAAGATAAAAATCTAAACTGACTTAAATCAAATTTATGAACTACAAAGTCGAAAATATATGAAAAAAAGGTCCAAATTATGACATAAAAAGTTGAAATTATGACAAAAATTCAATTATGGCATGAAATAATTAATGACATAAAATCCAAATCGACACAAGCCGAACGTAGGAGCAAAAATTTCATAATTATGATGTAAAAAAGTTGCAATGACATGAAAAGTAAAAATTAAAAAATTCATGAGATAAAAAAACCCTTGAAGTCATAATTATGAGGTAAAAATGTAAAAATTTAACAAACAGTCAAAGTTTAGAGAAAAAGTTTACATTATGGCATAAAAACAATTGTGAGATAAAATCCAAATCGACCCAAGTTGAACTTATGAGCAAAAAAAGTAATTATGATATGAAAAGCTGAAATTATGACATAAAAGTGACAAAAATGACAAAAAGTCAAAATTGACATAAATGACATATGACATAAAAAGTCATAATTTTGAGATAAACAGTTGAAATTATGACGTGAAGTAAAAATTGAGTCAATTGTGATTAAAAGTCATTATGAGATTAAAAAGAGAAACCTTGAAATTATGACAGTTATAATTGGGATAAAAAGTTAAAATTCTGACGGAAAGTCAAAATTATGATAAAAAAAAAAAGCTGAAATTATGACATAAAAAGTCATAATTTTGAGATAAACAGTCGAAATTATGATGTGAACAGTAAAACTTAAGTCAATTGTGATAAAACTCATTATAAGATAAAAAACTTATTTTGACAGGTATAATTATGAGATAAAAAGTAAAAATTCTTACAGAATTTAAAAGGTAAAAAGTTATGACATTAAAAAGTGGCATAAAAACAATAATGAGATAAAATTAAAATTAATACAAAGTCAAACTTATAAGCAAAAATTCATAATTCTGATTCATAATTCTGATATAAACAGTTGAAATTATGGCATGAAAAGTAAAAAAAATTAGTCAGTTGTGATAAGTAATTATGACATAACAAATTGAAATAAGTTATAATTGAGACAAAAAGTTAAAATTCTGACAAAGTCAAAATTATGAGATTAAAAAGTTGAAATTATGATGTAAAAAGTAAATTATGGCATAAAAAACAATAATGAGATAAACTTAAAATTAATACAAAGACAAACATAAGCAAAAAAGTCATTATGATTTAACAAAAAGCTGAAATTATGACATAAAATTATGTCATAATTTTGAGATAAACAGTCGAAATTATGACGTGAACAGTAAAAATTTTGTCAATTGTGATAAAAGTCATTATAAGATAAAAAAAATCTTGAAATTATGACAGGTATAATTATGAGACAAACTCTTTAATTTAAAAGGTAAAAAGAAAAAGAATTTAAAAGGTAAAAAGTTATGGCATTAAAAAGTCAATTATGGCATAAAAACAATAATGAGATAAAATTAAAATTAATACAAAGTCAAACTTATAAGCAAAAAACTAACATAATTATGATATAATAAGCTGAAATTGACATAAAAAGTCATAATTCTGAGATAAATTACAAATAACAAGATGAGAAGTCACAATGACAAGTTTAATTTATGGCATTGCAATTCATAGGTATGAATAAAAAGTCATAATTGTCATCATTTCGACTTCATAATTATGATTTACCACACCATGAGTTTTCTCTCGTGTGTCAGAAATGGGCCTGTAGCTGTGTGAGTATCTGCTGGGAAGCAGTTGGTTTGTTGTTGTTTGTTGTGAATCACCTGCGGCAAAACAGAAGCTCGAACCCAAACACGGGAACCTGCTCGTCCGTCACCACGGCAACGGCAGCCCATAGGCCCGGCTGATGGATGTTGTCGGGCCTTGATTGAAAAAGCGTCGCTGGCAGGAGGAACCGATCGGCGGCCCGGCTCAAATGAGCGTCGCGTCCGCGCTATTTTTCATCCTCTTCTCATTTAGTGCTGGAAATTGATATTTCATCGGGCACACGCTCGACACGCATCACATTATACAGTAAACAGGCAAACGCGCTCGCTCTGTTTCTCTCTGACCTCTCGTACGCTCGCTGTTCCTCCACAACTAGAGCTGCTTTCAGTCCATTTAGAAAGTGATATTGCTCAGATTTTGCTCTTTATGGTTATGAGTTCTCAGTTATGTTTCAGTAAACTTTGTCTCAGATGTTGCTTATGAGAAAACAAAAGCTGTGGGAAGAAAAAGATCAACTAACTTGATTAATCATCTGCTAATACTAACCGTTGTTATTAACAACCGCACACAATCATATAAATCTTATTTGACTCATTTCCTGCCAGTGATGTTTTGTCAATATTTACAGTATGTCTGTTCGTCCTCATGTGTTGTATTTTCATCATATGATCACAGTGACTCATTTCAGCCCCGATTGTCCAAACTTCCTGTTCCAGGTGCCGCGACCCGGAAGCCTGATGCCGTGGAACCCGAGAAACAGACGGATCACACGGTGAAGATCGCCGGCGTCATCGCTGGCATCCTGCTCTTCGTCATCATCTTCCTCGGCGTGGTGCTGGTCATGAAGAAACGGTAAGAGAGCTTCACTTCTGTTCAACAATATTTAATCTGATCTCATTAACATGAATCTGCTGATTTACATGAAATTCTGTTTAATTCCTTTAAAGCTGAAGTGAGTCATTTAAGCTCCACTGCACTCCCACCATCTGTCTGTCAAACAGATAGCTCCGCCCCCAAACACACATCATTGGCTTAGAGTGTAAAGTCTACATAAAAAATCTAAATGAGATTAAAAAAAAATATGTATTGCATACAAAGTCATGATTATGAGATAATAAGTAGTAATTATGACATGAAAAGTAAAAATATGATAGTAATTGCATGATAAAAAGTTTACATTTATAAGATAAAAGTTACAGTTGTAACACAAAAGTGTCAGTTATGAGATAAAATGTCATAATTGTGACAGCCATTATTATAAGACACAAAGTTGAAATTATGACATGAAAAGTCAAAAATATAATAGTTGCATGATACTGCATTAATTGACATTATGACAAATAGTTACATTTATAAGAAAAAAGTTATAGTTGTAACATAAAAGTGTCAATTATGGGAAAATGTCATAATTGTGACAAAGTCATTATTATAAGATACAAAGTTGAAATTATGACATGAAGAGTCAAAAATGTGACTTACTAATCCTAAAAAGTCATAATTATGAGATAAAAAGACAAAATTATGACATGAAAAGTCAAACGTAAAATAATTGCATGATACTGCAATAATTGATATTATGACAAAAAGTAACATTTATAAGATAAAGTTACAGTTGTAACATAAAAGTATCAATTATGAGATGAAATATCATAATTGTGACCAAGTCATTATTATAAGATTCAGAGTTAAAATTCTGACATGAAAAGTCAAAAATATGATAATAATTGCATGATAATGCTATAACTGAAGTATCATTTATAAGATAAAAGTTACAGCTGTAACATAAAAGTATCAGTTATGAGATAAAATGTCATAATTGTGACATAATTGTAAGATACAAAGTTGAAATTATGACATGAAAAGTCAAAAATGTGATCTACTAAGCATAAAAAGTCATAATTATAAGATAGAGAGTCAAAATGATGACATGAAAAGTCAAAAATAATACATACTAAGCAACAAGTGAAATATGACAAAGATAAAGTAATAATTGTGACAGTATAAATTATGAAAAAATTCATAATTGTGACAACTGAGATGAAAAGTCAAAATTTAGATAAAAAGTCGAAATTATGGCAAAAATAGAAATTATGAGATAAAAACTGACATGAAAGTATAAATTTTGAAATAAAAAGTAAATTGTGACAAAAGATAAAAAGTTGAAACTATAAAAATATATGATACTAAGCAATACTTGAGTGAAGAAGTTGAAATTATGAGATAAAAAGCCTTAGTGGTGACATAAAAAGTCATAAGACAAAGATATGAGATAAAAGTCAAAATTATGATATACTAAGCAATAACTGAAATAAAAAGTATGACAGAAATATACTGTATTGTTACTATATTACTATGTTATTATGAGATAAAGTACTAATTATGACATATAGTCATATTTATGTCATAATTATGACATATAAATCAATTATGAGATACAAAAGTCGAAATTATGGATTAAAAATTAAAAAATGAAATATATAAAAATAATCAAAATTATGATATACCAAGTCATAATTATGAGATAAAGTACCAATTAATAATTTTGACAAAAGTATAAATTATGAAATAAGTACATTGTGAAGAAAGTCAAAATTTTGTAATGTAAAGTCAAAAATATGAGACACTAAACAATATTTGAGTGAAAAAGTTGAAATGATGAGATAAAAAGTCATTATGGTGACAAGTCATAATTATGAGACAAAAAGTTGATGTCGAAAATATGAGATAAAAAGTCATAATTGTGGGCTGAAAACGTGAATAATTATGAGATAAAAGTATGCAGCGCTGCACTCGCACCGTGTCAGTCAACTGATAGCCCCGCCCCCAGACTCACATCATTGGTTGAGATTGTTTTGAAAGTGTCACACTGTTGATTGAAACTGCCGTCGATTCACTTACAAGTACGTGTTTGAACGTGGGATAAAATGAGTCACTTCAGCTTCAGAGAGCTGTTGTATTGCTGCTGTATCGTACAGAAATCTTCCCATGTCATGGTACCATCCAATGTGCCCATGAACACATGAAAGTCAAATGAATCTTTGCTGATCTTCTGTTCGCTTTTCAAACGGCCCCTTTTGTCAGCTGAACACAGAATAATTGATTTGATCGCTCTGATAAGCACCATTACACGGTTTGCGGCACCAATACATGCCGCCTGATGAAATATTAATTTTTCTCTCCCCGCGCCGCTCTCAAACAAACGGCGGCGCTTTAATGACCCGGCGACGGGAAACAGCGCAAATATTTTCCGAGCTTATCTCGAGCGGGAAGAATAAAAAAGCGAAAGAAAAGCAAGATAAGAGAGAAAATTTGATGAAAGGCGTTTTTTTCAAAGAGACGCCCAGGGCGCGTCGCTCCGGGCGAGTTTACATTAGATCCGTCCTCGGCTGGAGTAAAAACCCCGGCGTTTAGATTCAGAGCGCGTTTCCGCTGGTTTCAGATGTAAATTGCAAGCAGGGCCGAGTAAATATGTTTTTAATGAGAGTCATTACGTTCTCAGAATAAGGGTATTTGTCTCTATTGATTTTGCTGTTGAGCCTCAAAATGGCCAAACATTTGAAGAGGGATGCCTTCATTTTGCTGACGGGGCGATTTCCGTCGGATCGTTTGTATGCGTCGGCCCGGGCCGGTTTTAGCATAATGACCTTGGCGTCGCATGTTAAATCTCAGAGTAATTTGATGGGATCCATATCCACAGACATCAGTAATTGAGTCAGGACCGAGTTCACTATTAGAAGAGACAACTAATAAACTTAGAGCGCTAGAATTGCTTCTGCAGCTCGCGTTTGGCGCGGAATTAAAATCCCGAGCCCCAACTCGGCGCTCCTGCCTGCAACGAGAGCTAATCAGCCTGTTTCTAACCGCTCTCTGTCCTGTCCTCTCTGTCTCTCTTCACCCTGTTCTAGACCTTTGTTGCGAATGAAAATGAAGCTGTGAGAGATTGAAGTGCAGCCTCATTAATGAAACACAAGCTGAATGAATTAGTGTAAATTGTTCTTGCATAAATGATGAGTGCGGTCGATTAAATGCAAGCTTTTTTGTGTGTGTGTGAGAATGGTTTGCACAGAATTACTTCTGCTTGCGTTTCATGATTGAGGTCTAGTATTGATCGATATTTGTCCAAACACTGAAAACTGACATTTTCACACATTGGGCCTCATTAATAAAGCACAAGATTAACATTTTGCATTCAAAGAATAAGTGCAGTTTAATTAATAAAGCATTCATCTAAATACATTTGTGTAAATTTGTGTTTATGCAGCTGTTCTTGCATAAATTGTTGCATTTAATTAAGTGCAACTATGTATATAGGAGTAGTTTAATCAGGAATGTGTTCTGCTTTTCGTGAATGAGGTCTAGTGTGACATACTGTTATGTTTAATGTAGATTATTTAGCTGACAAAACATTCATTTTTCTCCTGAAATTAATGTCAGTTTCTAGACAAATTTAGTAAACTAAAGACTCCAGAAAACACTTTCAAAATTATGAGAGAACAGGTCAAAATTTGAAAAATACTAAGTCATGATTATGAGATAAAAACTTATAATTATGGCATAAAAATTACAATTATGAGATAAAAAAAAAAAATCAAAATGACGATATAGTAAGTCATAATTATGAGATAAAGTACTAATTATGAGATAAAAAGACAAAATTATGGCATAAAAGTCAATTATGACATACAAAAGTCAAAATTATGGCATAACAAAAATTACATTCAGATTAAAAATATATATAAATTATGATGTACTAAGTCATAGTTATGAGATAAAAAGTCAAAATTATGGCATAAAAATCAATTTAAGATACAAGTCAAAATTAAATTATGGCATAAAAAATTAAATTATGAGGTAAAAAATAATCTAAATTATGATATAGTAAGTGATAATTATGAGATAACGTACTACTTTAATTATTAGATAAATCAAAATTATGGCATAAAAAGTTAATCATGAGATACAAAAGTTAAAGTTATGGCAGAAAAAATTAAATTATGAGGTAAAAATAATCACAATTATGATATAGTAAGTCATAATTATAATATAAAAGTGAAATTGAGATATAAAAATAATTAAAATTATGATATACTAAGTCATAATTATGAGATAAAGTACTAATTATGAGAAGTCAAAATTATGGCATAAAAAGTCAATTATGAGATACATAAGTCAAATAATGATATAAAAATTAAAACTGAGATATGAAAACAATTAAAATTATGATATAGTAAGTCATTATGAGATAAAATATTAATTATGAGATAAAAAGTCAAAATTATGGCATAAAAGTTAATTTTGAGATACAAAAGTTGAAATTATGGCATAAAAATGTAATTATGGGATAAAAAATAATCAAAATTCTGATATACTAAGTCATAATTATGAGATAAAGTACTAATTATGAGATAAGTCAAAATTATCGCATAAAAAGTCAAATATGAGATACAAACGTTAAAATTATGTCATAAAAATTAAATTGAGATTACAAAAATCTAAATTATGATGTACTAAAGTATACTAAAGTACTAATTATTCGATTAAAAAGTCAAAATTACGGCATAAAAAGTTAATTACAAGATACAGAAGTTGAAAAATTGTAATTATGGGATAAAAAATAATCAAAATTATGATATACCAAGTCGTAATTATGAGATAAAGTACTAATTATGAGATAAGTCAAAATTTGAGATACAAAAGTCGAAATTATGTTAAAAATATTTAATTATGAAACAAAAAATAATTCAAATTATGATATAGTAAGTGATAATTCTGAGATAAATTACTAATTATGAAATGAAAAGTCAAAATTATGTCATAAAAGTCAATTATGAGATACACAAATTGAAATGATGGCATAAAAATTTTAATTATGAGATTAAGAAAAACTAAATTATGATGTACTAAGTCATAATTATGAGATAAAAAGTCAAAATTATGGCATAAAAAGTTATGAGATACAAAAGTCAAAATGATTGCATAAAAAATTAAATTATAAGATAAAATCTATCAAAATGATGATATAGTAAGTCATAATTATGAGATAAATTATGTTAATTATATAAAGTATATTACTAATTATGACATAAAAGTCAGATTATGAATTACAAGATCAATTATGAAATACAAAACTTGAAATTATGGTTTAAAAAAAATTATGAGATAAAAAAATCATCAAAATTATGATATAGTAAGTCATTATGAGATTCTAATTACTAATTATGAGATAAAAAGTCAAATTTATGGCATAAGTTGACAAAAGTTGAAATTATAGCATAAGAAGAAAAATGAAGTTAAGGGGGGAGAAAAAAAATCAAAATTATGATAGACTAAGTCATAGTTATGAGATAAAGTACTAATTATGAGATTAGATAACATACTAAGCCTAATTGAAATATAAGGAAAAAAATTAAAAAAGAAACTGAAAAAAGCAGTGCAGTCTCATTAATGATATGTGATATAAATGCATGCGTACATAGACCGAAATTCAACATGAGCACAATAAGTTTGTGTAAATCGTTTGCAAAACCATTCTTATGTAAACTAGTGCATTATTCCAAATTAATTTACAATTAATAAAATCTATAAAGCACATCTAAATGTTGCAGTGCATAAATTGTTAAAAAAAAAAACAGTATAATTGCAAGTATAAATCATCTTTTTGATCATCAGTGTTTTTCAAGGTATTAACTATATTCCTTGTATCTTAAAAAAGACTGATGGCTGAAATGTTGGTTTTATAAATAAATAATCTTAAGAATGTATTAGAGATGACCTCACAGCCTTATTTTCATTCGCATCAGACGAACTCCAAGGTCCAAGGACGCCCTTAATGAGATGTTAATGCTATTACTAGTGACTGCCACACCCACACCGTAGGCTCCGCCCACAGCTCCGCCTCACATGACACGCACACACACACACACACAGAGACACGCAGAACAGGCTCACGATCACTGGAGAAACTCGTCACGTGTGTCACCATATCAGGTTTTGTTCATTTTTCTATATTTTCAGACATTAATATTTTTACTTTTTCTTTCCTTCCATTTTCATTCCCCCTCCACCCTTTCCACCACTGCTTTTGCCCTTCCACCCCACTCGGCAGAAGATCCTATCACTCCTACACTTACTACCTGTAAGTAACCACTTTGTGAAAACTAGTTGCAGTGCTTTCTCTTCCACGCCTCTTTTGATATTCCATGCATGATTCCGAACCCAGTGACTTCCTTCCTTCCTCCCTTCAAACTCCAGCCCGGCCGGACCCGCGTCCGCCGCCGCTGCTGCCGCCGCTGCCAACGTGTGCTTTTAATGATGGATGCTAAGACCCGACCGAACCCTGGCTTCGCTAAACTCGCCTTTTTGAATCATTCATCACAGCGAACGCTGGAAATATGGTAATTCCTCTCTGGAGGAGATTCTCTTTGCTGCTGCCGTTTGAAGGGGAGGATCTGATCTGATCTGATCGGATGAAAATTCCCTTAGAGCTTAAGAAACAGCATTACGAGCGCAAGAGTCCAGTTTTCCCCTTGCGGTTTGACGGCCGACGGGAAAGCTGGACCTTTTTCCGTCGGCGGCGCCTGCGTTAGTGCATCGACCCATGCATCGGCCCCGAAATTCATCGCTTTGGTTTCTTTCCCTCCATGTTTATCTCAGTTCTGTTCTGTTGAGTTCTGCATGAGTCTGTTAAGCGCATGTTAATCATCATCATGTGTCACACACACACACACACACACGTGATCTGATTAGATAGAAGTTAACATGTACAAACGTCATTAGATACAAAATATCAAATCAAGTGTCTTTTAGTTTAAATGCAATCTTTAGTTTGACATGAGAAAACAGATGTAGTGTTTGTCATTGTTCTTGTTTCTAGATCTTTGAGACACTTGATCTGATGAAGGACATTCACACATTTTTAATTCATATAGTTTTGTGTAAGTTGTATGTTGAAATATATGTGGAATATTTGTATCACTTACTATAAGGTCCTATTTGTTTACAATGCTCATTAATCTTTCTGATGCCTGTGTAATATTCTTAACAGATATATATTTAGATTTTAATAATGCACACTGAAACAATATTAACTCTAAAAATGCTAGAAATGTAACAAATAATTACTAAAAATGTCAAGAAACACATTGAATTAAACATTACGTTTTTTTTTTCATTTTAAAGTAAAAAAAAAAAAAAAAAAAAAAAAAAAAAAATCTTGTAAAACATGTTCCAATAATGTATATTTTTATTACAAAAAAAAAAAAAAACAATATTTTTTTACAGTATATAAGTAAATGGTGGAGTTAACATTATCTAGTTGTTTGGATAGTTAATTTTTAGGGATGTTATAGTCATTTGAATGCATGCAAATATCTAAATGTCTTAAATTAGATGCAAAATATTAAATTTATTATTGATTCATTTTATCAGGTCCATTAAATAATACTAACAGATGCATCTTTTGATTTTATAATAATAAAAAACTCTGAAATTGCTATTAAATTTCACAAATAATTACTAAAAATGTCAGGAAACACACTGAATTAAACATTACATTTTTAAGGATTTTTAATTAATTAATTAATTATTTTTTGTATTTTCTTGTAAAACATGCTACAAAAATCTATATTTTTTTATTTTTAAAAATAAAAAAATCTTTTTTTTACAGTATAGTAGTAAATGGTGAAATTAACATTTAACTAGTAATTTGAATAGTTAATTTTTAGACACGTTATAGTTGGATTAAATACTTTGACCTGGTCATTTGAATGCGTGCAAATGTCTAAATGTCATTCATTAGATGCAAAATATCAAATTTATATTTTAAATCATGTTGTCAGGTCCTTTTATAATAATATTAACAAATATATCTTTTGATTTTAATAATGTACACTAAAAGAACGGTGTAGAAATAATTTTAACTCTGTAATTGGTAGTAAATTTGACAAATAATTACTAAAAATATCAAGGAACACATTGAATTAAACATTACATTTTAATGTGAAAAATAGTATTTTCTTGTAAAACACGGTCCAATAATCTATATTTTTTATTTAAAAAAATTACCATATTTTTTTTACAGTATATTAGTAAATGGTGAAATTAACATTTAACTAGTTATTTGGATTGTTAATTTGTAGAGATGTTATAGTTGAATTAAATACTTTGACACAGTCATTTGAATGCGTACAAATGTCTAAATGTCATTCATTAGATACAAATGATCAAATTTATATTTGATTCATGTTATCAGATCCATTAAATAATATTAACAGATGCATCTTTTGATTTTAATAATGTATACTGAAAAAAAAATAGTTGTAGAAACAATATTAACATTAAAAGTTCTAGTAAATTTCACAAATAATTGCTAAAAGTGGAATGAAATTGTGTTTTCGTGCAAAACATGCTTCAATAATCTACATTTTTTAATTAAATTAAATAAAAATACTGTAAAAAATGTACAGTATATTAGTAAATGTTGAATTTAGTTAATTACATGTGAATTTAAATGTCATTCATTAGGTACAAAATATCACTAAAATATATTTTTTTAGTGTATTAATAAATGTTTAAATTAACATTTTTTTTTCATTGCTAGTTCTTGTTAATAGTTGATGTGAACAAATGGGACCTCGTTGTAATGTGTTTCCCACTTAGTGAAGTTTGCTGCTGCTCCGGCATGAATTAGTGTAGTTTATTTTTAGACGACTCTGCTGACAAATTTGAGATTTAATCTGGTTTCTACACGTTGAGGGATTCTTCAGACGTGACATTCGTGGAGGAATGTGAGTCGGCGTGTGTTTGTGTGGGGATTCGGAGCCTCAGCCAGGATTAGAATAAAACTGGAGCAGATCTGGAGTCTGTTGATCAAATCCCCCGATATGGCAAAGATCTCCTGCATTTATAACTCTCACTATATTTGGACACAGATACTGCAGCACATTCCTCTCCTGGAATTACATTATCATCCGTCTGGTCTTGCGCAGAATCTGTCAGTTTTTATCCGAAGTGACTTACCTGAAAAATAACAGAGGAGAAACAACATATTTACTTAGAAAAAGTCTGTTTTACTTGCACTAATCAGGTGCAGTGCAATGAAGTCTGTACTTTTGGGGATTTTGATTCATTCCAGTGAGTCTTTTGAATCTGTTCATACAAAAGATTCATTCGCTGATTTGTTCAGTGGCTATATCTGCAAATTACATACATTTATGACAGTAGATACAGTATGAGCCATTAAAATTTGTTTCTTTTACAGCTGAAAGATGTCTTATGCTTTATTAAAGATTGTGTATCATCAAATCTAAAAGGTTTGATTCAAAATGATTCATTCACTTAAGTGAATTTTGGGTTTGGATTAATGTAGTGATGAAAACAGAAAGTAACAAGTTTTTAATCATTTTTTTCATCGTTTTATCAGTTTTCCACAAAGGAATCTTTTATGTTATGAGTCACTGAATCATTCAGATTGGTGCTTTAAGCACAGACTGAATCATTTGTTTTACTTCAGTAGCTTCATAATGAACGAACTGACTCTTTCAAAATGAATCATTCACTTAAGTGTGAGCTTGGAGTTAGGATTAATGTTGTAATGAAAACAGAAAGATAAACTTGCAACATAGTAACATTTCAAGTGAATGAATCATTTTGAACAAGAGACAGTTCGTTCATTATGATGCTTAAACACTAAAGTCTTTTAAAGGATTTGAAGCTACTTTTAATAAAGCATAATAAGACTTTTAATCTTTTTGTGAATAAATGCAGTGGCCTTTTCTGCAGATTGCATATTTATGCCAGTATATGCCAACAAATGAATCTTTTTTTAACAAGTCATTGAATCATTAAAATTAACTTAAAAAACGCCAATTCATTTATGACTTTATTGTGCTTTATTAAAATATGCAAATCTTCAAATCATCTAAGAGACTTTAGTAGCATTTAAGCATCATAATGAATGAATCAATCAGAATGAATCATTCACTCAGAAGATTCGTTTAAACGAACAAACAAAACACCACTGGTGAAATTTTACTGCTCTGAAATCCTGCTTGACTTTATTAATGTAATAATAACCAATTTTACAAATATGCCTTATTTACTAGTAATTTCTGAGTTAAAATTGTTTCAAAATAAGTCTGGACCTTAAGTCAAGCAGGATTTCAGAGCAGTAAAATTTCACCAGTGGTATTTTGTTCGTTCGTTTAATGATTCATTCTGATTGATTCATCCATTATGATGCTTAAACGCTACTGAAATCTCTTCGATGATTTGAAAATGTGCATATTTTAATAAAACACAAAGTCATAAATGAATTTGTGCTTTTTAATATCTTAATTGAAATGATTCAATGACTAATGACAATGAAAAAGATTCATTTGTTGGCATATACTGGCATAAATATGCAATCTGCAGAAAAGGCCACTGAATTTAGTTTAATTATATTAAAAGTAATTGTACAGACAGATATAGTTGCAGTAGTTTGGTTCACAGGTTTGTATGAGAGTTTAATGCTTCATAAGCCCTTGTGATTCATCCCGTCTCCTCAGGGAGGTTTTATGAGGATTTGCTCGCTCCGATTCCCCAGGTATGCCTCTTGCACCCATTAATAGTCGTTAATTAGACTTTAATTTAATTATGGAGTCTGATTGCTGTCGGTGACTCATTTCCAAACTTTCCCGTGCCGCCTCATCCGATCGCATTACCATTTGAGGTAAACAGGCCGTCTGATCGCCGGCTCTTATTATCTGCATCAGAGAGCGACGCACCGGCGACTCGCGGCCGCCGTACGACGGGGAAATCGACTCGCTCTACCTTCCTCTCTCCTCCGCAGCGCAGGAGCCGTCAGCCGAGACAAATGCGCATCCTCTTGTTACAATTAATTTGTTTCTTGTTCTGCGTGAGCCCTCGGTGAAGGATTTAATTAAGGCCTCCCGCTCGCTCAAACGCAGAGTTAAACAGGCCGCTCTGGGAGAGAGAGAGAGAGAGAGAGAGAGAGAGAGGGACGAGCGCCAGGCACTTTCTACTGAGCTTTCCTTCTAGTCTTTGAGCGAGATGCTTTATGTCAAGTCTTTACAGTGTGTGACTGGAGGAGCAACATACAGCTCTAAAACACTCAATTTAAGGCAAAATATGCTTCAAATGTCTAATTTTCAAATATCTGATTAATCCTTTCTAACAATCTAACACTCTGTGATGCACGCCATGAGTTTGTCTGTCCATAAATAGAAAAAAAGAGAAATATGTAAGAGAGAAAAATAGAGCAATAAAAAGAGAAAATACTGTGTGATACGCCACAATCACAGAAAAAAAAAAAAATTTTAAATTGTAAATATTTTTTTATAACAATAGTAATATTATTTAAGATTTACCAAAATAAAAATATTATTTTAAATTACTAAATAATACATAACGGCAAAAATTATATAGTACAATTTACAAGAAAATTCCATTTTAGTCTTTCTGCTTCAAAATGTCATGTTTAATTCAATGTGTTTAATTGTTTTATGTAATTATTTGTGACATTTACTAGCAGTTTCTGAGTAAAATTGATTCTAAATCAAAATGCATGTAGAGTCTGTAAAAGAATCTTATAGAAAGGTCTATAAAGAATCATTTATTATTAGAATCTAGAATCTTTATTATGCCTTATTTTTTTCATTAATGAATTTGTGCTAATAAATTAATTTTAATGATTCAATGACTCGTTAAAAGAAAGATTCATTTGTTGGCATATACTGACATAAATATGCAATCTGCAGAAAAGGCCAATGAATTTATTCACAAAACAACTGAAACAAGTCTTATTATGCCTTATTAATGTAATAATGACTAATTATGTTTTAGGCTTTTTTGGCCTTTTCTGCAGATTGCATATTTATGCCAGTATATGCCAATAAATGAATCATTTTTTTAATGAGTCATTGAATCATTAAAATGCATTTATTTAAAAAGCACCAATTCATTTCTGACTTCATTGTGCTTTATTAAAATATGCACATCTTTAAATCATCAGAGACTTCAGTAGCGTTTAAGCATCATAATGAATGAATCAATCCGAATGAATCATTCACTCAAAAGATTTGTTTAAACGAATTAAATCCTGCTTGACATTCACTGGGAAAAATATGGTCTAGATTTATTTTAAATCAATTTTTACTCAGAAATTACTAGTAAATAAGGCATATTTGTAAAATAATGTAAAATTATTACATTATTAAAGCATAATTTGCATATTTATGCCAGTATATGCCAACAAATGAATCTTTTTTTTTTAATGAGTCACTGAATCATTATAATTAAGTTATTAAAAAGCACAAATTAATTTATGACTTTATGATGTCTTATTAAAATATGCACATCTTCAAATCATCGAAGAGACTTCAGTAGCGTTTAAGCATCATAATGAATGAATCAATCAGAATGAATCATTCACTCAAAGGATTTGTTTAAACGAACGAACAAAACACCACTGGTGAAATTTTACTGTTTCGAAATCCTGCTAGACTTACACTTAAATATGGTCTGGATTTACTTAGAAACTACTATTTTTTTTTAGTAAATTTCACAAATAATTACATAAAACAATTAAGCACATTAAATTTTGAAGCAGAAAGACTAAAATGGAATTTTCTTGTAAAGTGTACTATATAATTTTTGCTATTTTGTAGTATTTAATACTTAAAAATAATAACAGCTATATCTATACAGTTTATAACTGATAAATCATTATTAATTTTATTAAACTAAATTGAATAAAGTTAGCGTTTTTGATTTATTGCACCATCTTCCTTGAACTGTATACTGAGGGAAATGGAAAGAAAGTGCATGTAGTAAACATAGCTGTTTTTCTCTCTCTCTCTAAAGGCTGACAAACATTTATTCCATTTGTAAGAGCCTTGAAATATTTATTTGCAGCATGTTGGGACTCAGTGTGAACTTCATGAGCGGAGAGATCTGGTACGTGGACGTTTTAGCGGAGTAAAGGTTATAGTGCCGGCTAATAGTTTAATGGACGTGATAATGCCATTAGTGTAGCTGAGGATGTAGGAGATGTTGTACTGGCCTTCAAGAGTGTTCTGATGATATTGATGCACGAAAAACATCTGACGGTTCACTGAGGGTCATACACTTTAATGCATAAATACTGTAAATTGAGTTTGAGGGTTTGAGTTATTCTATAGCGCTTGTTGCATATTGATGCAACACCATAATAAGTTAATATAAGCGTTTCTGACAGATGCTCGTACTGCTGCGCTCAGCTGATGAGCGGCAGATGTTTGAGCTTCACCTGCAACAGTTTAATTAAACTGTCAACACATTACATCTTAATATTTCCGCACGTCATATAATCCTTCATGCCTGAACTGCACATTCACATAAACACACATCAGATCATATTAAAATGACAAATCAAGCTTTTTGCTCCACCTTTATTTTTTAGTGCAGCATTGCAGATATTTTCAAAATATGATCAAATGGAAATATACTGTAAGTGCTGCCTTGATGTCTTTGATTCACGTAAGAAAGGACTTACGCTGTCCGATCTGATTGTTGAGTTAAACTGAAAAAGGCTGATCAAGCTGTAATGCATCAAAACATTTTACTGCAATTTTTATGAAAAACATCATATAAGTAAGTGTTCCGTACTCGCTTAATCTGCTTAATCACTTTCAGTTTATTTTAATTTTGCAACAGATTTACTGAATATGATTCACTGAAGAAGGCTTGATTGTTGACTGCTCTGTTGCAAAATTAAAATAAACTGAAAGTGATTAAGAAGATTAAGCGAGTACGGATTCCTTACTTGAATATGATGCAGTTTTTATTATGCAATTTATTATGCAATAATTTGCATTACTTATTAGATTATAATAATGAAATAATATAATAATATTTTATATGCATATAAAATATAATAATTAATATAATACAATAGTTATTAAAATATATAATAAGTTATTATGAATTATTATTGATATAAATATAATAAATAATAAGAATTTAGAAATTAAATATAAGGGAATTTACTCTTGAATTGCTGGTTTGAGACAAACTGCATTATTTATAATGTGCACAGATGAATAAGTAAAATGAAAATTAATTAAAATAATCAAGTCAATTAATATAGATGTAATAATAAGCATATGTGACCCTGGACGGTAACACGGGTATATTTGTAGCAATAGCCAAAAATACATTGTATGGGTCAAAAGTATTGATTTTTCTTTTTGCAAAAAATCATTAGGATATTAAGATCATGTTACATGAAGATATGCATTGCTAAAAACTTCATTTGGACAACTTTAAAGGTGATTTTCCAATATTTAGTTTTTTGCACCCTCAGATTTTCAAATATTGTCCTAACAAACCATGCATCAATGGAAAGCTTATTTATTCAGCTGCTTTTAGATGATGTGTAAATCTCAATTTAAAAAAACTGACCCTTATGACTGGTTTTGTGGTCCAGGGTCACATATTGAAATGAAGCAGACTAGGTTTATGCACTTTATGAAACCCCACCCCAGCGTGCCGTCGTTTCAGTATGCATGACCACAACTTCTCCTTTAAGAGCAGAGAATGCTGGGAGACTTGTGCTTGTCTGAGACGTCAGTGTCTGTGAGTGAAAATGTGCAGGTGACCTCTGTATCTGCGGGAAGTGCGTTTGATGGCGCGCTGACAGCTCATGTCAGGCTTCAGTGCTCATTTCAATACGCCGCTCAAATCATCAGTCATACATACTAATAGAAACCTAACGCTGCTGTGAGCTCAAAACCCTCAGACAAAGAGCAGCTTCACTATTTAATAGAGAGACACTTATAGTTTGACTGATGGAATCAGCTTTCATAGATACCTCTATAATACCATGTATCATATACATCTATATCAGCTTGCTGTGAAATAGTTTTCACTGTCCTGAAGTAAGAGGGAGTGATGTTTGCATATGCACACTCATGCCATGATGATAGGGTGCAGGCTGTGGTTGCTAGGGTGGTTGATAAGATGTTTTGATGGTTGCTAGAGTGTACAGGGCAGTTGCCAGGGAGTTGTTATGTGGTTATTGGAGTTAGATGCTGTTTTGATAGTTGTTAGAGTGTTCTGGTGGTTGCTAGGGTATCGCTGTGCGGTTCCTAAATTGCTTTGGGGGTTGATAGGGTCTTGCTATGTGGTTTAGGTCATTGCTAGGTGGTTGCTAAAATGTTCTGATGGTTGCTAAGGCGTTGCTGTGCAGTTCCTAAATTGCTTTGTGGGTTGATAGGGTGTTGCTATGTGGTTGCTGAAGTGATTGGTGGTTGCTAGAAGGCTGTTGTGTCGTTGATAAGGAGTTCTGGTTGTTGCTAGGGTGTTGCTATGCAGTTCCTAAAGTGTTCTTGTGGCTGTTCTGGTGGTCAGGTGGTTGCTAGGATGTTGCTATGTGGTTTTTAAAGTGTTTAGTGGTTGCTAGAGTGCTGTTGAGTGGTTGGTAAGGATTTCTAGTAGTTGCTAGGGTGTTGCTATGCAGTTCCTAAAGTGTTCTGGTGGTTGTAATAATGGTCAGGTGGTTGCTTGGGTGTTGCTATGTGGTTGCTTAAGTGTTTGGTGGCTGGAAGAGCCCTGCTGTGTGGTTCATAATGAGTACTGGTGGTCGCTAAAGTGTTCTGATGGTTGCTAGGGTGTTGCTATGCAGTTCCTGAAGTGCTTTGGGGGTTGCTAGGGTGTTGGCATGTGGTTGCTGAAATGATTGGTGGTTGCTAGAGTGCTATTGTGTGGTTCATAAGTTCTGGTAGCTGCTAGGCTGTTGCTATGTGGTTGCTAGGGTGAATGTTAAAGAGTTCTGGTGGTTGTTAGAAGGGGTGGGTGCTAGGGTGTTGATAGACAGTTGCTAAGGAGTTCTGGTCATTGCTTTAGTGTTTAGGGGTTGCTAAGATGTTGCTATGTGGTTTCTAGAGTGTTCTGGTGGTTGTTATGGTGTTTAGGTGGTTGCTAGGGTGTTGCTGTGCAGTTCTTAAAGTGTTCATGTGGTTGCTATAGTGTTGCTGTGTGGATTTTAAAGAATTCTGGTGGTTGGTAGAGTGTTTGGGTGGTTGCTAGGGTGTTGATAGGCAGTTGCTAAGGAGTTCTGGACATTGATTTAGTATTTAGGGTTTGCTAAGATGTTGTTATGAGGTTTCTAAAGTGTTATGGTGGTTGTTATGGTGTTAAGGTAGTTGCTAGGGTGTTGCTATGTGGTTGCTAAAGTGTTTGGTGGTTGATAGAGTGCTGTTGTGTGGTTCATAATGAGTTCTGGTGGTTGCTAGGATGTTGCTGTGCAGTTCTTAAAGTGTTCTGGTGGTTGTTAGGGTGTTGCTACGTGGTTGGTGAGATCTTTAGTGGTTGCTAAAGTGCCCATTGTGTTGTTCATAAGGAGTCCGGGTGGTTGCTAAAGTATTTTGGTGGTTTCTAAGGTGCCATGTGGTTTTTAAAGTGTTCTGGTGGTTGCTAGAGAGCTCTGGGTGGTTGCTAGGGTGTTGCTAGGTACTTTCTAATGTGTTCTGGTGGTTGTTAAAGTGTTGCTCTGTGGTTAATGAAATGTTTCAGTGGTTGCTAGAGTGTTTCGGTGGTTGCTAGGGTGTTGCTGTGTGGTTGCTAAGTTGTCCTAGTTGTTGCCGGAGTGTTGCTTTTTGGTTGCTAGAGTGTTCATAATGGTTATAGGTTGTTGCTGTGTGGTTTAAAGTGTTCTAGTGGTTTCTAGAGTGCTCCGGGTGATTACTAGGTAGTTTCTAACGTATTCTGGTGGTTGCTAGGGTGTTGCGAAACAGTGATTAGAGAAACCATTTCTACTGTATCAAATCTAAAACAATTTTTTTTTTTGTCTTTTTTCGTTTTTTCCTTACATAACTGACGGTTTCTTATCTTGAGGTGGTTTTATGCAACTGTATGAGCAATAGTAATGGTGACTAGCGAAGATCTGCTCCACTGAAAACACCCAAACATTTCCACAACTCAGAACATTTTGTATTTCACTTCTTCTTCTGTAATTTTACTTCGCTTGTTATTGAAAGCCAAATTCTGCATAAGTGTTGCATAAGAGTTGCATGAGGAGCGCTCGAATACAGCGACAGTAAAATTGAGCAAATAAAATCAGTGCAATTTTCCCCACTGAACGTCTTCAGCTATCGCTGACATATCAGACGGAGCGTTTTGTAGAATTAGAGCTGCGTTCGCCACATTAGCCAAGCCTGCGTCGCTCTCAGTATCACCCAGAGGTGAGTGTCAGCGAAACACCCAGATTTATATCTGTAAATGAGGAACAGAATGGTTTTTCTGTGTTTTTTATGTGCCACTGGTTGGGACGGAGTGCTCCGCTCAAGGGTACATCTGCCGCGCGGCTCTCCGGGGGCCCGGGGCCATCGCCGTGGCACGACGGGGGCTTTTATTTATGTTTCTCTCCCGGAAAACACAGAGAAACTTACTTGTGTTTAAAAGAGCCTTTTTTCCAAGTCTATCAGCGCAGACTCGCTCTATCTGCGGGGGTTCAGGTTAAACTTCAAATGGATGTGTTTACGCCTGGAAAAATGGAAAGGAAAGAGAGAGAAAATGTCTCGGGTTGTGTTTGAAAAAAATAAAGAGAGAAAACAGAAATGGAAAGGTCTGAGGATTGAGTCTGCAGGGACAGTGACTAAAGTAGCCCGGCGGCATTAGATATGCATGAGCGCTGAATCATCGCCGCGCGGCGAGCGAAAGCGCAGCGGGAAGGTGCTTGTGTACTTTGCGTTGTCCTTCCTTCTGTCCTAAGATGGCTGGAGGCCATTTGAAAAGAATAAAAACAGATTATCTTGTAGAACTTTATTTTTTTAAACCTCAACTAAACTAAAGCTTCAGTGCTGCTTCAAGTTGGCAGTTCCAAAAAAATGCAGATTTTATTGCATTGGATTGAAACTTACTGACTGTGCCCACACAGGGCATAACAACTTCTCAAGAAAAATATGAATTACTTGTTATGCTGTATTATTACCAAATCTTGGATTTCATCTTTTTATCGACTTGTTTTCATTCAGTTAGCACAGGTTTTGTGTTTCTTTTTGGAACTGGTTGATCATAAGCCTCATTTATCTAAGCTCATGCACCTCAGGTTTTAAGCCAAAATTATCCTCAAATAATGCACTTTTTATTCAAAAACTGGTGCATGAGCTCAGATTCGTGAGGCCTATGATCAGTCAGTTGCAAACAGTGCAAAACCTGTGCTAACTGAAAGAAAACGAGTTAACTAAAAGACCGAATCCAATAAAACAGCATCGCAAGCAGTTTACAAGGCCTGTCATTTTTGACCATGATCATCAATTTAGCTAAAGGATTTTGAGCACAACACAAGGGTTAAGATGTTTTGCATGTGTTATTATTTTCGTGATAATGAATCTCATCTGTTTGGTGAATCTCTCATCTGAAGTGATGCGTTTCTTCTCGGCTGGTGTCAGTCTCTGAGAGCGGCGCTCAGCGTCTACTTCCTGTGTCAGGATTGATAGCGGCGTCTTTGCTGCTGCTGCTGCCAATCTGTCGTTTGTCATTTTCTCGTGCCCGGCAGCAGCGCTCCTTGTGTTTCATTTTGTTCAGAATTTCCATCTGAGTGAACATGAGGAGAGACACCATCAACAGCAATTAGAGAAAACACTTCTACTGTATTTATACAATTCAGAGATACTGTACTGAAATAAACGGCTTAAACCAGCCTCAGGAGGTTTTGAGGTTTCCAATCTACAAGTAAATATGAGTGAAATTTGCATATGCAAAACTCATGCCATAACGTTAGGGTATGTGGTTATGTGCTATGTGGTTGCTAGTGTTTCTGGTGGTTTCTAGAGAATTTAGGTGGTTACTAAGGTATTCTGGTGGGTGCTATGGTGTTATTAAAGTGTTTGGTGATTTCTAGAGTGTTTAGATGGTTGCTAGGATGTTGCTATGTGGTTGTTAAGGTGTTCTGTTGTTTGGTAAAGTGTTTAGGTGGTTGTTAGAGTGTTGCTATGTGGTTGCTAAAGTGTTCTGGTGGTGTCTAGGGTGTTGCTATGTGGTTGCTAGTGTTTAGTGGTTGTTAGAGTATTTGGATGGTTGCTAGGGTGTTGCTATGTAATTAAGGTGCTCTATTTTTTGGTAAAGTTTTTGGGTGGTGTCTAGGGTGTTGCTATGTGGTTGCTTGTGTTTGGTGGTTGTCAGAGTATTTGGATGGTTGCTAGGGTGTTGCTATGTAATTGTTAAGGTGGTCTATTGCTTGGTTAAGTTTTTGGGTGGTTGTTAGGGTGTTGCTATGTGGTTTCAAAAGTGTTCTGGTGGTGTTTAGGATGTTGCTATGTGGCTGATAAAGTGTTTGGTGATTTATAGGGTGTTGTTATGTGGTTGCTAGTGTTTGGTGGTTGTTAGAGTATTTGGATGGTTGCTAGTGTGTTACTATGGGGTTGTTAAAGTGTTTGGTGATTTATAGGGTGTTTGGTAAAGTTTTGGGGTGCTTGCTAGGGTGTTGCTGTGTGGTTGCTAAAGTGTTCTGATGGTTTCTAGGGTGTTGCTATGTGGTTGATAAGGTGTTTGGTGATTTATAAGGTGTTGCTATGTGGTTGCTAGTGTTTGGTGGTTGTTAGAGTATTTGGATGGTTGCTAGGGTGTTGCTACGTGATTGTTAAAGGGTTGTTAAAGTGTTCTGGTGGTTTCTAGGGTATTGCTACGTGGTTGATAAAGTGTTTGGTGATTTATAGGGTGTTGCTCTGTGGTTGCTAGTGTTTAGTGGTTGTTAGATGGTTGCTAGGGTGTTGCTATGTGGATTCAAAAGTGTTCTGGTGGTTTCTAGAGTGTTCGGATGGTTGCTAAGGTGTTGCTGTGTGGTTTCAAAAGTGTTCTGGTGGTGTCTAGGGTGTTGCTATGTGGTTGCTAGTGTTTAGTGTTTGTTAGAGTATTTGGATGGTTGCTAGGGTGTTACTAAGTGGTTGTTAAGGTGCTCTGTTGTTTGGTAAAGTTTTTGGGTGCTTGCTAGGGTGTCGCTGTATGGTTGCTAAATTGTTCTGGTGGTGTCTAGGGTGTTGTTATGTGGTTTCTAAGGTTTTCTGGTGTTTATTAGAGTGTTTGGATGGTTGCTAGGGTATTACTTTGTGGTTGTTAAGCTGTTCTGTTGTTTGAAGTGTTTGGGTGGTTGTTAAACAGTGATTAGAGAAGCCGTTTATACATAAATCATCAGATCACCAGACCAAACCAAACCAAAACTGGTTTAACTGGTTTTCTTAATTGGATTCTGGGTCATTTTTTTGGTTTTGTATTGAAAGCACTCAGCAACACAATTTCACATTTATTTCCCATTTTCTCTCAGCTTGCTCTTAGTTTTACAGTGAGTTTGACATTTGCAAGGAAATAGGCTGTTCACAGCGTTCTCAAATTCCCTGACGGTGTTCGGGAGGCGTTTCAATCACCTTTCGTCCCAGGTGCATAAACGACAGCGGCAGTCTGAACATCTCAGGCTTTGTCAGGTTTGAGCGCCGAGACGCCCATGAAATAACCAGACGATGCATCCACAACACTCCATTCCTCTCAAATCCTGCTTTGTAATGGAAAATATGACAATTTTGATGCGCAGAACAGTAGTAGCTCCAGTAATCCCATGTTACCAAGTGTCTGACAAAATGCAGACACAATAGAACAAAATACCAATCACATGTGTTAGTAGAAACCCACGGGTGATGAGTTTGTCAGCAGCAAAAATAGAAACCAGAACGAATATATTAACAGCGTTCGGATCAAAAACAGATTATCTGACAGTCTCGAATTAACCCGTTTTGCTGGTATAACTAAATGCGTATAGGTTGAATCAGTGATGTTAAATATTATATATAGTTTTGTGTAATGAGACTAGCATTCATCTATAAACTACTGTAGAGATGCTCTCACAATAGACCATTTAAACTCTCACTTTAGATGACAACATCCATTAAGTTACACTCGTGTGGCAGACGATTTGAAGCAAACAGTTAAGTGATTAGCTTCCCGTTGGGCAGAAATGTTGAGCAGCGGCAGGGAGCGGCTGCCATATGGAACGCAACTGAATCAACAAGATGGATTGGGAGGCGCCCGCGGCGGGAAGCTCCGTTAGCCCAGGGTCGCCCGTTAACATGGGTTCAGCGGTCACCTGCCGCTTTAAATCAATGCGAGGAGAAACACAAATACATTAGTTTGGACCTTGTGTTGATGGGTCTGAGAGAGACTTTTACCCTTCGCTCATCTTCATCATCATTATCATTACAGGATGTTGCAGTGATTATTATTCATTTGTCCCCAGCACAAGTTTGTGCACATAAAGGTTTTCATGGGCCAATGTAGATTTAAAATTCAAAGAGAGGTTTTGCATTTGGATATATGCTCACGATGTGATCAAAGACTGCATTTTGTCAAAGTTTAGGATTTTTTTTGTTAAATGTTAAATATTCTGGCTCAACTAACTGGTAAACAGTCTGAAACGCATGCAGCCTTTGATCTCACTCTTTCTGAAAATTGTATTTTTGCTATAGAAAGGCCTATAAATTAGAATAAAGATAGTGATTATTAATGTTGATATTTTGTTGTTTTTGGACAAACCAGTCAGAATGCATAAGGAAAATGTCTGTTGCATGTTATTTTTTATTGTAACATGCATAGAACAGAATTAAATTGAAAAAGTCTTAAAACAAAGCAGAAAGTCTTAAGTTTATTAACACATTGCATTAAATGTTGCATACGCTGCTTGGTATTGACTTGTTTTCCAATACAAATACCTGCACATCCTTAAATCGACATAATTAACTTTGATGGGAAATTAAGTGTAGGAAATGAAGTGGAAAACTTGTTTTTTGCAAAATGTAACAAAATTAAGAGTTTGTGCTTAAAACAAGAAGCAACATCTGTCAATGGGAAATGAAAACTTATTTTCCCTGTGAATTATGTTGAGCTTTTCTGAGACGTGTGTTCTTGTTTTAATCATAAGCTCACTTCATTTTGATCAATTTTTTAGAAAACAAGAATTTTAATCTTCTGTAAATTCACTGATTTATAGATACTTAGACATTTGCACTAGAACATGTATTTAATCTACTCATTTCCATAGTCTGTTCAAGCTCTGAGCTTCCTTTTTTAAAACTTAAAAAGAATTTGAATTATAAAGCAGTCGGCTGGAAGTTGCATTTTGAAACATTGATGCATTGCTAATAGGCATTTATTTTAGAGACCACACTGACTTCATAAAACCTGCAGAACCCCTCTAGAACAAACTGGTATTACATTTGACATTCTGAAATGATGGCTACGCCCCTGCTAGCATTGTTGAGCGCTGGGACTCTGTTGTTTGCAGTGCTTTGTCTTCTCGCTGCAGTCTTTAACCCGAGTGTGTCGCTGGAGTCATTAGCGTTTAGCGAGTGCGAATATATCTGAACCCACTGGATACGAGGAAACGAGCTGGGCTCGGTAATTGCTGAGCTACTGTCATGTTCCAGGGCTTTCTGTAGAGACTCTAATTTGTTTTTAAGTGTAGCGTGAGAATGTCAGCTCCAAGACAAATCTTTGCCGATACGAGCGGCTGAAATGTATGCCAATTTAGATGATGACAAGGCGCAGTAAATCCGAAGCCGCCGTTTGCGCGGCGTCACACCAGAGATTTAGTCTCCCGATCTCTGCACTTTGAAGTGTTATTACCTCACAAATCCCATTGTAGTAAATCAGATCTGAATAATTGGGAAAATAAATTAGCATAGAGTTGGAGTTTGAAGGAACAGGCATATGCCTTATTAGCATACAGGCGGATTATGTTTGGAAATGCTGGAGAAAGTGTTTTTGTGTTTTTGTGCCTTTTAAAGTATGTTTGTACTTTAACGTACTATGTACTGTCGAATACTACATATAATTATATATATTATATTCACACACATGCACAAGAGTCAGTTCCTTTGTATTAATTGCAGGGATTTTGCAGTGATTGTTTCTACAGTAACATCAGTAAGTGGCGCCAAGTGAATCTCTTTACAAATTAGTCATTACAATCATTCATTCAAGTGATTCATTCGGAAATTAATCAAATTAGTGAGTCGTTGAATCATTTATTTAATTAATTCATCCAAAAGCACAATTTCATTTAGGAACGAAACAAGTAACTGAGTCTTTGAATCATTAATTTAAGTGATTTGTTCAAAAGCACCAGTTTGTCGAATCATTGATTCATTCATTCAACTGATTTGTTCAAAAGCACCAGTTTGTTGAGTCACTGAAACATTCATTCAGCTGATTTGTTCAAACGCACCAGTTTGTTGAGTCACTGAATCATTGAATCATTTATTCTACTGATTTGTTCAAACGCACCAATTTGTTAAACATTGAATCGTTCATTCAACTGATTTGTTCAAACGCACCAATTTATGGAGTCATTGAATCATTTATTCAACTGATTTGTTCAAAAGCACCAGTTTAAGTCAAGTCATTGAATCATTCATTTAACTGTTTTCTTCAAAATCACCAATTTGCTGAGTCACTGAATCACTGAATCATTTATTCAACTGATTTGTTCAAAAGCACCAATTTGTTGTGTCATTGAATCATTCATTCAACTGATTAGTTCAAAAATGTTCAGAAATTCTGTTTTGTGTAGAAATATTTTCATTGGTGTAGGAAAAAACAACAAAGTAACTGGAAATATTGTGACTAAAATGTAGCTGTTGGTCTGAATATCAGTTGGAAAGTGTTAATTACCTACTGCCTTTTTCCTCACATTGACAAATCACACTGATTGATCCATTGCGCATCATGCACTTTTTATTGGCTATAATACTAAACACTGTAAAGCGTGTTGAAAACAGAAATATAATATATATGCATCATATATATGTAATGATATATATATATATATATATATATATATATATATATATATATATATATATATATATATATATGTATGTATATATATATACACAACATGTTGTATTTTTCTATTGTATGTAATTTAAAAGTTGCATAACAATGCCTTAATGTAAAATAAAAATAAAATAATCATACATGTAATCTAAAATATGCATGTATATATGTAAGTAAAAATGATGATTATTGATGACTTACAGAGGCATTCTTACAGATTTATGTGTATATATCAGAGATTTGCAGTGTGGTGTTGATGAGTGATCATTAAGGGCCAGATCTCAGTGTGTTTGTGTAGTTTTATTCGTGGAGCAGAGCTGCGGTCGCTTCTGAACAGCTCAGCATCTGTGAGCTGATGTAACGCCACACATACAGTAACACACTGATGACATCAGAATCAAGCACTTCCTGTTGCATCAGCATCATGTGGTGGAACAGCACACCTTTTCAGTAGATTTCCCAATGTTTTCCTCATTCATTTTCTCCATTTCGAAAAATTCCTCAATAAAAGTGTAGCACGGCTCATTTAGTTTGATTTAAATGCATAAATTGGCAGAACTTGACTGAGAACTCACTGTTTAGTTGTAGGTAAGGAGTTCAGAGTAATTGCTGCAGAAAGGGCCACTAACATACGTGTGTGTGTTACACACAATCCTCTCTGATGGAGAACATCCATCTTTTTTCCATTTGTAAAAGCTGGGATTGTGCTGACCTTCAGCAGATGAACGGATGAAGCAGAGAAATGGCTTCACTTTAATTTATTTATGTTTAATGTGGCCAGCCATCGCTGCTCTGTTTTAGACCACTTAAATCCGGCCAGGATCCATCGAGTCGCTGCGGTGGTTTCCATTAAAGATACGATCGGCCCCGGCAGACCCCCGAGACCCCGAGAGGAAGCGCAGATCGCATTAAAACCGCCGGCGGCCCCCAAAACACAAAACGCTCTGGAGAGTCTCAGCCGTTTACTGCCACCGTGTGCAGATGGCCGCATTAAAACTCGTATCAGTGCGTTTGTAAGGCTCTGGGTTAGCGATCGTTCGTCCAGGTGGGTTGATTACGACTCGAGTCCGTTGTGCCAATGACAGAGTTTTGCCAGAATCAAGTTTTAAGGCAAATCTGTCATCTTCTATAAATAATTTTCTTTATATAATAAGCAAAACCTAAAAAAAAAAAAAAAAAATATATATATATATATATATATATATATATATATAATATTATTTTGTGTGTGTGTGTATATATATATATATATATATATATATATATATAGTTTTATAAACATCAGTTTAGATTCAAATCTGTAAAAAATGGTAAATTAAATATTTTATGTTAAATGTAAAATAAACGTTTTTCATACTGTATAAAAAATAGGTTGTTGTATATATTACTTAATATAATAATAACTGTTTTCATTTAAAATTATAATATAATTGTAACATGTATTATAAAATATGACTAAAAATGTGTGTATATATATATATATATATATATATATATATAAATGTAAACATTTGTAATATAATATTAAATATTTATTAATATTAAATATAAGTATGTCATTTGAAAGTAATGATTTACATAGTGTATATATATATATATATATATATATATATACATTTAATTATGCTAAAAAAATACACAATATAAGTTGTTTAATAAATCATTTTTATTAATTTGATATATTAATCAATTTAAAAATAAAATGTAAAAAATGGAATTTAATTGCAGTTTAATGTAATAATAATATTATTTATTTAAAAAAATCATTCATAATTTCATACATGTATATGTCTGTGTATATATGATTTAAAAGTTGTTTTATAAACATCAATTTAAATTAATATCACTTTATAATAATGATAAATTAATAAAATATTTTATGTAAAAAATAAAAAGTTTTCACACTATATAAATAGGTTGCTGTAAATAATAATTTAATATAATGATAATTATTTTAATATACAATTATAATATAATATTAAAATGTATTCTAAAATATAACTAAAAGTGTATATATATATATATATATATATATATATATATATATAAATAACATTTTTAATATAATATAATTCAATTAAATATATATTAATATTAAATATAAGTAATTTAAATGATTTACATATAACTTTAAATATACTTAAATATATACAATATAAGTTGTTTTATAAATAAATAATTTTTATTCATTTGATATATTAATCAATTTAAAAATAAAATGTAAAAATTGTAATTCAATTGTAATTTAATGTAATAATTTATTTAAAAAAAATTAATTTCATGCATAATTTCATACTTATATATGTTTGTGTGTGTGTGTATTCTGATATATTGACGTATAAGGATTTTCGACAGGCCAGTTTTAAAATACAAATAATAATAATATATCTTGTGATTGTTCAAACATTAAGAATGTTGCGTACACAAATGTATATTAAAATTTAAAATTAAGTGATTTTAGTGTTTTTTCATCTTGATGAATTGGTCATAGCCTTTAAAAAATGTCATGTGGTGCGACCGTGATTTATATGAAAATTAATTCATTTCCTTAACATGCTTATTGGTCGCACCACATGACGAGTGGTCGCTCCAAATGATGCAAAGGCCCTATATCATTAAAAATCTATTTAAAGATATATATACATACATAAACTGTAAGTGTGATTGGGTTGAGATGGTGTGTTTTTACTGTTACCTGAGCAGTGTTAACCCAAATACAAACTAATATTGCATCAGCCTCCCATGACTGAATGTCATCATCACCAAAGACACACACATCCCGTCTCGCAGCCTCCCTTAATTAATGCTGAGGAGAGCGAGACGAGTCTTTGAGCAGCTGCGGCGCAGTGGAAGCGCCGGATCTCAGCTCCGTCCCGCCGCCCGAGGCGAAGCGCTGGTGTGTTGATCAGCTCTGGGAAGCTGCAGTCGGTTCCTGTTCGGGTGACAGCCGCTCTCAGGAGTGCGCATTAGTGAGCGGGAGCCGCGGGGACCGAAGGGCGTTCCCGTCTCCCCAAATCTCCCACTGCGCTTTTGTCTGTGTTTAACGGGATCGACTTTCTTATCGAGTTCGAGGATGAAAATGACCCGGTGAATTCATGTCAGAATCACAATCCTTGTGTCAGACCTGCTCTTACCAACACACTGATGCTGGGGGTTTTTAAACAACTGTTTTATTCACTGTATTTGATAAAGAACGATAAACCAGGGTGTACCTTTAAAATAAAGCTGAAATTGTGTTACGGCTTCGTGCAGTCGTCAAATCACAGAAGCTGTGATTTTATGTAATAAGTCTGTTTCAGAGTGAAGCGTGACCTACTGCATTCTTTTACGTGATTTAACATTTGAAAAACGGAGGAAATTACGACAGGATGAAATAGTAATTGTCATTTGTATTTGTAGTAGTATTGTATTTTAATGGTGAAATATTACAATATTAATTTATTACTTTTTTTATTGTTTGATTTAATAATAATATTAATTGTATTGATGTAAAATCCCAAAAATATTGGCTAAACTGTGCTGCAGTGATTTTTTTTAAAAAAAAACAAAAAAACAAAACAAAACAAAACATTTTATTTTATTTTATTTTATAGTGAGATATAACTACAGTAAAATTAATTTTTTTTATTATTTTTATTTGGTAATATTATTATTTTATTATTATTATTATTATTATTATTATTATTATTATTATTATTATAATAATTATAAAGTAATTAATTATATTGATATAAAATCAGAAAAAAAGTTTTTGCTAAATTGTCCAACTGTATTTTTTTCACCAGTTTATGTAAATTAATTTTTTTACCATTATTGCCATTTCTCAGAAATATTAGATTTTGTTTTTATTTTATAATGACATTTTACAATAGTAATATTTCTTGTTTTGTTTAATGTTTTTATTTAATAATAATAATAATTATTATTATTATTATTTTTATTATTATTATTATTATATTGATGTAAAATAACAAAAAACAATTGGCTAAATTGTGCTGCTGTGATTTTTATTTTTATTTATTTATTTATTTTTGTTTTCTGTAAAAAAAAAAAATCTTAAATACCTAATTTTTTTATTTTATAGTGAGATATAACTACAGGGAAATTACAATAGTCTTCTTTCTTACTTTGTTTACAATTTATTACTTTGTTTACTACACACACACACACACACACATATATATATATATATATATATTATAATGACATCTTACAATAGTAATATTTCTTAGTTTGTTTTGTATTTGTATTTAGTAATAATAATAATAATAATAATAATAAAATGGCTAAACTGTGCAGCTGTAAGTTTTTTGAAACATTTTTCTGTAAAATAAAATTATTTAATTTTTTTTTCCACAAATTGCTCTTTTATTCTATAGTAAAATATCACATTAGTAATATTTCAAATTTAGTTGAAGATTTTATTTTGCACTAACATTATCAGATATAAGTAGATATACATTTTGGCTAAATTATGCAGTTTTTTTCTTTTTTACAGTAAAATTGCAATGAGTCAATCATGCAGCCATTAGATAAATCCTGTCAAACGCATCTGGTTTCTCCACAGTCTCTCATGGTTTCTGCTTTTCCACAGAGAAGCATCCGTCTACTTCTAAAAGTAACGCAGGCTCTAAAGAACGACTGAGAATTGGGTCTGAAATGTGTTTTGTGTGTTTGACTGAAGGAAACTGGCGAAGAAGCGTAAGGAGACGCTGAGCAGCACGCGGCAGGAGATGACGGTGATGGTGAACTCCATGGACAAGAGCTACGCCGAGCAGGGCACCAGCTGCGACGAGGCCATTTCATTCATGGACACACACAACCTCAACGGACGCCGTGAGTCTCCCAAACCATGTCACAAACACACAAAAAAGAACCGTAAAGTGATTTGATGTGTCGTCTTTGACGACACTTATAATCCGTCTGTGCCGCCCATCCTCTTCTCTCAGCCAATCAGAGCTCTTCTCCTTTCCCACCACTTGGCGTGTTTATCATCAGATATTAACAGGTTTCCCACTGATTTCAGGTCAAATCGATCTAACATAACTACTGAACTACCTTTCTTCCTTCCTTTTTTTTCCCTTTTTTTTTTTATTATTCTGTTCTATTTTTTTCTATTTTTCAATTTTTTAAATGGCATTTTAATGGTTTAATTAAAATTTCAGTGCTCAAAAAGAATGTCTAATAAATTTTTATTTATTTAAAATTTATTTAAAAATAATTTATTTAAAATTTGAACAATTTACTAATTCATAAAAAGTTTAACAGTAATAGTGCCTTGTGAAATATAATATATATATTTTTTTTTTTTTTTTTTTTTTTTTTTCAGAAATTGATTTTTTGGGGGGATTCTGTTTTAATGACTTGATAATCAAAAACAATATCTAATGTAATCAAATTCTGTTTTATTTTTTAATTTCTTTTTACCTTTTTTAAATTCTATTGTAGTATTTTTTTTAAATACTCAAAAAGGATGTCTAATAAATTTGAGCAAAAAATGTTAACAATTTAGTAGTCCATATAGTGCCCTGTGAAATATTTATTTTTAGAAATTTATTTTTTCTTTTTTTATTCAACAATTTAAAATTTTATTAAAATGTTTTTAATAATAGTACCGTATGAAATGTTTATTTATTCAGAAATTTGTTTGTATTTTTGGATTCCACTTTAATGGTTTAATTAAATTTCCTTAAGTAATGTAAGTAATATATGTATAATATATGCACAATAATGTATAATATATTTCTGTCATAATATTTACAGACACAAGTCTATATCACAAATGAATTAAATTGTGACATTTTTTTACTGTGCCATTTGTTATTAAAATTGAACCAAATTCTGTTTTATTTTTCCTAAATTGTATTTTATTTTAATTTATTTTAATTTTTAAATTCTCATTTCAATGGTTTAATTAAAACTTGAATACTCAAAAAGGATGTCTAAGTTTTTATTTATACTTTTATATGTTTATATTATAATTTTAACAATTTATTAATTAATAAAAAAGTTAAACAATAATAGATAATAGTGCCATGTGAATTTTTTTTCTTCAGAAATTTTTTTTTTTTTTGTCCCTGGATTCCGTTTTAATAATCAAAAACAATGTCTAATCAATAGAATTCATAACATCTCAACTATTTAAAATATAATTACAGTTTTAACAATAATAGTCCCACATGAAATTTTTATTTCTTTAGAAATTTAATTAAGTTATTTTTGTATAAAATTTTAATGGTTTAATTAAATTTCTTTAAGTAATAAGTAATATATGTACAATAGTAATATTTTATTAAAATATAACCAAATTCAGTTTTATTTTTCCTAAATTCAGTTTTTTAAGCTCCATTTTAATAGTTTATCTTTTAATACTCAAAAAGGATGTCTAATAAATGTTAACGTGAAATTTTAGCAATTCATAAAAAGTTATTTAACAACAATAGTGCCAATCAATCAGTGGAATTCATGAAAATGTAACAAGTTAAGATTTAAAACAGTTCTAACAATAATAGTCCCACATGAATTTGGTGTTTGAATTTTTTTGAATTCCATTTTAATGGTTTAATTAAATTTTTATAAGTAATAAATGTACAATAGTAACATATTTCTGTCATAATATTCACAGACACTAGTCTATATCACAATCTGACGAAGAGTTCATCCCTCCTTCAGGTTTATTCATCCAAATTTTGCAGATAAATACTGTCTTTATGACTGTATTAATCGATTTCATCCACATTTTCCACATCGCAGGAATCACAGGGCCTAAATGAGTCATTAGTGTGATTGATCGAGAGCAGATTTACTGATGAAACTGTCTTTATGGTTTCTGTAGAGTCACAGTCAATGTGAAATATCAAGTCAAATGACAGCAGCTTTGATCACACGACAGCGTACTTTAATATTGCACGCGCGTCTCTCGGCTTCCCCTCGCCGTGACGGACGTGTGGCTCTGTGAAACGGCCACAAACGGGGATAAATAAATAAACACGGGCTTTTAGCGTGACCTTCTCCTGCCGTCCGTCTGCGCCGCTGTGATTGACGGACGGGTCGCGGCATCGCTGACGTACGGACGACACACGCCGGTCGGATTTATCATTCTCACGCTGACACGATCGACGCGAGCGATGAACGCTAATGAATCTGGAGGAAAACACAGCTGCTTTTTTCAAGTTAATGTCGTGTCGGAGTGGGACAGGGTTGATATTGTTAATTAAAATAAAACTAAACCATAAAAGTCATTAATATTAAAAAAAAATACATATTTTATTTCAGCTAGTTGCTAAAGCAACATTTCTTATTTTCATTTTTTTTAAATGACATTTTAATGGTTTAATTACAATTTTAATACTCAAAAATAATGTCAAACAATTTTTAATTTATTTTAAATTTATTTTAATTTTTTTCAATTTATTTAGTAATTCATAAAAAAAGTTTTAACAATAATAGTGCCCTGTGAAATATTTTTTCAGATTTTTTTTATTCCGTTTTAATGATTTAATATTTTAATAATCAAAAATGCTGTCTAATCAATAGAGTTAATAAAAGCTTATCAATTTAAGATTTTATTACAATTTTACCAATAATAGTAACATATGAAATGTTTATTTCTTCAGAAATGTTATTTTAATTTTGTTATTACATTTTATTGGTTTAATTCAATTTCTGCACAATAGTAATATATTTCTGTCATAATATTCTCAGACACTAGTCTATATCACAGTTTTATTAAATTGTGCCTTTTTTAAATTAAAATTTAACCAAATTCTGTTTTATTTAAGATTTTACTACAATTTTACCAATAATAGTACCATTTCAAATGTTTATTTCTTTAAAAATTCTATTTAATTTTTTTGTTCCATTTTTATTTTCTGCACAAAAGTAATATATTTCTGTCATAATATTCTCATTTTGATTAAATTATTATTTAAGTTCTAAATTATAATAATCTAGAACTAAAAGTTAATAAAAATGATATAGACATTTAAAAAATAAAAAAAAGAGTATTAATAAATTAAAAAAAAAAAAAACTGATAAAACACTGGTTTAAGGTTAACACCATATTAAAATAGAAATAAAGCTCATTTCATAATTTAATAATATAGTGTCACGTTTGATGTATATAGAAATGTAAATGACATGTAAATGTTTGTGAGTGTTTTAGAATTGAGATATACTCTTTATTGGCGTATTCATCACATCTTGCCTGCTTTTTTATTCTGAAAGCTGTCTCCTCGCCGTCGTCGTTTACCATGAAGACTAACACACTGAGCACCTCCGTGCCAAACTCCTACTATCCAGGTAAAGCTCTGCGTCACGTCTGCATGTTCACTCATTTCTGTCTGAAACTGCTGTGCTTTTGTCACGTCTGGTGCTTTGCTGTGCACTACTGAGCTTTATAGACCGCATGAAATAGCAATGGGACACCTTTCAGCCCACATCTATAACTTTCAGCTGAACGTAACAGTAAACCTACAAAAATACACTTTTAGAAGATATCTTGTTCAAAAGTTTGGGGTCAGTATGATTTTTATTTTTTTTTATTCAGTGTTAAAACTTTTTAAAAATTATAAAAACTACAAATAATAATAAAAAAAAATCATGAAATAGACTTTATCTAAAATACATATACTATTTTATTTCACAGTTTTACAATTAAAAAAACAAATAAAAAATACAAAAAACAACAAAATTAAAGAAAAATCATTTCAGTTATAAAAATTATTTAAAAAAGTGTTACTCAAAATAAAATAAAACAACTGAAATATACTAAACATACTAAAATAAAATGTAAAAATATATATATATTTCATTTTTGGTAGTTCTCCTGTTAATTTAGTTTACCTTGGTGTACTAAAATAACTAAAACTGAATTGCAAGTTAATAAAATTGCAAATAAAAATGACAAAAACAACAAAATTGAAAAAGAAAAATTATGTCAGTTATCATAAAAGTGTTAGTCAAAATAAAATAAAATTTAACTGAAATATTTTAAACATACTAAAATTAAATATAAAAAAAATATTTAGTTTTAGCTAGTTGCAATATTTGTCCTTTTTATTTAGTTTAACTTGACGTGCTAAAATAACTAATACAAGTTAATAAAAAAGAGAATAAAAATTACAAAAACAAAATTAAATTGAAAAAGAAAAAAATATTGGTTATAATAAAAATTCTAAAAAACATGTTGCTCAAAATTCAACTGAAATATACTAAACATACTAAAATATATTTTATGACTACTAATAATATTTTTTTAAAAAAGTGTTACCTGAAATAAAATAAAATACTGAAATATAGTAAACATATTTTAAAATTATTTTGTTTTGGCTAGTTGCAATATTTGTCCTATTTATTTACTTTAACTTGATGTACTAAAATAACTAAAACTGAAATGCATGTTAATAAACAAGTAAATAAAAAAAAACAAAATGAAACAGAAAAATTCAGTTATCATAAAAATTCTAAAAAAGTGTTTCAACTGAAATGTACTAAACATGCTAAAATAAAATATTTTTAAAAAATTATTTTATTTTAGCTTGTTGCAATATTTCTCATTAATTTAACTTGATGTACTAAAATAACTAAATTAAAATAACTACAACTAAATTACAGGTAAAAACAATTACTAAAACTTTAACTAAAATTAATATAAAAAACTGAAAATATTTTATTCATCAAGGTGCATCAAATTGATCAAAGTAAAAAGACATTTATAATGTTACAAAATATCTATTTTTAGTAACTGCTGTTCTGTTGAACTTTCTATTGATCTGTGAATGCTGAAAAATAAATGTTTTTATTTTAGTCACATGATTTCTGAAGGATCATGTGACACTGAAGACTGGAGTAACGATGCTGAAAATTCAGCTGCGCATCACAGGAATAAATTACATTTTAACAAATATTCACATAAAAAACAGCTGTTTTAAATTCAAATAATATTTAATAATTTTTACTATTTTTGATCAAATAAATGCACATTTTAAAAAAATCTTACCGACCTCAAACATTTTGCATTGTTTTTCTATGGGTAAGGCTGCTGACTATTAACATTTTTTGAAAGTCGGTCATGTCTGTGTGCTCGTTTGTCTCCTGTTTAACCTTCCTGACTAATGCAGTAGTGTGTTGATCTGGATCAGTGTGGACTGAACCGCTTTTCTCTTCTCTGTAAACCTCCGCACGTCTTTCGGCCGCGAGCAGACCCCTTCGTGCCGACCGCCATCTTAGGTGAGCGAGCCTCCCGTTTCTGTTTCCACACATGACGACGTCCTGAGAATAGCTTGTTTGTGTTGACGAGAGACAGACAGGAAGTAGATCTGACGCTTCCTCACATTCATACCTGCCTGCTTTTCTCTTCTGTGTGAGATTCGAGGGTTTATTCCTCCCCGAGCCGAGGCTTCACCCCATCCCATCCGCATTCCGTGTCGTGCGTGTGACGTCACGTATGTCTATGACCTCTCATGTGCATGGACAGATAATGTGGACCGGATGAGGGGGGAGTGACAGTGTGGCACGAACGAATAAAGCGACCCATGGTCATTTCCATCAGTGTCCTCAGACGCGCTCTTTACGCTCACGATAGCCTTCAAATCGCACTCTGTCAGCGGTAAATCGATTGTGAGTCTGTTTTTAGAACAGTACCCAGTTTAGTGCTGATCTGTCACGCTTATAAAGTTGAACGTTTTCACTATTTTAAATGAGAACTTGGGTTCAGGAAGTAAATTTCCCATTTTTGCATTTGAAAAACACACTTGCGAGGAAATTAATGAAGTAGGTGCACCATAAAGCGCTTCTTTTTTAGGGATAATTCACCCTAAAATTATCATTCAGTCATTGTTTGCTCAACCTCATGTTGTATCTTTCTTCTGTGGAGCAAAAAAAAACAGCTTTGGACCCCATTGAACGAAAACGTGAAAGTGGGGTGAGTAAATCATGGCAGAATAATGAGAATTTTTTGGGTGAACAATTCCTAATAGCTGATTTTAGGTAGGTGAAATAGCTACTGTTAAACTAGTTAAACCACGATCATTCAGTGTTTTCGGAATTACGTTATTTACGTCATGATTTTTTTTAAAAAGTGCAGGTTTTAGGCATCTACAGAAGCAGATCTCAACCCTGACAGCACGTGACTTGACCTTTAGTGCTGAAATTTGAATCTAATGAAATTAATGTAATTTAGTGCTAAATGGTGGTTAAAAAAAAAAAAAAAACATCTTTAGGAAAAGTGAAATGTGGAAATAATTTGTGATACCAATGTTGATTCAATTTGCAAAATCAAAAAAAAAAAAAAAAAAAAAAAAAAAATGTAACACTGAATCAGTCTTGATCCGTTACATTGTTTCACTTGGGAATAAACGTTGAAATGTGGTTGAAATAATGTCAGTTGTTCAATGCTGGAAATTTTTTAGTTTCAAATGGTTGTGAAAAGGTGAACAGATTAATCAACATTTACATTTTAGCAAGGTTTATCAAGTTCATCCTTGATCCCTGATCCACTGATGCTCATAAAAAAATAACAAATTACTTAGAAATCAACATTGACATTTTTACAAGATCTGTACAAAAAGGCAGACATTGAAACAATGTTGCAGTATCAACGTTGATTCGATTGCAAAATAAAACAAAAAAATAATTAATTTGGTAAATTTAAAATGGTAAATTTAAATGGTTGTGAAAAGGTGAACATATTATTAATCAACATTTAGATTTTAACAAGGTTTGTACAAAAAGTAAAGTGTCGAAAATGACATTGCTATATCACCATTGATTTGAATTGCAAAACTGAAAGAAAATTCTACAACAGTTCATCCTTGATCCATTGATTTGCCATAAATGAACATCATAAAAAAATAACAAATTACTTAGAAATCAACACTGACATTTTTACAAGATCTGTACAAAAAGTCAGACATTGAAACAAAGTTGCAGTATCAAAAAAAATGTAACACTGAATCAGTCTTGATCCGTTACATTGTTTTACTTGGGAATAAACGTTGAAATGTAGTTGAAATAATGTCAGTTGTTCAGTGCTGGAAATTTTTTAGTTTTAAATGGTTGTGAAAAGCAGGGTTGCCGCGGGTCCTTAAAAAGTCTTAAATTTAGTTTATCAAATTTAAGGTCATAAAAAGTCTTAAATTGTACAAGAAAGTCTTAATTATGATTAAGAGGTCTTAAATTTTAGGCACGGGAAGACCAGAATTGCGATACAGCTTAGTGTCACGATTAAACTTCAAAAGGCTGTGATTTCGTTAAATAAACATGAGCGCTGCGCGTTCAAAGTCCGGTGCTGAGCTGCTTCGTGTACTGCCGTTACCGGGGAAACACATGTCTGCAGTTCCGAATGCGCCATCTGCTGCCAGAGATTGAATGTGCATTTTCAATAAGCCTGTTGTTTTGAGTAGGGTATTCTTACAGTACAGGAGGCTGTAGTTTCAGGACCGCATTTCTAGGACCCTGTAATTTTTTTTTTTAATTATTTATTTTATTTTATTTTATTTATTTGTCGTATGTATGCATTAACAGCTCATACTATTTATAGCAGTTGCTATTCAATATCTGTATATTATTTTTAAGAAAATACTAAATGCAGTTGTTTAATTATATACACTTAATTATTGTCCTAACCAGCTCCTAATCCTAAACTTACCCCTGGGTAACCCTTTTGAAATATTTAGTCTAATTTATTTCAGTATATTCTAGATTTCTGTTCATTAGCTGCTGCGCTTCATGTCTGACGTGTGACCCACTTAACAAAGTGAAGTAAACGGTAAAACAATTGCCATACAAATTAGTGTGTTTATTAGTATTTCAATAAATTTAAAATAATTTGAATACAAATACTAATTTACAACATCCAGCAGCACAATGAACTGTTTTTTACAGTTAAATGGGCTAAATGGAGATTTCTGACACCCCCTTGAACACTCAAGTTTATGTCAGCTTTTACATTAAAAATAAGATGGCAAGATAAAAAAAATTAGTAGTTTCAATGGATCTAGTCTTTGGGTCTGTTTGATATTTCTTTGTTGGAATATAATTGCTAGATGGCACTGTCCCAAAAAATAGGGTCCTATAAATGTGGTCCTAGAACTGCAGCCTCTGGTATTGCAGGAACATAGTATTGGGGTTGTTTTTGTTCAGACCAAAGCGAAAAGCGACCCATGTTTTTACCCTGTAAACATGCAGAGCTGTAAATGTGAACTGGTGGATCATTAAGAAACACTAACATGTATTTGTATGTTTTTTTTAATTAATATAATAATTTATTAATGATAATTGTTTCAATTAATATAAGTAAAGTTTTGACTCTTCTTAAAAATTGATACTTTAAAGAAATGTGAAGTGTATCACTTTATACAACTTTTTGTTTTTGTGAAAAATCTGAACTGTAAATCAGTTTTCACAGTAGTTTAGTCATTTTACAGTTTAATATTTAACCATAGACATTGCCTTACCCTGCTCATATGGTATTAATTTTATTTGTGCAGGTCTTAAAAAAGGTCTTAAAAAGTCTTAAATTTGAGCTTAAAAATCCTGCAGCAACCCTGGAAAAGGCGAACACATTAATCAACATTTAAATTTTAACAAGGTTTATCAAGTTCATCCTTGATCCCTGATCCACTGATGCAATAAATGAACATCATAAAAAAATAACAAATTACTTAGAAATCAACATTGACATTTTTACAAGATCTGTACAAAAAGACAGACATTGAAACAATGTTGCAGTATCAACACTGATTCGATTGCAAAATCAAAAAATAAAAATAAAAATGGAACACTGAATCAGTCTTGATCCGTTACATTGTTTCACTTGGGAATAAACGTTGAAATGTGGTTGAAATAATGTCAGTTGTCCAATGCTGTAATGTTTAGTTTTAAATGGTTGTGAAAAGGTGAACACAAGTCTTATTAATCAACATTTACATTTTAACAAGGTTTGTACAAAAAGTAAAGCGTCGAAACGACATTACGATATCAGCATTGATTTAAATTGGAAAACTGAAACCAAAATTCTACAAAAATTCATCCGTGATCCATTGATTTGCCATAAATGAACATCATAAAAAAAAAACAAAATACTTAGAAATCAACATCGTCATTTTTACAAGATCTGTACAGAAAGACAGACATTGAAACAATGTTGCAGTATCAACGCTGATTCAATTTGCAAAACTGAAGCAAAATTCAACACTGCTTTGACCTTATTGACATTAAATAAATGTGAAAATGTTGTTGAAATGTCACTTGTTGTGTCAACACTGAAAACAGTGGCATTTGACGCAAAAACATTACTAAAGTGCTTACAATTTAGAATTGAAATTTAAACAAGATCTGTAGGAAAAGTAAAATGTTAAAACAACGTTGCAAGATCAATGATGATTCGATTTGTGAAACTGATACAAAATTCAACACTGATTCGACCTTGATTCATGACATTAAATAAATATGAAATTGTGGTTGAAATAATGTCACTTATTGTATCAGTGTTGAAAATGATGACATAATTGATCATAATTGAAATTTGAACAAAATCTGTAGGAAAAGTAAAACGTTGAAATGTTTCATTGCTGATTTGATTTGCAAAATTCTAACAATTCATCAAAAAACAAACAAACAAACACCAAATCAACCTTGATGCAAGATGTTGAATAAAACGTAGAAATGTGATTGAAATAATGAGTTCAACAATGTGAATAAGATCTGTAGGAAAAGTAAAACAATGAAACAATGTTGCAAAAACAATGTTGATTCAATTTGTGAAACTGATACAAAATTTAACACTGATTCGACCTTGATCAATGTTGAAAAACAATGACGTTTAATGCAAAAACTATTAATGTGCTTACAATTCAGAATTGAAATTCAGACAAGATCTGTAGCAAAGTAAAAGATTGAAACAATGTTTCAAGATCAATGATGATTCGATTTGCAAAACTGATACAGAATTCAACACTGATTCAACCTTGATTCATGACATTAAATAAATGTAAAAATGTGGTTGAAATAATTTCATTTGTTGTTTCAATGTTGAAAAACAATGATGTTTAATGCAAAAACATTATTAATGTGCTTACAATTCAGAATTGAAATTTGAACAAGATCCACAGGAAAAGTAAAACATTTCATTGTTGATTTGATTTGCAAAATTGTAACAATTCAACACCAAATCAACTTTGATCCATGATGTTGAATAAACACAGAAATGTGGTTGAAATGAATGCAAAAACATTAGACTGCAACAATTTTAATAAGATCTATAGGAAAAGTAAATCTTGAAGCAACGCTGCAAGATCAACGATGAATCGATTTGTAAAACTGATACAAAATTCAACACTGAATCATCTTTGATCTGTGACATTGATAATGTTGAAAAACAATGACATTTAATGCAAAAACATTATTAATGTGCCTACAATTCAGAATTGAAATTAAAACAAGATCTGTAGAAAAAGTAATATATTGAAACAATGTTGCCAAATCAATGTTGATTGGATTTGTGAAACTGATACAAAATTTAACACTGATTTGACCTTGATTCATGACATTAAATAAATGTGAAAATGTGGTTGAAATAAGGTCATTTGTTTCAATGTTGAAAAACAATGATGTTTAATGCAACAACATTCAAAAGTGCTTGCAATTCAGAATTGAAATTCAGACAAGATCTGTGGGAAAGCAAAAGATTGAAACAATGCTTCAAGATCAATGATGATTCGATTTGCAAAACTGATACAAAATTCAACACTGATTCAGCCTCGATTCATGACATTAAATAAATTTAAATGTAAAAATGTGGTTGAAATAATGTCACTTGTTGTTTCAATGTTGAAAAACAATGACATTTAATGCACAAACATTATTAATGTGCTTCCAATTTAGAATTGAAATTCAAACAAGATCTGTAGGAAAAGTAAAATGTTGATTTGATTTGCAAAATTGTAACAATTCAACACCAAATCAACTTTGATCCATGATGTTGAATAAACATAGAAATGTGGTCGAAATGAAAGCAAAAACATTAGACTTCAACAATTTGAATAAGATTTATAGGAAAGTAAAATGTTGAAACAGTGTTGCAAGATCAACGGTGAATCATTTGTAAAATTGATACAAAATTCAACACTGAATCATCTTTGATCTGTGACATTGATAATGCTGAAAAAACATGACGTTTAATGCAAAAATATTATTAATGTGCTTCCAATTCAAAACTCAAAATTCAAAAATTCAAATGAAATTCAAACAAGATCTGTAGGAAAAGTAATACATTGAAACAGTGTTGCAAGATCAACGTAACTTCGATTTGCGAAACTGATACAAAATTCAACACTAATTCAACCTTGATTCGTGACATTAAATAAATGTGAAAATATGGTTGAAATAATGTCACTTGTTGTGTCAACGTTGAAAAACAATGACGTTTAATGCAAAAACAATTCCAATGTGCAATTCAGAACTGAAATTCAAACAAGATCTGTAGGAAAAGTAATAAATTGAAACAATGTTGCAAGATCAACGTGACTTCGATTTGCAAAAACTGATACAAAATGTAACACTCGATCCCCGATAGGCCTGTTTGGAAAGTTGTATCGTCTACAAAACGGTGGATGTGATTTTTACTCGCTGAACCCGAGCGTGGAGCAGGTTGAGATCGGGCCTCGTCTCATGGCTTCATTCTGACACGTCAGACGTTTGAGAGTGAGTCAGTCAGAACGTCAGATAGTCTCTGGACTTCATGTGTAGCTGCTCTTGCTTCAACTATCTTGTTGCTTACACCCTTTTTCCTCTCTCTTCCTGTTTTCTTTCTTCACATTTAACCTGTTACGTATCCTCTAAAAAAGTGCCCATTAATGGTAAGTTGCCAATCGGCCCTGTGTTTTTTGGGGGTGACTGTCAGTGGGATCCGCTCCCCCCTCTCCCCTCAAGCCGTGTCGCCTCTCTCTCTCTCTCTCGCATGGCCTTGTGTGGCATTTCGCCCTCCCATTAGCTAGCATGGCCGTCACCCGTGGCCGCCCTCTTCATACGTGCAGTCACCCTCCACTCACCTGCATCCTCACATGTGCTTCCTTTTGGTTTTGGTTCCCGACCCTGTCGTGACGGTGCCGCATCCACACATCACCATTTCACCATTCGTGCGACCTCATTTTGACATCGGGTAGCCAGTTTCTTTAGCTAGAACAGACGGCTTGGTTTTGTTTTGATGTTCACGTGGTGCGGCGTTCTGTTTATGCACATGTTCGGATTCGACTCACCCGTTGTTCCGTGCTCATCTCTTCATGTGGTCGTCAACCTACTGCTCATCCATTCCTTCGCCGTTTCCCTCTGCGTTTGCTGACCCTTTCTCCCTCGCCTTTTTCCCGGCAGACGAGAACCACACCATGAACAGCGAGACCAGCAGCCTGGTGCAGTCGCACACTCACTCCTACAAGAAGCGCGAGGCCGTGGACGTCCCGTACCAGACGGGGCAGCTTCACCCGGCCATCCGCGTGGCCGATCTCCTCCAGCACATCACGCAGATGAAGTGCGCCGAGGGTTACGGATTCAAAGAGGAATACGAGGTGCGTCCTTTCGCTCGACTCTCCACGTTGCCTCGTCACACGTGTGCGTGCTGTTTGCATATCACTTTATTAGGGGTGTGACTCAAACGGAGATGTTTAGCAGAATGTCCGAGCTTCGGTTTGCTATAGAATAAAATTATAACATTTTTCAGAGTTTGGCCTAGAAATGTTGACATTTTTGCTCAACATCTCATTTTGAAACGACGTGAGAATGAGTCAATTATTCATTTTTGGCTCAAAAATGGTTTTAGTATTCACTGCAAAAACTGTCTTGCTCTGTGTTTTTGTCTTGTTTTGCAGTACAAATATCTAAACATTTGAAAAACTTTTTTTACCCAATTTTATACTTGTTTTAAGCATAAACCCACTTAATTTTGAGAAACAAGACTTGATATCATCCTGTTTCCCAGTACAAATATCTAAAATATTAATTTTCTTCTTCCATTGACAGATATTTATTCTTGTTTTAACTGTAAACTCATTTTTACATATTTTTCATGCCTTTTTTTTGAAAATTAAGTGAATTTGTGCTTGAAACAAAAAAAATGAACTTGGTTCAAAGGGAAATTTATTGATTTTTTTTAATCCTTTTACACATATTTTTTAAAAGTATAAACTCATTTAATTTTAATGCATTTTTCAAAAAAACAAGACTTAATATCTAATATCTAAGTAATTTTGCCTTCTTCCATTGACAGATATTTATTCTTGTTTTAACTGTAAACTCATTTACTTTTTACACATTTTTCATTACTTGAAAATATTTTGCATTTTGAAAATTAAGTGAATTTGTGCTTAAAACAAGAAAAAAACATTTAAAGAAGAAAGTATTAATTTTCTTAACCCATTGACATATTTTTGTTGCTGTTCTAAGCATAAACACAATTAATTCTGATGCATTTAAAAAAAAAAAAAACTTAATATCTAAGTAATTTGGCTTTACAGGTAAAAGTATCTTAATTTGAGAAGCAAATAATAATTTAGTTTTCTGTTTAAAATAAGATTATTTTGCTTACCCCATTGGCAAATTATTTAGCTTCTTCTAAGCAAAAACTTTTTCTGAAAACAAGACAATAATTTTTACCTGTCTAGAAAATCCTTCTTAATTTAAGAATTTTTAGACATTTTGGCTGGAAACAAGACAAAAAAATCTTCAGTAAGAAAAGCATATTTTTCAGTGTAGATAGTATTTTTGTCTTGAAAATTAAGTGAATTTGTGCTTAAAACAGGAAAAAAAAAAATCTGGCAATAGGGTCATGAACTTGATCCACAGGGAAAACTATTGATTTTCTTAACCCATTGACAGATATATGTATTTATTTTTTTTATTATTTTAAGCATCAACTCATTTAATTTTAATGCATTTAAAAAAAAAAACAAACGTTTAATATCTAATATCCAAGTCAGTTTGCTTCCCAAGTAAAAGTATCTTGATTTTTTTTTATTAATTTAATTTGTGCTTAAAATAAGAATTTTTCAATTGTTTTTCATTGTTTTAATCATAAACTGATTTTTGTAGAAAATAAATAGTATTGTCTTATTTTCCAGTACTTAAATATTCTTAAATTAAGAAATATTTTAAAATGACTTAAGAAACTAAGTTTATTTTTAAACAAGAACAAATAAACGGAATTCAAAGGCAAAACAGGATTATTTTTCTGACCCTATAGGCAGATATTTTTTATATATATATATATAAACAGACTTGATTTTTTTTTTTTACATTTTTTAGAAAACAAGGCTTAGTATCTGACTTCACAAGTAAATGTATCTTGATTTAAGAGTTTTTAAATTGTATTTTTGTCTTGGTTTCAAGTACAAATATATAAAAATATCAAGATTGAGAGGCAAAATTACTGAAGATAAAACTAAGTGAGAGCTTTTTTTGACCCCATCAATAGATTTTCTGTTGTTGTTGTAAGCACAAACTGACTTTTTTGATAAATTATCAAGTCATCTTGATTGTAAAGTAAATATTTGTAGATTTTACAGTGGAAAACAAGACAAAAACCCTGAGGTAGATGATTTTTTGCAGTATTTTTGTCCATGAGCTCATGTGATCACCAAACCGCTCCAGTTCTGTTGAATCCCGTTTTGGGCACAAGATTTAGCTCCGTTTCAGCACCATGTTCTGTGCATTATCTTCACACACACACGACGACAGACAGATTCACTCGTGCGCTGGTCCGTTTGTTAACGTCTACTGCGGCGAGAGACGCGGGCGGCGTTAAAACAGCCCGTCGCGGCTCCGTGTGTTTGTGCATCCTCTCACCCGCCACCAAAACCTCACCGCTTTATCCTTCACATCTGAATGGAATAAATATTTCAGGCAGACGCCCGTTGGGTCGGGAGCCGCCCCGAGGGCTCGATTCATTATGGATAAAGATGTTTTTTTGAGCGGAGGTAGACGTCGAGTTCAGCTCTCACTCCCCGTCCCTTCCTCCATGTGAAAGTTGCTTGTGTTGCCTGTGTTTCTCTCCTCCATGTTGAACAGCACAGTGACTGTAGTGGTTTGAGAATGACCCACACTAAAATATTCCCTTATCTTTCCTTTTGCTTCTTGTTATTCCGTACGTTAACTTTGGAAAAGATAAATGAGGTAAGCAGCCCTTTTTGGATATATGTAAGATGTTTTAGTTGCTTGTTAGTTGCTGATATGATTTGTTAGATCCCGATTGTCCTGAAGTTTGTCTTGAAGCTCCTGTAAGTCCTGCACTGACGGCTGTTGACGCCCCACACATTATCAGGCGGGATTTTGTTCTTTTTTCTAATGCAAGTCTAAGAAGGTTCTGTGTGTTTTGATTATTTATGGAAATTTGTTTTTAAAACTTTACAAACACATAGTTCCCGGGTCGCTTGTAATACTCAGAGATGGGTATTTTTTATTTTTCTGTTTTTTCAAATAATCTTGGGTCATTCATATGTCATTTTCACTTTTAAAAAAAAGTGTTTGATCAGAGCTATTATAGAAAAAAAAAAAAAATCGTAAGGGAAAAAAATGGTTTATCTGGGGAAAAAAATATTTCAGGTACATTTCTTATTTTCATTTAGTTTAAGTTGATAAACTAAAGTAACTAAAACTAAAATATAAAAACTACAGGTTTAAAAAAATAAAAAGGTGATTTCAACTTTTTATCTCCCAATTTATTTATTTTATTTTTTTTTAATTTATTGGAATTTTTATTTTTATTTATTTCATATTTTTTTCTAATTTATATCAAAAATCAGAATTTAGATATAAAAAATTACAAAAAAAAAAAAATTGAGATTATTTTCATTTTTAATTCCATGGTAAAATCAAAAAAAATAATAAAAAGAAAAAAATTTGGAATGTTACTTTTTCATGTTTATTTCATGGTGTAAATGGTCTTCCATAATATTTAATTTAGTAAATCAAAAACTGTTCTTACAAGAAAAGTCTGAATTAAAATATAAAAAGTCAAAAATTGTAAGATTTTTACTTTTTAATTCCATGACAGAAAAAAAATAAAAATCTGAATTGAGATAAAAACCACATGGTGGAAATGGTCTTCCATAATATTTAATTAAAGAAATAAAAAAAGCTGATTTCAACTTTTTGGTATTTTTATTTTTATTTATTTAGAACTTTTTAGAATTTCTAAATTGCAGATTGTAAAAATGTGCATTTGTTTATACATTTAAATTTTTAATTTAAGAATATTTTAGATTTTTATCAAAATTTGTTAGAATTTTTTTAGTGATATAAAAAATAAATAAATAAATAAATAAAAAGTAATAAATGTCCAATAAAAAACTACCAAACTTTAAAATTAAAATATAAACACAAAAAAAAAAATTAAATTCAAAATTTACAATCTTTCTGATTCAAAATTGTAGCCTTTTTTTCAGTTTTAAATCATGTTACATTATAATTTAACTATTTCTTCAGAGAAACAGTGTCATATTTCATTCCAGACCATTGCAATATATTTTTTAATTAATAAATATATTTTGTTTTATTGTTACATAGCAGAAACAGGCTTCCATAATATTCAATAAATAAATAAATAATAAATGACAAAAAAAATATAAAAATGGCTAAAACTTAAAAAAAATACTGTCATATTTCATTCCAGACCATTGCAATATTTTTGTTATTATTACTTTTTTATTGTAATTTTGTTTTATTATTACACAGCAGAAACAGGCTTCCATAATAATAATAAAAAAATAATAATAATAATGCAGTTTACAAAAAGCATAACAAAAATGAATGTAATCTAAAGTAAAAATGAAAACAAATTCCTCAGTTTAAATAATGTGACGATATCAATGAACAGTTTCTATGAACTTTTATTGTGTCAGAATCCAACATTTGAACATCTGACGCTTAAATGGCAGTAAAATCTTCAGTGTGGTGAAGTTTATCAGTGGTTAAAACACATCAGAAGCTTTGCCAGTCGGCGTCAGACGTCACGGAGGTCGGCGGTTTGGCGTCGCGGCTCACGCCGGCTCTTCTCGCGGTCGGGGCGCAGTAATCCATCCTCAAACACCTGGAGCACGCTGGGATGCATAACAATAAGGAGCAGCAGGGAATCGACAACATGCATTATTGAGTCGAGCTCGACGCTTGTTTTATTCATGCTTGTTTTGACGTGTTTGAGAGAGCGCGTCTTATTCGCCATCACTTTGGTTTCATGACTGTGTTGATTTGATTTGCTTTCACCTCCTGCTTTTATCCTCAGCGCCGCCGAGACCGAACGTGACTTATTCTAATGTTATCGTTCGTGCCGCTTCTCTCCTTCTGGACGAATCCAGATCCGTTTTTTAGAATCCTGCCACGCTTTTGGCTCGTGATTCCCGTCGTGCGTCCGATTGGCTGCGGTTTTGAGGCTCGGCCAATCGCGGCGAGTGGCCTAGAGGGACAGAAACAGCCTGGAGCTTCCTGCCAGCCATTTCACCATCCGCTCCATTCCAGTCTGCTGTCAAGCTTATTTATTCAGCACCACATTTTTGTATTTCAAAAGATTATTTTTCCATCAAGCAAAGACTAAAAATCATTATTCTCTGCTGTTTCGCTTCAGAAACTCTTAAAGGGACAGTTCACCCAAAAATCAAAGTACTGTCTTCATTTACTCACCCCAGTGTCATTTTTAGTCTCACTGACATACTGTTATAGTTTTTGGTAGTATTTTGAATTGGCATTTATTTTTCATTTTTAGTTTTTTCATTTTAATTTTAGCTCATTTGAAGTGATTTTGCTTTGTTTTGTTTTTAAATATGTGAAATTAATTTTACAAATTAGGTTTTAGTTTTAGATATTTTAGTACTTCAAGGTGAACTAAAATTTAACTAAAAATTAAACTACTTTTTTTTTTTTTTAGTCATTTTAATTAGTTTTTGGATTTACTTTTTTAGAAGTTTCAGTTTTTAGTTTTGTTTATTTAGTTGTAGTTCTATTAGTAAAATAAATAAGTTTATGTTTTTAAGTTTATTTTATGTTTAATTTTTTTTTTTTTTTTGTATTTTTCAAACAAGTGTAAGTTTTTTTTTTAATTCATTTATTTCATATTTAATGTTTATTTGCTTTATTATTTTTATGAAGTTTTTATTTTATTTAAACATTTATTTTATTGCAGTTAATGTTTATTTTGTTTCTTTTATTTTTATTATTTAGGTTTTTATTTTATTTAAATAATTTAGTTTTTTATAGTTTATTCTAGTTTGTGTTTATTTTATTATTTTATTTTATTTAAGTTTTAAATTTTTTAGTTAATTTATTACAGTTAACGTGTATTATTTTATTTTATTAAAAAAGTTTTTATATGTTTTTATACATAAAAAGTATACGTTTTTATACTTGATTGATTGATTGATTTCAGTTAATGTTTTTTATTATTTAGGTTTTTATTTTATTTAAATAAGTTAACATTTTTATAGTTTATTTATTCTAGTTAATATTTATAATAATATTACTTTTGTTATTGTTATTTTATTTTCAATATTTAAGTTTTTATTTTATATTTAATTTTTTCGGTTAATGTTTATCATTTAACTTTTTATTTTATTTTTAAAAAGTGTAATTTTTTAAATACGTTATTTATTATTTATTTATTTATTTCAGTTAATGTTTTTTTTATTATTTAAGTTTTTAGTTATTTAAATAAATGTCATTTTTTAAGTTAATATACTATATACTTTTTAGTTAATGTTTATTTTGTTTATTTTATTTTTATTATTTAGATTTTTATTTTGTTTAAATAAGTTTTATATAGTTTATTTTAGTTAATGTTTATATTGTTTATTTTATTTTTATTTTTTAATTTATTTATTTTTTTAAGTTAATTTGTTTCAGTTAATGTTAATTTTGTTTATTTTATTTTTATTATTATTTTATTTTTATTATTTAATTAATTTATTTATTTCTGAGTTAATTTGTTTCAGTTAATGTTTATTTTTTTATTTTTTCAAAGTAATTTATGGTCTTTATAGTCTAAGATTTTTTTTTTTTTTTTTAATGAATCCTTTTTTTAATGATATTTCTGTCCCTCCATTGAAAGGCAGCCAAAACTTCTATCATCCAAAAATGTCAAACTTAACGAAACGAATCCATGTGAATTGATTCAGGCTTTTATTTACATCTAAGCAATGATTGCAAATATCTTAATGTGTGATTTAAAGATTAATCAAGGTATCATAGTTTTGGAGCGACATGAACGATGACAGAATCAACATTTGTGGGTGATTTGTTCCTGTTCTCGTGCGTGTGTTGTGTTTCTCCAGCAGTAAAAGCGAACAGAAGCGGCGTCAGAGTTTGTTTGACAGAATTTGCACTTTCTAACGCGTCTTGGCTGTGTAAATACTCTCGGAGGCGTCTGCGTGTGACCGTCTTGAATATTTAAGCGTGTGTGTGTGTGTGTGTGTGTGTGACGGCCGTCGGCTCTGGTTTGACTCAGTTGTGCTGATTTTCCCGCTGCGGTGTCGGCGTCGGCGTCGGACTCCCGCATCTCATTATCTGAAAGGTGCTTGTCAGTCGCTCGTTCCTTCGGCGCGGCTCGTCTCGCTGTCACTTACGCCACATGAAAGGACAGACGTCTCAAAAGACACTCGGCGCCGCTGAATAACAAACTGCTGCCGCTTCAGGAGGAAAATAACACACACGCAACATCAACATGTGTTCAATTGGTTTTAATGTCTCGTTTGATGCATTAAATGACCTTTACGCATCTATATATACCATATACTGTCACAACACAATTCTAGTGTTAATAAATGCTGTTCTTTTGAACATTTTTATATATATTCATCAACATAATAATATTAAGCAGCACAACTGTTTTCAGTTGATAATAATCAGAAATGTTTCTTGAGCAGCAAATCATGATTCGATTAGATTTTTATGTTTTTGGTGTATTAATTTTAGTTACATTTTAAGTGACTTTGTTATTTTTATATATGTCAAATGCATTTTAAATAATAAGTTTGAGTTTTCTAAGGTTTGTTTTAAGTGCCTGTATAGTTTCTATTAAGTTTAAGTTTTATTAAATGAAAATTAGAAATCTTTTTTCAGTTAATTATTTTTGTTTATTTGTTAGAAATCTTTTTATTTCCAATTTTTAAATAAGTTTAAGTGTTTAATATTTATTTCAGTTAATGTTCATTTTATTTATTATATATCTAATTTTTTAAGTAATTGTACGTTTTTATATTTATTCCAGTTAATGTTTTTTTTTGTTAAAAATCTTGTTTATATCCTATTTTTTAAAATACATTTAAGTTTTTTTTTTTATTTCAGTTAATGTTTATTTTGGTTATTATATATTTAAAAATTGTAATTATAATTGTTTTTATATTTATTTTAGTTAATGTTTATTTAGTTTATTTTATTATAAATATTTTTTATTTCATAGTTTTAAAATAAGTTTAAGTTTTTAATATTTATTTCAGTTAATGTTTATATTGTTTATTTTATTATTTATTAAATCAGTTTTTTTTCTAAATAAGTTGAAGATTTAACATTTAATGTTATTTTTTAATAAGTAAGTTTTTTTACATTTAATTTGTTACTGTTAATATTAAATAATTTTAAATATTCAATTCAGTGTTTAATGATAATTTCAATAATATGTTCAATAATATGATATCAGTATTTTTATTTGATTTAAATTTTAAATAAGTATTCAATTAAATATTTAATAATAATCTAACAATTTTAAAAATATGATATCAGTATTTTTTGTTTGATTTGAATTTGATGACATTTCTAATAATAATTGTGCATGATATTTAATATTATGCAACCAGTGTTTTTTATTTATTTATTTATTTATTTTATATTTATTTTATTTTCAGTTTGATTTTAATATTATTTAATTTAAATAGTAAATATTTTAATTTGCTATTATTATTTTTATTAAATGTTAATATTAAACAACTTAAATACTAAATACAGTGTTTAATGATAATTTAACATTTTTTATAATATATACTATTATTGTTTTGTTTGATATTAATGCTAAATAATAACAACAATTATAAATATTTATATAAATATAAACAAATATAAATATATTAACAATTTTAATATGCTATTAATATATTTTATTTGATTTTAATGATATAATTTAATTGTTTAATAATTAACTATTTTAATAATCATTCAATTTAATAATACGCGACCAGTATTTTTAATAATTGATTTTAATTTTAAATACATATTTATTGAAACATTTAATAATTTACAATTGTAAAAATGTACTATTAATATTTTTATTAATTTTAATACAATTTTTAACAAATAACAATTTTAATAAAATATTATTTTTTAGTGATTTTAATATTAAATAATTTAAATATTCAATTAAATGTTTAATGTGTGTCGTATGCTTGTTAATGTTTTTATAACACTTTGGGTAATTGCAAATTAATATATTAAAAAATAAATTAAGCAAATCAGCATATTAGAATAATTTCTGAAAGATCATGTGACACTGAAGACTGGAGTAATGATGCTGAAATTTCAGCTTTGATTACAGAAATAAATTTCATCTGAACACATATTCACATATAAAACAGCTGTTTTAAATAAGAAAAATATTTCAAAATTTTCCTGTGTTTTTGATCAAATCAATGCAGCCTTGGTAATACTTAAAAATAAATAAATAAGTAAAAATCAAACTTTTTAGCAGTAGTGCGTTTGAGAATGTGTTTGTATTTATTTTCTGCACACAGATGTGTTAAGCTTTAAAATGACAGAGGTGTTTTTGTGTCTCTGTAAGTCTTGTAAAAGGTTCAAATGCTCGAAATGAAAGAGCAGCGCAGGTTCAACCTGACTCATCTTTCCTTCCCGGCAGATCTGTGGTGATTCATGGCACGATAAAGCAGAGCGGTTTACTTGTAATCTCAGAGCGTGACCTCAATCAGAGCCTCCCGACGAAGCGCCGTAAGCCGAGACGTTCGTCAGAAAGCCGCGTTTTCTGCTGTTCGTCATTAAGCACAAAGAGCACAAAGAGAGACAGATGAAGCTGCTGTCGTCGTTGCGTTCGCACAATCACCCGCAATCATATCAATTGTCTGTGGACGGTGGGAGACGATGCACACGAGGCTCTGTTTCTGTCTCACGTCCACACTTACGCCGGAGAAAGCGCAGAAAGGAGCCGAACGGCCCTCAGAAGCCAGCGCTGAAGTTTATTTTCATAATTAGTTGTAATTGCGCGGCGAGGAGAGCGTCTCGCGCCGTATAAATGTTTCATGAGTTTCTGTTGAGGAGGAACAAACGTGGGCTCGGATCGAGCTGCGTTTCTCTTTCTGTCTGTCTCACCATTTCATTTGGTTGGATGTAAATCGCACGCCGCGTCCAGCTCCTGCGGTCAAACTCTATAAGCAGCATTTGTGATGTGATGTCTGTTACCACAGAAAACAATCTTAAAACAATCCTACAAATGGACGGGATGCAATAGACATTGTTTACGTGATCATGTTTGTAAAGCGACTTTGCCTACATAGGCAGCATTTTAATGCACTTATGCTTGTTTTTCACCAAATTTTAGCAGAGCGTGGCTTGAATTCTTCATGCATAAGAGAATTCAAGAATGCATTGCACCAAATAAAAAAAATAACTGTATCTAAGAGGCAAGAAAAAGGTTGAGAATATTAAAAACTTTTAAAGTGTATATAAATATTATATATTGTAGAAAATTACAATAATTTAATAATGCATAATATTTTAATATTATTATTTAATGAAATTGTAATTAAATTTTAAATTATTTAAAAAATCAATAATTAAAATTTTATTAATTTTCTTCAAACTTCAACTTTTATTAATATTTTTGTTTGATTTTAATATTATTTACTTAAACTATTACATTTAGTGGTTAATAATAAATTAACTATTTATAACTATTAATAAGATATACTATTAATTTTTTTATATTACTATATTGATATTGTTGTTTGATTTTAATGTTAAATAGCAATTAAACAATTTTTATATGATGATAATATTAATATTAATTTTATTCAAACTTATTTATTTTATTAAAACTTTAACTTCTATTAATATTTTTGTTTCGTTTTAATATTAATTAAAATATTATACATTTAATGTTTAATAATAAATTAACCATTTTAATAATATGCTATTATTATTTTTATTGACTGTTAATATTAAATCATTTAAATATTTAATTCAGTGTTTAATGATAATTTAACAGTTTTAATCATATAAACTACTCATTTTTTATATTATTATATTAATATTTTTGTTTGATTTTAATGTTACATAATTTTACAATTTTGATATGCTATTAATATTTTTATAAAATTTTAATTTTAAGTCAGTTAAATATTCAATTAAATGTTTAATGATAGAATTTAAATTAAAATGCAACTAAATGTTTAATAATTAACAATTTTAATAATATGATTTTCGTTATTTAATGAAATGTTAAACAATAATTTTGCTATTTTTATTATGTTGTCAGTATTTTTGTATGATTTTATGTATTTATTGAAATGTTTAATAATGTAACATTTTAAAAATGTACTATTAATATTTTTATTGATTTTAATATTAAATTAAATATTCAAGCTAATTAACTGTTTAATATTAACAGTTAATTTGTAACAAATACCAGTTTTAAAAATATAATAATATCAGTATTTTTGTTTGATTTAAATTTTAAATATGAAATTAAATTTTTAATAATAATCTTACAATTACATTTAAAGTATGTATGTATTTAAATGTTTAATAATTTTACATTTTAAAAATACGCTATTAATTATTATTTTAATGATTTTAATATTAAATTAAATATTCAAATGTTTAATCTTAACAGTTAATTTGTAACGAATACTAATTTAAATAATATAATATTTTGTATTTTATTATTAAATAATTGAAATATTAAATGAAATGTTTAATGTGTTGTATGCTTGTTAGAGTAAACAGTGTAATGTGGAGTAATCTGAAATGATTTTCTGTGGTAATGGAGATGCTGCATCTTCTAGTTCATCATCTTAAAGTTCATTTTCCTGTTTCCTGTGTCTGACTCCATTCTCATGTGTCGTCCTGACCTTTGACCTGTTGTTCGTCGCACACGTTGGTTGTGCTAACTGTGTTTTTGTCTGTTTTATGTTTGTCTTTCAGAGCTTCTTCGAAGGGCAGGCGGCGCCGTGGGACTCTGCCAAAAAAAGACGAGAACAGAATGAAGAACCGTTACGGCAACATCATCGCATGTACGTACAGAAGCGCTCGTTGTGTGTGTGTGTGTGTGTAATTAACAGTCACAAAACTCTCCTTAAAGCAAAGAAAGCGTCAGCAGCCATTATGAAAATCAGCTTCTAGTAAGTGGCGTAATTTCTCAGGACGTTGCTCTGAGACCGGCGCTTTTCCCATGAGCCACTGGGCCGCCGTCAGCGAGAGCCAATCACAGCGCAGGAGCTGCAGGCGCGAGCCACGCGCCAACATTGGCCTCCGGCGTCAGAGCGGAACGAGCGCGGCGGGTGAACGCGTCGCTTTAACGTCCTCACAGGAAGTGACAGAGAAAAACAAGAGTTTGTGAATTGATTTTAGCTGCTCATGTTGCTAAAGTTTTTTTGTTTGTTTAATAATAATGAATTATTTAAATACATTTTCAAGCAAGTTTAATAATGTAACCATTTTAATAATATACTATTATTCTTTTTATTTGAATTTAGTATTAAATAATTTAAATATTTTTATTAGTAATTCAAATAATTGTAATAATTTTATTTAAATAAAATTTCAATTAAATATTTAATAATAATTTAACATTTTATTGCAATTTAGTACTTTTTTTGTGATCAAGTCTCACTCCATTTTACGTTCACAATGTTTTCTGAAACCCAGTCATTATATTATTTAAATATTATAATATTGAAGTATTTTAATATTAAATATATTTTTTATATTTTTTTATTAATTATTTAATTAATAATTTGAAATAATAAATAATTGCAATATTTAATAATTTCATAAATAATTAAAATATAACAATAATAATTAAATTATAACAAATTATAATTTTACATTTAATATAATTTTGTTAAAAATTATACTATAATTTGTGTGTAGTACATGTATAGTAGAAAATTATTTTATATATATTTTAAAAATGTTATTGTTAATTTAACGCACATCTCATTTTGCTTTCCATTTACACTGTTTTTTAAAACTCTATATTATATGTATTATATAAATATTTTGGAAAGTTGTAATACTGCAATTTTAAGTATTTAAATAATATTTTATTATTAATTAACTAAAATGTATATTAAATTAAATAAACTTAATTTATTATATTTTAGTAAATTATAATGTACAATTAAATTAGAAAACTGTTATTTGTTTGTTTGTTTGTTTGTTTGTGTGTTTGTTTGTTTATCTATCAAGGATGTAGAATTGAGTGAATGAATAAAGCGAATGACAGTCTCATCTTCAGTTTGAACCAAACAAGTGTTAATGTTGATTCCTAAACTCATGCAGAAGTCTTCATGCGGTTCCTGTGTGTTTTGTTTGGTGTGTTGATGGATGTGACTGATGTGTTTGTTGTTGTTTTCAGACGATCACTCGCGTGTGCGGCTGCAGCCTCTGGAGGGAGAGCAGAGCTCCGATTACATTAATGCTAATTATGTCGATGTAAGTACAAACACTGACCAGCACGTGTGTGTGTGTGTGTGTGTGTGTGTGTGTGTGTGTGTGTATGTGAATAAATGTCAGGATCACAGCACCTCTCATTCACGTCTCGTCTCACCAAACAACAGAGCCGTTAATCCAGACGCAGCGTCAGCAGAGTCACGATTAGATTTTCACACCTCAGACAATAACAGATGACACTTCACACACACACACACACTTATGTATTATAATATTATGTTATATTGTATATATTGTTATATTGTATTATATTACATTACATTACATGATATTATATTATATTTTATTTGATTATATTAATATTTTAGCAGAAATTAATTTAAATAAATTTTCAATAACAAAACATTGCAATGTTATTTTTTGTTCATTTTAAATATTTTTAAAATATTTTAAAAATATTTTAATAAACAACAGGCTTACTCTACTTTCCATTCACACTGTTGTTTTCTGAAACACTGTCATTATATTATATTATATTATATTATAGTATAGTATATTATATTATATTATAATGTTATGTTATATTATATTAATATTTTAGCAGAAAATGATTTAAATAAATTATTAGTAATAAAAAATTGCAATATTATATTTTTTTTAATGACAATTTTTTTTTATATTTTTAAAATATTTTATTAAACACTGGTCTAACTCTGTTTTCCACTAACGCTGTTATTTTCTAAAACACATTATATTATATTATACTAATATTTTAGCAGAAAATAATTTAGATACATTTTCAATAATAAAAATTGCAATATAATAATTGCAATAAAATAATATAATTAAAATGCATTTTTATTATAAAATAAAATGTATTATAAAATTGCAATAATTTTTAATTACGTTTTTAAATATTTTTAAAATATTTTAATAAACACCATCTTACTCTACTTTCCATTTACACTGTTGTTTTCTGAAACACTGTCATAATATTGCATTATATTGTGTTATATTATATTATATTATATTATTATATGCACACAAATGACATATACTTGCTAAGATGTTGCTCTTTTGTAGCTCAGAGACTTTATTGATGAACTCTTAAGAGCTGCCGTACGTTTATAAATGCGTGTTATAGATTAGTCTCTATTCTATCCCAGAATTCCCTGATTGTTGTCTCCGGTGGTGTGGTTATTGAGTAAAGCGTGAGGTGTTTCCCCACTGATTTACTGACTAAAATAAGCCAGCTGATGTTGACAGAGTAAATGTTGTTGTGGTGTGCTGTCAAACTCACGCCTCTGATCCGAATACTGATCCGCCGCCGCTGTCCGCACTCATAACACACACACACAAGAGCATGCTGGGAGAATCCAGAGCAGAGCAGCTCATGTGATCCATTCGGCTCCAGATTCTTGTTCTCAGTCATGATTTAACATGGATTTGATTAATAACCTCAGTCAGATGCGCTGTTCTCACTGTTTAATGTCGAGCATTACTTGTTTGAAAGACCAGTTAACCCAAAAGTTAATGCTCTCTCATCATCTACTCACTTTCGTATATATAACATTAAATTTCAAAGGGATTTTTTGCAGTGTATAAAACTTTGCAAGTATTATATTTTGTATGAAAATAAAATAATAATAAAAAAAAAAAAACAGCGTTAATATATAACACTATAAAATGTATAACAACTATAAAGAGCAATTTATAAAGAATCAGAACACTTTCAGACATTATGTAGAAATCTTTTCTGTGCCGGCATGTTTTAGTCCAGATTAAAATGGAAAAATTGAGTGAATAGTTTTTAAATGTATGTTTATATTTATATTAATATTTGTTTTTTTATCATGGTTTTATATATTTTATTAATTATTTAATTAATAATTTGAAATACTAAATAATTGTATTATTTAATAATTATAGAAATAATTACATTATAATGTTATTATAATAAAAAAAATGCATTTCATTGTAAATATTTAATTGTAATAATTTATTTAAATTTTAATATTCATTAATACAGGTCTCACTCTTTATTATTATATTATATTATATTATATTATTTTTACTATTTTTACTATTTTTAAATTTCTAATATTATTTCATATTAATTTTAGTAATGTTAATAACATTGTAATATTAACAGAGGTTTATTTTATTATTTAATAAAATATATGATATATTTAATAATTGTGTAATTAATTATTAAAAATATTAAATAATTGCATTTAAATAAAAACATATTTTAATATTTATGTCTTTTGGAATTGTTACATGAAATAGAATGAATAATTTAAAAAAATTCTTTATGACTGGTTTTGTGGTCCAGGGTCACATATTATATTATTAGTATTTTTAATATATTTTTAAAATGTGAATATTATTGAATATAAATTGTATTTATGTTAATACAATTTTTATATTAACAAAGGTTTTTTTAATTATTATTTATTATAATATATCATATTTTTAATAATTGTTTAATTAATAATTAAAAATATTAAATAATTGCATTTAAATAAAATATATTTTAATATTTAGGTCATCTGTTGGAATTGTTCAATGAAATCGAGCATGGAAAAAATGAAAAAGAGCAGCTTTAAACGTCTTTCGGCGCATCATAGTGAGTAAATGATGACAGAACGATGACGTTTACTAGTGTGTTTCTCCGGTAAAGTTGAGCGTAAATGAGTCGGATCGGTAAAGAAGCAGAAGGCGGTTAATAACAGTGATTTGTTTTGTAGATGAATTCTCCGAGCAGATCATTAAAGTGTTTGTGTGTGGTTTTAACATTCAGCAGAGAAACACTGACCCTGAAATCCATCAGCACTAATAAACACATCTGACTCTTCTCTTCTCAACACGACACGGGCCGCCTGAACCTCGTCAATCTTTCATGAGGCGCTCGTTAGTTACACCTAATGAACTTTAGCCAGAACTCGGCTCAATGTGACCAGCTCACTCTTTACAGACGTGAATTATTCATAAATAAAGCAAACAATGCTTTAGCTTTTGAGCTTTAGAGTGGAGTTAGTGTGTGCAACAAATACAACAAACGAACAAACCCAAACAACATTTCTGAACTTTTTTCCAGTTGCAGCATTTAAAAATGTTCTGTGATGTAAACAAAATTGACGCTGGGCTGCATAATTAGTGTCGTTGAAGACGTTGAGAACGGGAGGAAGAGGAGGAAGAGTGTGGCGCTGCGGATACAAGACGCTTGACAAATGAAATGAGCGGATTAGACAAATCCCACAGACACTGAGCCTATTCTCAACATAATCCCACAATCTGTGCTGAGGAATTACTGGACACATCATATCAACTCTCTGAATAGAAACCGCTGCATCTGTTATACTTATAACTAAAACTAAAACCGTAACAAACACATTTGTGTTACTTCAAATAAAATGAAATTTAATATTAAACTGAAATATTTGATTTGATTTCAGCTATTTGACAACAAATCATTTCTCTAAAGTAACTAAAACAAACTAAAATGAAAATATAGACATTTAAAAAAAACAATAACTAAAAAAAATGACTTTAAAATTAAAATGAAAACGGAAAATACAAAATAAAAACAAATAACATAAATAACAAAAAATGTAATATAGACATGTTAAAAAAAACAATAACTAATAAAAATCACAAACTTTAAAATGTAAATGAAATCAGAAAATACAAAAATAAAAACTAATTAACAAAAAATTAAATGTTTAAAATATTTTTAAAATAGTACCTCATTGGTACTAAAATTAGTTTATGAATTGATATACTGAAATTTTAGTTTATGAATACATCTAGAAAACTAAAACTGAAACCGAAAGGTAATAAAAGGTATATAGATGTAATTATAAAGATATAATTAAAAAAATAATAATTAAAATGTCAAACTTTGAAATGAAAATGAAAAAGAATAATAATAATTATATCAGCGATATTTTACAGATTTTAATATTTGATATTAATATTTAATATATATTTAAATTAATGCTTTGTAAAAAACCAAGATTTGGTTTTATTATATGTTTAATAATATTTGTATTTATTAATATAAACATAATTGACGTACAAATATATATATATATATATGCATTTAAAATATTAAATATAAAATTAATAAATAATGTTTATTCTGGCTGAATTGTATTTTTCATGTTCTAGAAATATATAAATATTATAAATAATAATATATAAATATAATATATATTAAATAATTACGTTTAAATTAAAGATTTTGCTTTATTAAATATTTATTAATTTTTGTATTTATTAATATATAAAATTAATTAATATGCATTTAAAAACATTCAATCTATTTTTTTCTTTACTTTTTACATTTAAATCTTATTTATTCTAGCTGAATTGTATTTTTCATGTTTTATAATCAATGTAATAGCCTATTTATTATAATATATATTTTAAATATTAAATAATTACATTTAAATTACACATATAAAATCATATTTATGATGTTTTCTGTGTAGTTGTATTTTTGCATGTTCTCTGTACTATTTATTATAACATAATTAAAAAATTGGTATTACTTTATAATAAGGTTCATTAGTTAGTTCATTAGTTCATTAGTTCTTTAATGCATTAACTAACTTTAACAAGCAATGGTTCATTGATTTTTCTCTGATGGTTCATGTTAACTAATGTTAATAAATGGAACTTTATTGTAAAGTGTTGCCGATGATATGAAGATGATGTTATGTGGCTGAAAGTGAATTTTTGCATGTGCTAAAATGTAATGTTTTGTGTTTTTTATTGTTTTTTTAGGGCTACCATCGACCGAATCACTACATCGCCACACAAGGTAAGAAACAAAAGTGTCTGAACAACTTTGGGCTGAAGTGTGTTAGTTTATAGACACACACACACACACTGAGCCATTTAATGCTGAAACGGCGTCTTGAAACAATTAATCATCTGTTGTTGTTGTTGTGGGGGGTTTAGCGCAGAATAAATGGATTAGCCGCTACGTGCCGCATGTTCGCGCGTCCGGCCTAATCTGGCTGTCAGCGCGTCCGTTCTCCCAGCATGCCCCTGGAGGCGGCGTCTGATTGCTAGTTAATTGTTGTGAGATGTTTCTGGAGTGCCGGACCGCGGCGAGTTCCAGCGCTCTGAACGCAATCACTTCCTTTAATAGACTCGCGCGCCGGTTTAGCCGCGCCGGAGCGCCGTAATTACCTGTTTACTGGAGCGACGCCTGGAACGTCCTCGGGGACGCTGCGTCTAAAACGCCTCTTTTACTTCCTCCCTCTCTCTTTTCATTCTGTACTGTCCAGCAGTCCGACACACAGATTTTAAAATCGGCCAATCGGAGTTCATTCAGTGATTACACAGCCAATGAGATTCCGTTGTGGGCGGGGCTACGTGTGCTACACGCTTCTTCTAGTTTACCAGTGTGTTCTGTGATCACCTGTTTAATGAGTTAGCAGGTCTCTCGGTAAATGACATGTTGGAGAACATGAGGCGCCGTCGTCTTCCTCAATTAGAGACCGGCGTTCAAAGGAGAATCGGTTTTTACAGGACAAGAAGAGAAAAAGCTTTAACAAGCCTGAAGTTGCTCAGATCAAAGCGAGACGCGGCCGTGAACGTCACATTGATTCCTCCTCATTTATTCAGATCTGCAGCAGCGCAGCTTTAGGAACGTTAGATTTACTTCTTATTTTTCACTAGTTGTGTATAGAAGTGATTTTTACAGTAATTGTTGTGTTTTAAGTACACCGCCATCCTCCTGTTGAATGAGTGATTATGATAGTTGTCTTCTTAAGATAAGAGGTCATAAAATATTTATTTCACCCACAAAAATGAAGATTTTGTCATTTCCTCACACTCATGATGCATGATTTCCTGAAAAATATCGAATTAATACATTTTTCTGATTTAAAAAAAATGCAATTGCAATGTAAAATGTGATATTTTTATTTACTTTTCCAAAAAAAACACATGCACATATAAATATATATATATATGCACACTATATTCATTATATTAATTTAATTTTTATAAAAATATATATTTAAAATCTATATATATATAAATATATATATAAATTATTTATTTACACATAATATAAAATATATATAAAATATGTAAACCGTTTTAGTATGATATTTACATTATATATTCAAATTTTTTACAAAATGTATATATATTTGCTCACACTAATGATGCATGATTTACTGAAAAATATTGAATTAATACATTTTTCTGATTTTAAAAAAAATGCAATTGCAATGTAAAATGTGATATTTTTATTTACTTTTCCAAAAAAACACATGCACATATAAATATATATATATGCACACTATATTCATTATATTAATTTAATTTTTAGAAAAATATATATTTAAAATCTCTCTCTCTCTCTCTCTATATATATATATATATATATATAAATTATTTATTTACACATAATATAAAATATATAAACCGTTTTAGTATGATATTTACATTATATATTCAAATTTTTTACAAAATATATATATATTTGCTCACACTAATGATGCATGATTTACTGAAAAATACTGAATTAATAAATTTTTCTGATTAAAAAAAATGCAATTGCAATTTAAAATGTGATATTTTTATTTACTTTTCCAAAACATAAATATGCACATATAAATGTATATGATATTTATTTACAATGTATTTAAATTTTATACGAATTTTATTGAATATTTTATAAAAATATGTATTTAATATATATATATATATATATATATAAATTATTTATTTACATGTAATATAAAATATATATAAAATATGTGAACAGTTTTAGTATAATATTTACATTAATTATATTCAAACTGATACAAATTTTATATATATATATATATATATATATATATATATATTAACAATAAATAAATAAATAAATAAATAAATAAATAAATAAATAAATAAATAAATAAATAAATAAATAAATATATATATATATATATACAATTGCAACTTAAAATGTGATGTTTTTATTTACTTATTTTTCCCAAAAATCTCCAGGTTTGCAGTGTTTAATTGTAGGTTTGATTATATAGAATTTATTATTATTATTATTGCTACTAAATATAAATATGAAACAAAATATAAAATATTACTTATATTTAAAAATAGAAAAGTAATACTAGACTTTTGCTATATATGTATGTATGTGAATTTGCTGTATGCACACTATATGCATTATTTTTATAATTTTTAAATTATATATATATATATATATATATATATGTGTGTGTGTGTGTGTGTTTAATATGTATATGTATTTATATTAATTATTATTAATATATTTTTATTATATTTTTATTTCACACTATACTAATTATATTTATTTACATGTAATATAAAATAGAATAAAACAAAATAACAAAATATATAAACTGTTTGTTTAATAAATAAATAAATAAATATATAAATGAGCATTTAAGAAAATGATAATAATGTTATTTCAAATGTTCATTCTAAAACATGCAGCACATGTATTTATTCAATTAAATCAAAGGCTTAACTAAGCCATATCATGATTTTGGTTTTATTGCAAAAAATTGTGCAGCCTTACTGAACACAAAAAAAGTTGTTTGGACTGCAGTCTTCTCCAAACGGTTACCATTTTCATTGCACAGAAGCAAGAAATTCATACAAGTTTGTAAAAATATGAGGGTCAGTAAATGATGGCAGAATTTACATTTCTGGGTGAACTATCGCTCTAAATGTTGAGAAAATGTTTTCACACAGATGAAACCTAGAAGAAGGTTCATTAAAAGTTCCCTTCACTTAAAAGAGTCAGTGATGGTGTAAGTCCAGGACTCAATTACACACACTAGGAATATTTTCCTGCACGAGATGAGCGAACGACCGGAGTCGTGCATAAATGCGGCGCGCGTGAGCGTCAGACGAGCAGCTGCACTCGTCTTATATGACGTCTGAAAAAATGGGAATAATTTTGCCGTGCCGAATCCCCGAGGTCTCATTGAAACGAGCTCGCTAGAACGATGAAAGCATTAGTCCCCCGGTGCGGGAACAGCGGCCTGACAGCAGCGCGCCGCTAAAGTCTTCTTCCCGCTGAGCGCCGGCGGCCGCTCGCACAGTAATTGCTGTTGGCTGACTCCACTTACAGCTGAAGCGGACTGAAGCGAGCCGCTTAGAGGATCAGCAAATTACAGCAAATGTCAGCGCAATTCTCCCGGTGCAGTCCGGACGTGAGATCCGATCTACGGTTAGGATTTAGCCAGTTAAGGATTATCTAAACGCTGCCTGTGTGATTCTCATAGGGAACACTTTTACAACATAAAAGTTATCTTTATTATCATACACGTTATTGCTCAGACTCGTCTCTTTTATAGCTCAGGAGAAACATCTGAGAAGCAGAAGACCCTCATTTCTGTCTGAGATACAACTGAGATGTGGAGATGTTATATAGAAGAGAACAAAGAGTTTATCCTTATGATTATAAATGGCATTGCTCAGATTTGTCTCTTTTATAGCTCAGGAGAAACATCTGAGAAGCTGAAGACTCTAGGAGAAACAATGAGATGATGTAGAGATGTCAATTGTTGTCATAAAGTGGAAGAGTTTGATGAGAAATAAATTGAGATCATAATGAGATCTGACTTTTGCAAGCAAATCTGAGACACATGTGAGATTACTGAAGTCTTTTTCTCAGGATCTCAGGATCTGAGAAGCAAGAGACTCAATTTAATCTCATTTCTGTCTATGAGAAACAACTGAGATGTTGTAGAGACGTTATATAGGAGATATCAACATGCAACTTAAAGAAGGTCTTTAAAGTTTATCCTTATGATTATAGATGGTGTTGCTCATGTATGTCTCATTTATATCTCAGGACAACATCTGAAAAGATGAAGACTCTTGGAGAAACAACTAAGATGATGTAGAGATGTCAACTGTTGTCATAGAGCTATAAAACTAAAGTGGAAGAGTTTGATGAGAAATGATTGAGATCATAATGAGATCTGACTTTTGCAAGAAAATCTGAGCACAGTTTTGAGACACATGTGAGATTACCTGAGACTTCTTCCCAGTAGAAGCGTCTGAGAAGCATTTCATTTCTTTTCTGTCTAGGAGAAACAACTGAGATGTTGTAGAGATGTTATATAGGGGATATCAACATGTAAAAGAACAAGGAGTTTATCATTATGATTATAGATGATGTTGCTAAGATTAGTCTCTTTTATAGCTCAGGAGAAACATCTGAGAAGATGTAGAAATGTCAGTTGTTGTCATTAAGCTATAAAAATACTGTGGAAGACTTTGATGAGAAATAATTGAGATCGTAATGAGATCTGACTTGGTTTCAGGCAAATCTGAGTGCAGTTTGAGACTTTATTGAAGAGACGCACATGAGATTGTAGAGTGTGAATACTTTTACAACATATCAAGAGAACAGAGTTTATCATTATTTTCAGACGTTATTGCTCAGTCTTGTCTCTTTTATAGCTCAGGAGAAACATCTGAGAAGTTGAAGACTCATTTAATCTCATTTCTGTCTTGAAGAAACAGCTGAGATGATGTAGAGATGTCAACTGCTGTCATAGAGCTACAAAATATAAGTGGGAGAATTTGATGAGAAATGATTGAGAAATGATTGAGTTCATAATGAGATCTGACTTTTGCAAGCAAATCTGAGCACAGTTTTTAAGACACATGTGAGATTACATAACATATACGTAAAAGAACAAGGAGTTTATCATTATGATTATTTGAGACTTTTTCCCAGTAGAAGCATCTGAGAAGCAGGAGATTCCATTTAATCAATGTGGATTTCTGTCTATGAGAAACAACTGAGATGTTGTAAAGATGTTATATAACATATACGTAAAAGAACAAGGAGTTTATCATTATGATTATAGATGATGTTGCTCAGATTAGTCTCTTTTATAGCTCAGGAGAAACATCTGAGAAGATGTAGAAATGTCAATTGTTGTCATTTCTGTCTTGAAAAACAATGTGAGAAGACTTTGAGAGAAATGATCAAGATGATCATGAGAGCTGACTTGGTATAGGCAGAATTGAGTGCAGTTTGAGAAATACTGAGTTCATAATGAGTTTGTGACTTTTGTCAAGAGAAAGAGTTTGTCATTATTTTCAGATGTTATGCTCAGTTTTGTCTCTTTTATAGCTCAGGACAAGCTTATAAGAAGTTGAAGACTCCATTTAATCTCATTTCTGTCTAGGAGAAACAACTGAGATGTTGTAAAGATGTTATATAGGAGATATCAACATGCAGCTTAAAAGAACAAGAAGTTTATCATTATGATTATAGATGATGTTGCTCAGATTTGTCTCTTTTGTAGCTCAGGAGAAACATCTGAGAAGTTGAAGACTCTGTTTGATTGTAGAAATCACAACTGAGAAATGTAGAGATGTCAATTTTGTCATAGAGTTATAAAATTAATTGAGAATTTAATGAATGAGATAACTGAGATCATAATTTCAGAAATCTGAGTGCAGTTTGAGACTTTACTGAAGAGACGCACATGAGTTTGTGTCAACGTGTCAAGAGAACAGAGTTGATCATTATTTTCAGATGCTGTTGCTCAGTCTTGTCTCTCTTATAGCTCAGGACAAACATATGAGAAGTTGAAGACTCCATTTAATCTCATTTCTGTCTTGAAGAAACAGCTGAGATGATGTAGAGATGTCAACTGCTGTCATAGAGCTACAAAATATAAGTGGGAGAATTTGATGAGAAATGATTGAGTTCATAATGAGATCTGACTTTTGCAAGCAAATCTGAGCACAGTTTTGAGACACATGTGAGATTACTTGAGACTTTTTCCCAGTAGAAGCGTCTGAGAAGCAGGAGATTCCATTTAATCTCATTTCTGTCTATGAGAAACAACTGAGATGTTGTAAAGATGTTATATAACATATACGTAAAAGAACAAGGAGTTTATCATTATGATTATAGATGATGTTGCTCAGATTAGTCTCTTTTATAGCTCAGGAGAAACATCTGAGAAGATGTAGAAATGTCAATTGTTGTCATTAAGCTATAAAAACAATGTGGAAGACTTTGATGAGAAATGATTGAGATGATAATGAGATCTGACTTGGTTTCAGGCAAATCTGAGTGCAGTTTGAGACTATACTGAAGAGACGCACATGAGTTTGTGTCAACGTGTCAAGAGAACAGAGTTGATCATTATTTTCAGATGCTGTTGCTCAGTCTTGTCTCTCTTATAGCTCAGGACAAACATATGAGAAGTTGAAGACTCCATTTAATCTCATTTCTGTCTTGAAGAAACAGCTGAGATGATGTAGAGATGTCAACTGCTGTCATAGAGCTACAAAATATAAGTGGGAGAATTTGATGAGAAATGATTGAGTTCATAATGAGATCTGACTTTTGCAAGCAAATCTGAGCACAGTTTTGAGACACATGTGAGATTACTTGAGACTTTTTCCCAGTAGAAGCGTCTGAGAAGCAGGAGATTCCATTTAATCTCATTTCTGTCTATGAGAAACAACTGAGATGTTGTAAAGATGTTATATAACATATACGTAAAAGAACAAGGAGTTTATCATTATGATTATAGATGATGTTGCTCAGATTAGTCTCTTTTATAGCTCAGGAGAAACATCTGAGAAGATGTAGAAATGTCAATTGTTGTCATTAAGCTATAAAAACAATGTGGAAGACTTTGATGAGAAATGATTGAGATGATAATGAGATCTGACTTGGTTTCAGGCAAATCTGAGTGCAGTTTGAGACTATACTGAAGAGACGCACATGAGTTTGTGTCAACGTGTCAAGAGAACAGAGTTTGTCATTATTTTCAGATGTTATTGCTCAGTTTTGTCTCTTTTATAGCTCAGGACAAGCTTATAAGAAGTTGAAGACTCCATTTAATCTCATTTCTGTCTAGGAGAAACAACGGAGATGTTGTAGAGACGTTATAAAGGAGATATCAACATGCAGCTTAAAGAAGAAGTTTATCATTATGATTATAGATGATGTTGCTCAGATTTGTCTCTTTTGTAGCTCAGGAGAAACATCTGAGAAGTTGAAGACTCTATTTGATCTCTAGAAATCACAACTGAGATGATGTAGAGATGTCAATTGTTGTCATAGAGTTATAAAATTAATGCGGGAGAATTTAATGAGAAATAACTGAGATCATAATGAGATCTATGAGTGCAGTTTGAGACTTTACTGAAGAGACGCACATGAGATTGTGTCAACGTGTCAAGAGAACAGAGTTGATCATTATTTTCAGATGCTGTTGCTCAGTCTTGTCTCTCTTATAGCTCAGGACAAACATATGAGAAGTTGAAGACTCCATTTAATCTCATCTCTGTCTTGAAGAAACAGCTGAGATTATGCAGAGATGTCATCTGCTGTCATAGAGCTATAAAATTAATGGGGAAGAAGTTGATGAGAAATGACTGAGATCATAATGAGATCTGACTTGGCTGCAAGCAAATCTGAGCACAGTTTTGAGACAAATGCAACATTCCTAGAGTCATTTTCTCAAGAGAAACATCTGAGAAGACTCCATTTAATCTCATTTCTGTCTAGGAGAAACAACTGAGATGTTGTAGAGACGTTATATAGGAGATATCAACATGCAGCTTAAAGAAGAAGTTTATCATTATGATAAACTATAAAAATATAGATGATGTTGCTAAGATTAGTCTCTTTTATAGTTCAGGAGAAACATCTGAGAAGTTGAAGACTCCATTTGATCTCTAGAAATCACAACTGAGATGATGTAGAAATGTCAATTGTTGTTATAAAGCTGTAAAATCAGTGTAAACATTTTGATGAGAAATGATTGAGATCGTAATAAGATCAGACTTTTGATTCCAGGCAAATCTGAGTGAATTTTGAGACTTATGAGATTGTAGAGTATGAATATTTCTACACTGTGTCAAGAGAACAGAGTTTATCATTATTTTCAGTTATTGCTCAGTCTTGTCTCTTTTATAGCTCAGGAGAAACATAAGAGAAGTTAAAGACTCCATTTAATCTCATCTCTGTCTTGGAGAAACAACTGAGATGATGTAGAGATGTCAACTATTGTCATAAAGCTCTAAAATTAAAGTGGGAGAATTTGATGAGAAATGATTGAGATCATAATGAGATCTATGAGTGCAGTTTGAGACTTTACTGAGGAGACATATGTGAGATTACTGGAGTCTCTTTCTCAGGATAAACATCTGAGACTCCTTTAAGTCTCATTTCTGTCTAGGAGAAACAACTGAGATGATGTAGAGATGTTGAAAACTTCTACAACATATCAAGAAAACAAAGTGTTTATCATGATGAACATAGATGTTATTGCTCAGACTTTTCTCTTTTATAGCTCACACATCACATTTATTGAAGTATTAACTTTAGTAACTTTAGTAAAATTAGTCAATTGTTGTAAAGCTATAAAATTTGTGTAGAATATTTTGAAGAGAAATATTTGAGATCATGATGAGATCTCTGACTTTTGATGGCAAGCAAATATGAGTGCAATTTGAGACTTTGACCAGACACATATGAGATTATGTTAAATACTGAAATCTTTTTCTCAGGAGAAACATCTGAGAATCTAATCTCTGTCCGGGAGAAATAACTGAGATGTTTTAGAGACGTCAATTGTTGTCATAGAGCTATATAATTAAAGAGAAAGAATTTGATGAGGAATAATTGAGATCATAATGAGATCTGACTTGGTTGCAGGCAAATATAAGTGCAGTTTGAGACTTTACTGAGACACATGAGATTGTAGAGTGTGAATATTTCTACACTGTGTCAGGAGAAGAGAGTTTATCATTATTTTCAGACGTTATTGCTCAGTCTTGTCTCTTTTATAGCTCAGGAGAAACATCTGAGAAGTTAAAGACTTTTAATCTCATCTCTGTCTTGGAGAAACAGCTGAGATGATGTAGAGATGTCAACTGCTGTCATAGAGCTATAAAATTAAAGAAAAAGATTTTGATGAGAAATGATTGAGATCATAATGAGATAAAAAACAATTTGTTGAGTCAACTTAAAATAATTTGTAACCTGGCTGCCTTAAAATTTTAAGTTCAGTCAACTCAAAAAAAGTTTATTCAACTTGAAATGTTAAATTATACTAAGTGACAACTTAGATATTTGAGTTGAATCAACTTAAAATTTGAAAGCAGCTGGGTTACTTACCCATCTGTTAAGTTTAGCAAACACAAATATCTAAGTTACTTAGTACAACTTAACATTTCAAGTTGAATAAACTTATTTTAGTTGACTGAACTTAAAAATTTAAGGCAGCAGGGTAACAAATTATTTTAAGCTGACTCAGCAAATTGTGTTTTTTATTTTTTACAGTGTGTAAGTGCAGTTTGAGACTTTACTGAGGAGACATATGTGAGATTACTGGAGGCTCTTTTTCAGGATAAACATCTGAGACTCCTTTAAGTCTCATTTCTGTCTAGGAGAAACAACTGAGATGATGTAGAGATGTTGAAAACTTTGATTTTTGATTTTTTTAAAGGAAGAATATGACAAGAAATGATTGAGATCATAATGAGAAAACTCGAGCACAGTTTGAGACTTTATGATGATCTCATTTTGAGCTCGTGTTCACAAGAAATGAGAAGCTGGAGATCTCATTTCTGTCTTGGAGAACAGTCGAGATGTAGTTGAGACGTTGTCATGTTCAGTCCTCACACTGATAACTGCAGTAAGGTGATGCACATGAGGAAGTATCCGGTGTATTACTGTGATTAAGAGGCGTCTAGTTTTGACAGATCTTAATTAAGTTCATCAGGCTCAGACGATAACGAGAACTCACCCACGAGCAAAGTCAGGGGGAAAGAGTTCTCCACGACACGAGTGTTTGCTAACGCCGCTGTTTACGTGTGCGCATGAATATGTAAAATCTCGCCTCTCGCTCGTGTTTTCCTGTCTTTTTTCTGCTGGATGCAATTTGCTTTGGCTCAGAGCGAACGCATCAGCGCCGGAGTACGTGAGCGCAGATTTGCATGAGCTAATTAGCTTGTCAAAAGTCATTTTGGAATTTGCTTGTTGATTAAAAACAATGCTAATTAGAATTAATTAAACGTGTGATTTTAATTCCTTCGGCTGCGCCGTTATTACCGGGCGCTGACTTACATGTTGGCCTTATTAAGTTGATTTGGAGCTTTAATGGAAACGCAGACGCACAAATCTGTTTCCGCTCGCTCGCGTGCGTTTATGAATGGGCCGTTTGAAAGTTTCAGCTCCGCTGCTGAAAAACACGGCCGGTAATCCAACAAAGAGCCGCGGCTTTATGACTTCTGCTCCGGTGTCAGTCTGGATTACGTTCAGTGGATTGTTTAATGGATTCGTGTGCTGGAGGAGTCGATCTCAACGCGTGTCCGGGTCACGTTTCAGCCTTAAATCACAAGAACAAAATATATTTTTGAATAAGAAAAATAAAATAACACTGTTGTTGACACATTATGAATATAGAGCTACAAAGTTATTGTGGAGAGATTTAATGAGAAATGTCAGAGTTTGTAATGAGATCTCTGTTTTTTGAGATTTTATTTTTTTTTTCTCTATTTAATAAAAAAAGACATTTTTATGATTTTTTTTTTTTTTTTTTTTTGAAAGAAATTTTTATATTTTGAAGGAAAATGGCATGTTTATAGGGGGTTTTGACAAATATTGACAAATTAAGAATATAGCTTTATAAATATTGAAATATACAAGAAATATTTTTTATATTTAATCTAAAAAAAATCTGTATATATATATATATTGCATAAGTAAAATAAAACCTATTTTTGACATATATATAAATAAAAAATGAAAATAAATTATTTACTTTTTTTATTATTTACTTTTTTTTTAACATTTTTTAAGGATTCTTTTATGATTTTAAATCTTAAATATCTAAAATAAATATCTTAAAGGAAAATGGCATGTATTTTATAGGGGTTTTGACAAATATTGACAAATTAACAATATAGCTTAATAAACATATATTGCATGAGTAAAATAAAACCTACTGTTTAGAGTTTCTTTACAACATTTTGAAGGAAAAAGTTTATTTTATAGTTTTTATTTATTTATTTATTTTTTTTTTACAATTGTTGACATTCAACATTCATCTGTTATCTATATCTATTTTATATATATAAATTAAAAATAAAATTATTTAATAAAATTATTTACATTTTTTTTTTATTTTTGAATGAAAATAATGTTTATTTTAAAGTGTTAGAATTATGTGTGTATTTAAATAAATAAATAAGAATATATATAATAAATAAATAATATAATAATAAATATGTGTGAGTGTGTGTATGTATATAAAATAATAGAATTATGTGTGTATTAATATATATATATATATATATATATATATAAATTAAATTATATACATTTAAATTATTTATATATATATGTATATATATATATATATATACATATATACATATATATATATATAATAAAATAAAATGAAAAATAAAATGAATTGAATATAAAATTATTTAATAAAATTGTATATATTATATCTATAAAATAGAATTATGTGTGTGTATTTAAATACATATAATATATATTTAAATTTTATATATATATATATATATATATATATATATATATATATATGATTTTTTTTACTATAAAATAAACAGTATTTCCCTTCAAAAATGGATTTAAAAAAATCTTAATAATACTTGTTTATAAAGTATATACACAAACTATCAATCTGTGTGTGTATATATATATAAAACTGGTTTCTGAATGCAAATATTTCATATAAATATCAATTAGTGTGGTTTATGGCATAATGCATAAGGAAAATATATATATTTTTTGTTTAAATGTGCATTGCAGCATTATTTTGCTGAGTTCTTCTGTTGCTCCTCAGGTCCGATGCAGGAGACCATCTATGATTTCTGGAGGATGGTGTGGCAGGAGAACACGGCAACTATCGTCATGGTTACCAATCTGGTTGAAGTCGGCCGGGTGAGTGAAGCCGTCGAACCTCTGGAGTTTAATTTTCCCCTGATCACAGACAAACTCACATCTGTTAGTTCTATTGATTTTATGAAAGACTAAATGAAAGAAATCTCTCCGGAACGAACCCTCGTAAACATCTGAGATGTAAAACAAAAGAGTGTGAATACTTGAGGGAAGATCGGCTACACGATTCTGAGCGACGAACACAAACACGTGGAAAAATCTTCAGACATCTTACCTACAGAGACCTCAGAAGAGTCTGATTCAGATGTGCAGCGAGTGTTTTACTGTTTTAGTTTAAAGTTCAAAGTCACTGTCAGTCAGATACTTCTCAAACATTACAAAAAATAAACTGTGTATTTAATAACTGTTTCCTAATCATGTAACTTGCCACTACTTTTTTAAACATTTATAAAAAAAATATTATAACATTTTAAAAAGATTTTATTTCAACTTGTTGCTGTACTAAGACTAATAACAATGACAAAAATTACAAAATATAACTAAAATCAAAATAAAACCTGAAGATAAAAAAATTTAAATTATTTTAAAATGGTAAGAACTATATAGATATATTTAAAAAAAAATGAATAAACATGATTAACAATAAAACTAACTTAAAATGAAATTAAACAGAAACAGATTCAAAATATTAATAAAAACTATATAAATATATTTTAAAAATAGTAATACAAATTACAAAAATACAAATAATTACTGTCACAAATTAAAAAATACTAAAACTAACTAAAATTAAAATTAAACAGAAAATCAAAAAATTAAAAAAATGAATCAAAATATTAATAAAAAAAATTCTGAAATAAATAAAAAATACTAATAAAAATTACAGAAAAGTACTAAAATTACCATTGCAAATGAAACTGAAAACTGAAAATATGAAAATATGAACTCAAAAGATTAATTAAACCTAAATAGATATATTAAAAAAATACTAATAAAATTACAAAATAGTGCTAAAAATTACTATCACAAGCTAAAATGAAAACTGAAAACGTTAAAACTAGCTAAAGATATTAATAAAAAACTATATAGATATTTAAAAAATATAGAAAAAAATTACAATAAAAATACCAAAAATTACTGTCACAAATTAAAAGGAAAACAAAATATAAAAAAAACAACTCAAGATATTAATAAAAACTATAGATATATAAAAAAATTATAATAAAAATGACAATACTGTCAAAAATTAAAAATGAAAACTGAAAACATAAAAACTAACTCAAGATATTAATAAAAACTATATAGATATATATATTAAAAAAAAATTACAATAAATACTAAAAATTACTAGCGCAAATTAAAAGGAAAACAAAATATAAACGAAAACTAGCTCAAGATATTAATAAAAACTATATATATATATATATATATATATATATACATATATAATACTAATAAAAATTACAAAAAATACTGTTGCAAATTAAAATGAAAACTGAAAACAAAAAACTAAGTCAAGATATTAATAAAAATTATATAGTCAAGTATATCACAAGCTAAAATGAAAACACAAAAACTAACTGAAGATATTAATAAAAACTATATAGATATTTAAAAAAAAAACTAAGAAATTACAATTAAAAAATACTAATAAAAATTACAAAAAAATAAACAAAACGAACAAAAACTACAAAAAATTACTATCACAAGCTAAAAGATGAAAAAAAAATGAGATAAAATAAAAATACACTAAATATAAAAAATTACTAACTCAAGATATTAATAAAAACTATAGATATATAAAAAATAATAATAAAAATGACAAAAAATACTGTCGCACATTAAAATGAAAACTGAAAACATAAAAACATAAAAATCTTAATAAAACGATAAAAATACTAATAAAAATTACAAAAATTAAATTGCAAATTAAAATGAAAACTGAAAATATAAACAACGCAATATATTAATAAAAACCATATAGACATTCAAAAAATAAATAATCAAAAAATACTAAAATGAATGGCAAAAAGATTATAGATTTGTTGTTGTAATAGAAATGTTGTACGCACTTTCCACACACATCAGTGTCGTCAGTTTTCAGGCCCGTTCATGATCCTAAATGAGAAAAAAATACATTTCCAACAACTGTAAAATCAACGCAGGTCAAATTGACAGAGTGTAATATGATGGTAAATGTTGATCTTGGTGTTGATGAGTGTTTGCGGTGACTCTTCTGAAATAAAGGCGTGTTTGCGGCGGGTCGGCGTTGGCGCATCTGTTCACCTGCTATTGTTGAGCAGACGTGCGTCGGGTCTCTGCGGGCCGCCGCTTTCTCTGCCCGACGCTTTCAAGTAGCTGAGAGAGCGAAGCAGCTCGAGTCTCATCAACGCCACCATCTGCTGCGGCTCCTCGCTCAACAACTCTGGGAATTCACACACACACACACAACAACTGGACAACAACACACACACACGCTGCTCATCCTAATCAAAGACTGTCTGTGACTATTTAACTTCAGCTGACAAAGTCCATCTACATTAAAGGAGCAGACATGAAAGGAGCGTGTGTGTGTGTGTGTGTGTGTGTGTGTGTGTGTGTGAGATCTAATTGAGCTGCTAATTAAGAGCAGCAGCAGATCTCAGCGTCTCTGTTGTGTCAGAAGTATTTCTGTCCAGCCGGCGAACAGGAAACACTGTCCTGGACATCTGTTGAACCTCACAACCGCCGTTACCCACAGTGCATTTCACCGTATCATGAGTCTCGTGTAGTATCACTGCTGTATTAGTATTTTGAAATGTTTTTTTTTTTTTTATGTTTTTAGTTATTTTAGTTCTTAACCTGAACCAAAGTGAGAGATGTTGCATTGAAAATATTTTTTTTTATTTTGTTTTATTTTCTTCAACGTATTTTTATTTACTTCAAGTAAAAGAAATACATTTTTTATTTATTTATTTATTTTTAAATATTATCATTTCAGTTTTAGTTACAAAATGAGTTACAAAATAAAAATATATTATATGTTGCACTGACAACAAGGTTGTTAAAATTATTTTAGGTCATTTAGGTCATTTAGGTCATTTTATTTTAAGTAACAGTTAATGTTTATATATATATATATATATATATATATAGGGGTTATAAAGTTTAATGTTTCTTTTATTTCATATAACAAACGTTTTATGTGCTTTTTAATTTTTTTGTGTATTTATTACATTTTTTTGTTTATTTTAGTTTTAGTTTGTTTATACATTGTTATTTTATTTCAGTTTTATTTATTGTATTACTTCAAGTTAAATTAAAAAAAAAAAAAAAGACATAATTTTTCTTTTATTTTGTAATACCACATTTGGGTTTTTTTTGTGGGTTTTTTTTGTTTTTGTTTTTTAGTTTTTTATGTGTTTATTTAATTTTTAGCTTTTTCAGTTTTAGTTTTTTTAGTGTGTCAACTTAGGGTGAGGGTTATAATATTTTAGTTTAATGTTTCCTTTATTTCATATGGCAAATGTTTTGTATGTCTTTTTATTTTTGTGTGTATTTATTACTTTTTGTTATTATTTTAGTTTGTGTATATATTTTTTTATTTTATTTCAGTTTCAATTTAATTTATTTCATTCCTTCAAGTTAAATTAAAAAGAAATACTTAATTTTCTTTTATTTCATAAAACTGAATTTTTAAAGGGTAAGGGTTATAATATTTTAGTTTAATGTTTCCTTTATTTCAAATAACAAATGTTTTGTGTGCTTTTTATATTTTGTGTATTTATTATTATTTTTTTTTATTTATTATAGTTTTTAAATATATATTTTAAATTATATTTAAGTTTTATTTATTTCATTACTGCAAGTTAAATTAAAAAGAAATGCTGATTTTTTTTCTTTTATTTCATAAAACTGATTTTTTTATGTGTTTATTTAACTTTATTATTATTATTATTATTATTATTTTTCAGTTTTAGTTATTTTAGTGTGTCAACTTAGGGTGAGGGTTATAATATTTTAGTTAAATGTTTCTTTTTATTTCATTTTTATTTTTTGTGTTTTTGTTGTGGTTTATTTTAGTTTTAGTTTGTATATATATATATATATATATGATTTTGTTTCAGTTTTTTTATTACTTCAAGTTAAATAAAAAAATTACTTAATTTTTCTTTTATTTCATAATACTGAAAGTAATTGCTTTTAAAAAGTGAAAAACTTTTAAAGTTTTAATTATTTAAAAAAAAATGTATATATATATATATATATATATATATTTTAAATATTTTTAAAAAATTATATATATATGTATATATAATTTTGTTGACTTTTTTTACATTTTATTTTAAAATTCTGGTTTATTTTAAGTTTCTGATATATATATATATATATATATATTAAATATATATATATTTAAAATATTTAAAAAAAATATATATATATATATATATATATATAAAACTTTTTTTTACATTTTATTTTAATCAATGATTACTTTATCTCAAATTAAAAAAAAAAATTCTGGTTTATTTTAAGTTTCTGATATCTTTTCTTTAGTAGATGATCAAATGCACCATTTTGTCCTGCTGCTCCTGAAAAACCTACAGCAGTTGTAAACTGTTCTCTGTTCTCGTTGAATTGTTCTCTCTCTCTCTGTGTGTGTGTGTGTGTGTGGTGGTCATCTGGTCATCTGTAAGCAGATTAGTGTAGGATGTGTCAGTGTCAGCACTGCTGGTTAAAGTTGGCCCTGTTAGAGACAGATTATCCGGGATAAAGGCGTCTTTACTCGCTCCTCTCTAATCTGAAGACAGTGCTCTGATCGTCTCTGATTCTCCTTCTGTCTGTGGGTTCGCGAAGGAAGCGGAATGGCGTCGGGACCGGCGGCATTGTGCCGTAAGAGCCCGTGGCGAGAAGGGATCGAATCTCAGCGGAAATCTGCCGCGCGGAACTAATGGGATTTTAAAGCCCATCTTAATATCTGACAAGAACAAAAGGGTCTGGATTGGAATAACATTTGAGTCGTTAATAAGCCATTACAGTGAGAATGGAGGAATATAGCGCTGGATCGCTCCTCCTGACAGAATCACGGATAAAATTAGAGCCGGATAGAAGTAGGCCAGCGAGACCTTTATGAGAATCCAGATACGCCTCGACACAACAATGTCACACAACACACGGCCAACTCCGATTTCACACCAACACCACTGACAAACACAGCACTGCAACACATTTAAGCCCATATAAAACAGTAGCATTAACTGCCATGAGAGTTATTTAAGCATATTTAACCCAAAAACGTCTAGATGTGCAGGCATGGGTGTAAGTATACATATATAATGCCAGTACATCATACAAAAACTAGAGAGACTATACAGTAAATTTTTTTTTTTTTTTGTAATAAATAATTAATTAATGAGAATTTGAGGGGTAAATTTGCTTAAATGTCAAAAGTAGTGTCACAATGCAAAAATAAAAATATACAAAAAAAAAAAAAAAAATATTCCTAAAAATAGTCTTCACTTACTGTTTTTATGTAAAAATCTTTAGCATTAATGAGAATAATAATAAAAAAATAATCCAGATGCATTATGGTAATCATTTTATTTTATTTTATTTTATTTTATTTTATTTTATTTTATTTTATTTTATTTTATTTTATTTTGTTGCTTTATTTCATTTTGTATTCTATTAATGAAAATTTGTGGGGTAAGTGTTCTGTCAAAAATAGTCCTTAAATAGTCTTCACTTATATTTTTATGCAAAATATAATTTTTTTAATCATTATTTAATTATCTTTTCTTTTATTTCATTAATAATTTAATTTAATTTAATTTAATGCAATTTAATGTAATTTAATTTAATATAACTTAATTTAATTAATTATTTATTTAATTTTCTAATATTTAATTAATTCAACTTAAAAGTTAAATGTCTAAATGTGATAATGGATTATTTTATTTTATTTTATTTTAATTTATTTTATTTTATGAAAATCATCAGGAATAATAAGAATTACAAAAAAAAAAAAAAAAAAAAAAAAAAAAATAAAAAAAATAAAGGTAAATGCCCAGATTTTATTTTATTTTATTTTATAGTCCTTAGATAGTTTTCACTTACATTTTGTTATATAAAATATCACTAGTTTTTTTTTTTTAATTTATTTATTTTGCAGTACAGTAAAACATACTGTACTGTTTATACAGTAATGAAAATCATCAGGAATAATGAGAATTACAAAAAAAATTTAAAGGTAAATGTCCAGATTTTATTTTATTTTATTTTATTTTATTGATGAGAATTTGAGGGGTAAATGTGCTTGATATGTAAAATATAAATTTTTTTTATTGCAGTACAGTAAAAACATACTGTTATGGTTAAAAAAAAAAAACAATTGGTTTAATGAGAATTAAATGTCCTGCTGCATTGCAGTAATGACATTTATTTTAATTTTGTTCTATTTAGTTTTTTATTTTACTTTATTAATAAAAATTTGAGGGTTAAATGTGATTTTAAATGTACTTTTTTTTAGCTGTTTGGTGTTTGTTTACCTATTATATGTAAAATATTGTTGTTTATTAGGGTAAAAGTGTTTATAAAATAATGATGACATTGGAATCATTTTTTAATCTGTTTTGACATTCTGCTCTGTATGTTGTTATTAGTTTGTTTGTTGTTTCCTCTCGTCTCTAACGCTGTTTTCCGTGACGTGTGTGTGTGTGTGTGTGTGTGTGTGTGTGTGTGTTGGCGATGAGCTTGAGGAAGTGTGTGACTGAATATGTAAATAAGTCATTATGTGATTAATGCTCTCTGGTTTAGAGATGCTCTAATGATAATTAGGCGGGAGCCGATAGCATCACGGCCCCTTTGTTTTTCCGGCCTGACGGCGAAGAGCGAGACCGAGACGAGAAATACGCTCAGCCATTAGAGCGCAATTATCCCGCTAATTAGAGCATCTAATACACGCATAGAAAGAAAACACGCTAATAATGAAGAACGGATGGAAAGAATCAGATGATAAACGGATGACAAACAGATGGACTGATATTTCTTTGATTTCTGACCACAGAGGGCATTTTAATCACAAAAATATTCATATTTCATTCATAATTCATACATACAGAATAATTGATACATTTGCAGTAGTGATAGACGTAAGATTTTCTTTCATCTATTAGTTGTTTTTCAGTGATAATTACCAATATCTACAGATCAGTGATCAGTTAATTTAAACCAGAACTATTAAAATCATTTTTTTAATTGAAAAAAAAGCCGAACTAAAAAAAAAAAAAAATCTGAAATAAAATGAAGCACTAAAATTACAATAAACATAAATGAAAACATAAAAAAACAGAAAAAATAAATAAAATAACACAATATTTTTTTAATAAAAATAAAAATTACTAAAAATAACACATTATTAAATTTATATTATATTTAATAATTTGTTTTATTTTTAGTATTTTTTATTTTTTTATTTTTTTTCTGTATATAAATATATAAATAATATAATATAAATAATATAAATAAAACTAAAATAACATATTTATATATATAAACCTAATTAGGAATAGTAATTAAAATAGTACTAGTATGTAAAAAAACACTGTGACCTATATAATATAAAATAATAGCAATTTCTAATTGAGCCTAAATGTAAATATTTCTGATAAATAATGAGTCTTATTAATTCAAAATATTTGAAAATAAATATATATTGAAAGTGCATTTTAATTACAAAAATAGGAATTATAGAACAATTAAAATATATTATTTAAATATAAATAAAAAATTAAAATGACTAAAGATAAAACAAATTATTAAATATTTAAAAAATAATAATAAAAACTGCAAGTATATAAATAATACTAAAATAACATTACATTACTGAAAATGACATTTAAATTACAATGAAAATACAAAAAAATAAATAAATAAATTAAAATTAAATTAAAATTTAATAAAATAAAAATAAAAGTTAGGAATTATAATTAAAACTGTACTAGTATGTAAATAATACAAAAAAAAACACTGTGACCTATATAATGTATAATAATAGCAATATCTAATTGAGCTTAAATGTAAATATTTCTGATAAATAATAAGCAAAATATGTCTTATTAATTCAAATGAACATATATTGAGAAACACTGAAATATATTGAAATAAACAGCGCACTAATGTCAGCGGATGGAAAGACTCGGCAGATAAACAGATGACAGTCAGATAAACGGAGACAGTGATGTTCTGGGTGGGACTGATTGACTTCATTAATGAGTTGGACTGATTAGAGGCGGTGGTTTGGGTGTGTGTGTGTCTCTGGAGGTGTGCTCTGGTTATGGAGGGTTAACCTGGTTAATTAGTCTGGGATGATCTGCAGCAGAGGCTGTCACAAATCTGGGACACTTGAAGTCTGACTGCAAATGTTCTTGATTCAAATGTTGATGCGTTTGTACAGTATCTGGTTGTTTCGAGACACTTATATATCATGTTTTTTAATCAGATCACTGTGTGTGTTTGACAGGTGAAGTGCTGTAAGTACTGGCCCGATGACACTGAGATCTACAGGGACATGAAGGTGACGCTCATCGAGACTCAGCTGCTGTCTGAATACGTCATTCGAACCTTCGCTGTGGAAAAGGTTCAGCATCAAACTGCACATTTAATACACTATCAAACTTGCTATCAAACTATAATGATGATTCCAGTCTCACACAAAACATATATAATCATTGATTATTGTTTCATTATTGTCTCCATAGCTACTGTATCTATAATTATGTCTCTATAGCTGTTATTGAGCTGTTAAGTTGTTACAGTATTAACCAAAAAATATATAAATAAATAGTGTTTAGTTTTTATGTTTTTAAATTTTGTGTGTGTATAATAAATATTTTATGTATAAATATTTATAAATATTTTAAAAATATTAATATTTCATAATATTTATTCATACATACATATATATATATATATATATAAATAATAAACATTTTTATTATATGTGTTAGAATAAAATAATTAATAATTAAAAATATTATTAAAATGTATTCTATAATTTATAGTCACAATTTGAATATATATATATATATATATATATATATATATATATATATATATATATATTTATAAAATATGGTTAAACTGTATAATTAAAATTACTTTTTTGTTATTACTTTTCTTTTTTATTTTAATATATGTATATAAATAATAAATGAATAATTATAAATTAAGTAGATTTAAAATTACATTTTAAATATATTTAATAATTTACATAAGTTGTACATTTGTTTTAGGTTTTTTTTATTATATGTGTGTGTGTGTGTTGTAATAAAATAATAAATAATTGAAAATAATATAAAATTAATTCTAAATCACAGCCACATATTTAATATATATAATATATGGTTAAACTGTATAATTAAAATTACTTCATTTCTTTAGTTTTTTTTATTATGTGTATGTGTGTGTTGTAATAAATTAATAAATAATTTTAAAAAAATATTAAAAATTATTCTAAGCTATAGCTGCTATATTAAGCATGATTACAAGTACTTTTTTGTTATATTTTTATTTTATATCAGTATTTTTTTTATATTTATTTGCTGTTTAATCTCTATTCTGATGTTTAAATGTGCTGGAGAATGAAGAGCTGTAATTATATGAATAATATGTGAGTCTGCAGCTGTGTGTGTGTTTGGTAAACGTGATTTCACCAAGTACAACATGTTCCTGGATCAACATTCCAGTCAACCAATCAGAATTGAGGAATAACTGTTTAGGATATGCCAGTTTTAGGTGCTTCTACTCCCTTATTAATCAGTCATTTCCCTCTGATTTTAGGAATAAATGATGGGTAGGGTTAGGTTTAGAGGTAGGGACTGGGTAAGTCTATATTTTTGGACTGTAATGTTAATCCAAAAGATGCTGATCCATGTCTTACTTGGCAAAATCACGGTGACCGTGTGTGTTCAGAGGGTTACAATCTGTTCTCAGAGCAGTATTTGTTTGGTGTGGGTCTCAATATCAGCATGTTTGTGTGTTTGTTGACTCCAGCGAGGAGCTCATGAGATCAGGGAGATCCGGCAGTTTCATTTCACCGGCTGGCCGGATCACGGCGTCCCGTATCACGCCACGGGGCTGCTGGGCTTCGTCCGTAGGGTCAAAGCCAAGAGTCCGGCCAACGCGGGGCCCATGGTCATCCACTGCAGGTGAATATCCCTTTCATCTTTACTAGAACGTTATGTGTTTCATTAAATGTTTAAATATCTATTGTCCTGGTCCTCAGTGCTGGAGCGGGACGCACCGGCTGCTTCATCGTCATCGACATCATGCTGGACATGGCGGAGCGTGAAGGAGTGGTGGACATTTACAACTGCGTGAGGGAACTGCGCTCCCGCAGGGTCAACATGGTGCAGACGGAGGTAACCAATCGCAAACGTACTCGCATCAGCTGCAGCCAATCAAACGCTGGTTCTCACTCCAGCCCCGCCCACTCAGACATATTTCAGAAGATTTTTCTTGCCATAAAGTTGCAATAAAGATGAAAGAAACAAGCACTCATATGTAAGAATGATTGTATAGCCTGAGACTTCATCTGACCGTCAGCTTCGGTCAAGGACTGTGACGTCTCATCCAGAGCAAAGACTTTCTGAAGAGCGACGACCCAAGGCATATTTAAAATGTCACTTCATGAATGATTTACGTCAAGCTGTCAGACCGCCGTCTGCGATCGAAAGATGATGGAGAGATGACCGGTCCGCATGTGGACACACAGGACAGAGACATTTACTGAAAACACAGTCAATCACATCCTCCTATATCTGTTCTGAACATAAATGTGTGAATATTTGATACATTTGAAAAATGTATACATTAACAGAGTTCTAATAGACATTAGATTCTCTAACTGGACTATTAAATAGTTAATTACAAAAAAAATGTAAATAAAAAATAAAAATATAAAATAATACAGTAACATAAACTAACTGTAGATTTTAAAACGGACACATTAACTGGAACTAAAAGTCGGATCAGCCGATTAACCAGCCTGTTAATCAATCAGTACTTCCTGTGATATCATTGAGCTGTGATATTGTTGTATTGATCTGTCGTTGATATGTTGATATTTCAGGAGCAGTATGTGTTTATCCATGATGCCATATTGGAGGCGTGTCTTTGTGGCGACACCACGATCCCAGCCAATCAGCTTCGATCTGTGTATTACGACATGAACCGATTGGACCCGCAGACCAACTCCAGCCAGATCAAAGAGGAGTTCAGAGTCAGTCTCAATATTAATTATTTAAAAATTTTAAGTATTTTATCTTATTTAAATAAAAAAATGTAACGGAGTACTGTAATACTAGTAAAAATGTAATTATTAGAGCAATATTAAAATAAACCAATAGAATGTGTGCATGAGTTTCAGTTGTGTTTTCTTTTGGCAGACGTTAAACATGGTGACGCCCACGCTGCGGGTGGAGGACTGTAGCATTGCGCTGCTGCCGCGGAACCATGAGAAGAACCGCTGTATGGACGTGCTGCCGCCCGACCGCTGCCTGCCCTTCCTCATCACCATCGACGGAGAGAGCAGCAACTACATCAACGCTGCGCTCATGGATGTACGGCAGTTTGCATGCACCTCTTAACCTAGTGACCATTACCTGCAGCTCTTCGCCTAGTGACTGTTACCTGTGGCTCCTAACCTAGTGACCATTACCAGCAGCTTTTCACCTAGTGATCATTACCTGCAGCTCTTAACCTAGTGATGGTTACCTGCAACCCTTAACCTAGTCATCTTTACTTGCGGCTCTTCACCTAGTGACTGTTATCTGCAGCTCGTAACCTAGTGAACATTACCTGCAGTGCTTAACGTAGTGACCATTACTTGCACCGCTTAACCGAGTGATCATTACCTGCAGTTCTTAACCTAATGACCATTACTTGCGTCTCTTAACCTGTCGACCATTACCTGCGCCTCTTAACCTAGTAACTGTTACCTGTGCCTCTTAACCTATCAAACATTACCCGCAGCACTTAACCTAGTGACCATTACCTGCTGCTCTTCACCTAATGATCATTACCAGCGGCTCTTTACCTAGTGACCATTACCTGCAGCGCTTAACCTAGCGACTATTACCTGCAGCGTTTAACCTAGCGACCATTACTTGCAGCTCTTAGCCTAGTGATTATTTGCTGCAGCTCTTAACCTAGTGACTATTACCTGCGCCTCCTAACCTAGTGACTGTTACCTGCGCCTCTTAACCTATCAACCATTACCTGCAACACTTAACCTAGTGACCATTACCTGCAGCTCTTCACCTAGTGATCATTACCTGCGGCTCTTAGCCTAGTGACTATTACCTGCAGCGCTTAACCTATCGACCATTACCTGCAGCACTTAACCTAGTGACCATTACCTGCAGCTCTTCGCCTAGTGACTTTACCTGTGGCTCCTAACCTAGTGACCATTACCAGCAGCTTTTCACCTAGTGATCATTACCTGCAGCTCTTAACCTAGTGATGGTTACCTGCAACCCTTAACCTAGTCATCTTTACTTGCGGCTCTTCACCTAGTGACTGTTATCTGCAGCTCGTAACCTAGTGAACATTACCTGCAGTGCTTAACCTAGTGACCATTACTTGCACCGCTTAACCGAGTGATCATTACCTGCGTCTCTTAACCTGTCGCCTCTTAACCTAGTAACTGTTACCTGTGCCTCTTAACCTATCAAACATTACCCGCAGCACTTAACCTAGTGACCATTACCTGCTGCTCTTCACCTAATGATCATTACCAGCGGCTCTTTACCTAGTGACCATTACCTGCAGCGCTTAACCTAGCGACTATTACCTGCAGCGTTTAACCTAGCGACCATTACTTGCAGCTCTTAGCCTAGTGATTATTTGCTGCAGCTCTTAACCTAGTGACTATTACCTGTGCCTCCTAACCTAGTGAGTGTTACCTGCGCCTCTTAACCTATTAACCATTACCTGCAACACTTAACCTAGTGACCATTACCTGCAGCTCTTCACCTAGTGATCATTATCTGCGGCTCTTAGCCAGTGACTATTACCTGCAGCGCTTAACCTATCAACCATTACCTGCAGCACTTAACTTAGTGACCATTACCTGCAGCTCTTCACTAGTGATCATTACTTGCGGCTCCTAACCTAACCTGCGTGACCTTATTTACCTGCAGCTCTTAACCTAGTGACCATTACCTGCAGCTCTTCACTAGTTACCTGCATCAGCTCTTAACCTAGTAACTGTTACCTGTGCCTCTTAACCTATCGACCATTACCCGCAGTGCTTAACCTAGTGACTGTTACCTGTGCCTCTTAACCTAGTGATCATTACCTGTGGTTCTTTACCTAGTGACCATTACCTGTGGCTCTTAGCCTAGTGATCATTACCTGCAGCTCTTTACCTGGTGGTCATTACCTGTAGTGCCTAACCTAGTGACCATTACCTGAAGCTGTTTATCTAGTGATCATTAACTGTGGCTCTTAACCTAGTGAGCCTTACCAGCGACTGTAAACCTAGTGGCTGATACTTACGGCCCTTAACCTAGTGACTTTTATATGCGTCTCTTAACCTGGTGATGATTACCTGTAACGTAACCCAGTGAGCGTTACCTGGCTAACTTAATAACTTATTTTAATTCCACATTTATGATTTAATAATCAATTGCATTCGTCTCTGTAATAATCGCTTATTTTTGTGCATCTGAAGTGGTGGTGTCTCTGATAGATGTGAATCGCTGCACACACAATTATGTGCTTGTTGAAAATGATTCAGAAACAGATGGAATTGATTCATTTCATTGTCAGGAAAATGGCTAAAAGTGATCCATAACAGCGAACAAACTAAAAAATGCAGCAAGACGATCGACTGGGACGGGTTTGTTTGTAAAAGATGCGACAGCGCATTTGTTTTCATTAATGGAAGCGCCGGCGGCGGTAATAAAACACGCAGCTCAACGCTAAACTTCTCCACACAATTAGTCAAGCAGACAGTCAGACGGGAAATAAGATGTTTTTCTCTCTTCATCTTCATCTTCACAGAGCTACAAGCAGCCGTCTGCGTTCATCGTTACCCAGCATCCTCTGCCCAACACCGTCAAAGACTTCTGGCGGCTGGTGCTGGACTATCACTGCACATCCATAGTGATGCTGAACGACGTGGATCCCGCGCAGGTGAGACACACACACACACACACACACACACACCCCCCTAAACACAGCCGTCAGGATCAAAGACACGCAACACAACACAGACTCAAGCAGCAGATGCACGTCACTGCAGTTGTGCGTCTGTCACACATGCACTGCTCTGACATGATATAAATCATGGATTCCCTGGCGTTTTTGTCAGTTGAACAAACAATTGAATTTAGCAACACATCTGCATGGTTCACGGTTCTCTAATATAAGTTAATTGTGACATGACATGCAAGTAAAATAAAATATAAAGTGTTCATTTTTAAAGGTTTTTTTTTTCAATTATTTTTGTTTTTATTGTTTATTTTTAAGGTTTAATTATTAATAAGTTATTTATATTTGAGTTTGTTTTATACTGTCTTATTTTTGAGTTTGGTCAAACAATGTGTAAATTGCTCTCTGTGTAATAGCTTAGTGAGTATTATCCAGTAACCTGTGATGAAAAGTCATTTCAGATGAAAGATTATGAGAACAGTTAGTTTTAGTTAGTTAGGTAGTTAGTTGTTGTTGTTTTTTTCACAATAAGACAGCATACTGAACTAATTTGCTTTTCAAGTTGGCTTTTTGATGCTTTATACCAATTAAAGCCTGTTAATTGTTAGCTGTCCTGTGCTGGTCAAAGCTGGTTTATACTGGTTAGTTGCTGGTCTAGGCTAGTTTATACTGGTTAATTGCTGGTCTAGGCTGGTTTATACTGGTTAGTTATGCTGTCTAGGCTGGTTTATACTGCTTAGTTTCTGGTCTAGGTTGGTTTGTACTGGTTAGTTGCGCTGCCTAGACTGGTTTAAACTGATTAGTTGCATTGTCTAGGCTGGTTTATACTGGTTAGTTGCGCTGCCTAGACTGGTTTAAACTGATTAGTTGCACTGTCTAGGCTGGTTTAAACTGGTTAGTTTCTGGTCTAGGTTGGTTTATGCTGGTTAGTTGTGCTGTCTAGACTGGTTTCTAACGGTTAGTTGCTGGTCTATACTGGTTAGTTGATGGTCTAGACTGGTTTATACCAGGTGGTTGCTTGTCTAGACTGGTTTTAACTGGTTAATTTCTGGTCAAGGCTGGTTTATACTAGTTAGTTGCTGGTCTAGACTGGTTTTTTACCAGTTAGTTGCTTGTCTAGGCTGGTTAATATTGGGTCATTTCTGGTCAAGGCTGGTTTATAATAGTTAATTGCTGGTATAGGCTGGTTTGTATTGGTTAGTTGCTGGACTATACCGGTTAGTTACTGGTCTAGGCTGGTTTTTACCAGTTAGTTGCTTGTCTAGGCTGGTTAATATTGGGTCATTTCTGGTCAAGGCTGGTTTATAATGGTTAATTGATGGACTATACCGGTTAGTTACTGGTCTAGGCTGGCTTTTACCAGTTAATTTCTTGTCTGGGCTGGTCTACACTGGTTGGTTGCTGGTCTAGGCCGGTTTATACTGGTTAGTTGCTGGTCTAGACTGGTTTATACTGATTAATTGCACGTCTAGGCTGGTTTATTGCTGGTCTAGGCTGGTATAAACTGGTTACCTGCTGGTCAATCTGTTGAAGTGGTATAGCCATGCTGTTCCAGAAAAAAATGTAACTGGTAAAACTGATGAGCCATGTGTGTTTTTTGTTAGTTGTGTCCGCAATACTGGCCAGAGAATGGTGTCCACCGGCACGGGCCCATCCAGGTGGAGTTTGTGTCTGCGGATCTGGAGGAGGACATCATCAGCAGGATCTTCCGCATCTATAACGCAGCACGGGTGAGTAAACGCTCGCTAACATGCTTCATCAGCCCATACATGCGATTCAGCTGTTACGGTGTCATGAACGTGTGGTTTGCGTGCAGCCGCAGGACGGGTACCGGATGGTGCAGCAGTTCCAGTTTCTGGGCTGGCCGATGTACCGCGACACGCCCGTCTCCAAACGCTCCTTCCTCAAACTCATCCGACAGGTGGACAAATGGCAGGAGGAGTACGACGGAGGCGAGGGACGCACTGTCGTACACTGCCTGTGAGTCACTACTCCTATATATTCATACTAAGAATATTGATGTGATTTTTATTAATAGTAATGTAATGTTTTATTTAGTATATTTACAGTTAATATTGATTTTTTATTTGTTTTTTTTTATTTGTTTGTATATTTAGATTTTTTGTAACATGTAAAGTAGTTTTTATCAATTTTTAGAATTTGTGTAGTATATTTATAGTATTATTTTTGTAATATTTAATATTATATTTTACATTATTTTATATATTTTATATGTAATTATACAATTATTCTATTTTATTCATATTTAGAATTTATTTTCATTTTAATATAGTTATTATGTTTTTTATTAATATTTAGGATTTGTTGTTATTTGATCTTTTTTGTAATTTTCTTGTGTTTTTTTCATTTTTCTAATTGATACAGAATGTTTTGTTTTGGGGGGAGGGGGGGTCTTGATGTATTTCTTAAAGTTTGAAGTCAAGACCATGTGAGATGTGAGTGCAGCGGTCAGAGATGTTTATTTTAGCTCATGTTTACGTAGAAAAACACTTGAAAAGCAACATAATGAAATGCAGAAGTGCGCTTGTCGTTGAGAACAGCAGCGGTGAGTCTCTGGGTGGTCGAACGGCTGAGAAACAGACGAGTCTGTGACGAGTCACGTGATTCTCATTAGACTCTCAGAGAGATTCTGATCTCGCTCTCGTTCTTTAGCGCCGGCCCGCCCAGCCGTGTTTATCCTGAAATAAACATTCATACACACTCTTTAGGAGTTCATGAGCGAGATGAGAAACTGCAAGAGACGCAGTGATTGTGCTGAATAATGAGCTGCAGTTCAAGAGTGGGAGCACAGCGCCACCTACTGCTCCCAGATCAGATTCAACACTAACAAACTGACTGCTTATCAACACACTGGGCATAATACAGTCAATAGATGCATGATTAATTAAATGCGCTTAACAGTAGTACATATAATTGAGAAATTATTGAATAAGTCAATGCAATGTTATTTTCCTGTATTCATTGTTAAACAGTTTTTACTTTTGTTTTTCATTCTCATTTTAATTTTAGTTAAAGTTTCAGTAAATTTCTTGAGTGTTTTTGTCATTTTTATTTTTTAGGCAATTACATCAGCATCAAATCAAAAGTAGTGAGACTTAAATGTTTTATTTTCATGCATTGATGTCACTGATAATCATATGTAATATCCGTGTGTTTCAGTAACGGCGGTGGACGCAGCGGCACGTTCTGCGCCATCAGTATCGTGTGTGAGATGTTGCGTCACCAGCACTCGGTGGACGTGTTTCACGCCGTCAAAACACTGAGAAACAACAAACCCAACATGGTGGATCTGCTGGTGAGCGTCAGAACTATCCACATCCACACCTGACAGTCGTTTAACCACATTTAATGAGGATTTTACTAGTGCAAAGCAACCGGAAATGAGTTTAAAGCTGATACTTTAATCAAAAATAATATGATAAAATGATAAAAATAATAATAATAATGCACATGTTCAATCATGCAATGCTAGTGTAGTTGTCATGACAGGAGTCCTATGCAAAATATCTAATAAAATGTTTAGTAAAAAAAACAAATGCTGTTGACACCAGCATTCAGATTTGTAGAAGCAAATTTAATTTAATTTAATTTTTTTATTTTAAAAACACATTTTTGTGTATTTAGTTTTAATGGTTTAATAAGATTTTAAGCATCAAAAATCATGTAATCAGTTGATTTAATAAAACGTTTACAATTTAAAAATGTATTAAATTATCAGAATGATCATATGTCCTCACCGTAAACTGTGTTAATCAAAGGAGCTCATAAGACTTTATAAATGTAATTAGTCAAGTAAAAAAATAACAAAATAAAATAAAATAATAATGCAGTATTTTGTTCTTAAGAAATTGTTATGCAAAAAAAAAATTATGGTGTATTTAATTTTTTTTTTTTCTTCGTACTGTATTCATTTATTTATTTGTGACCCTCGTCCACAAAACCAGGCATAAGTAGCATGGGTATATTTGTAGCAATTCTTTTATGCCAAAATCATTAGGATATTAAGTAAAGATCATGTTCCATGAAAATATTTTCCTACTGTAAATATAACAAAACTTAATTTTTGATTAGTAATATGCATTGCTAAGAACTTAATCTGGACAACTTTAAAGACAATTTAATATTTTATTTAATATTTATTTGATATTTAAATAAATAATTTAAATATATATTTAAATATAAAAAATTCCAGATTTACAAATAGTTGTATCTCAGCCAAATATGGTCCTATCCTAACAAACCATACATCAATTATTCAGCTTTCAGATGATGTATAAATATCAGTTTCAAAAACTGATCCTTATGACTGGTTTTGTGGTCACATTTATTTTTTCAAATAACATATAACCTCCATAATGCATCCATTCCTTTTTTTGAGCCAGAAGAGATACATAAAAGTTACTAAACAATGCATAGTTTAGTAGGGAACAAACTTTGCAAATTATTTAAGACTCAAAAACTAAAATTTGGACAGTTTTTGAGCAATTATGAATTAATGAATTATTAAACTGGATTAATTCCAAAGGGGTTGATACTTGGTAATTCTCAGATTAGATGTTCTTGTACATTTTATACAATCATATATTTAGATAAAATTTAACATTATTATTGAGAATAAATATAGATATATTTTTTTTCTTTCAACTTCACTCATTAATAGGAGTTGCTGATCAGATATGCTATTAGTTTTTGAGCCACAAGAGATACATAAAAGTTACTAAACAATGCATAGTTTAGAAGGGAACCTTTTCTTAATGTAGGTTTCATAAATTTAAACTGTTTTTGAGCAATTATGAGTTAATGAATTATTAAACTGAAGTAATTCCAATAGGGTTGATACTGGTGATACTTGGATTATATGTTCTTATAAATTTTATACAATTATATATTCAGATAAAATTTCACATTATTATTGAGAATAAATAATAAATAAATACATTTAAAAAATGTAATTAATAAAAGATTAAATATATATATTAAAATTAAATTATATAAATAAATATATATATATATATATTGCATCTTAGCTTTGTTGGGTTGGATGTGTAATTTTAAAATTCATAGAGTTTCCCTATTTATTATTTATAAAAAGGGGGCAAATGCAATAATAATGTAGTAACTAAAAACTTGTAGTAATTCAAAACTTTTTTTTTTTTATTTTTTTCAACTTCACTGATTAATGAGAAGTTGCTGATCCAATATGGTATTAGTTAAAAAATATTAAGTTTTAACTGTTTTATGAAATAATGATTCTTCTGGTCTGGAATGTGAAATAGTAGAGGTTTTGGAGCATTATAAGGGTTAAATGGTTAAAGAGTGTGTTCACAGACTGTGTTACACTGACCTCTGCTGGTGTGTGTGTTTCTCCTGCAGGATCAGTATAAGTTCTGCTATGAAGTGGCACTGGAATACTTGAATTCTGGGTAACGTGAGCGAAAGCAGCTCTAATGTCCCTTTCTTCTCCATCCTCACCTTCCCCGGACACCGAAAAACACACGACGGCCGAAACTGGACCGGAAACGCGCCCGCTGTTTCCCTGCACTCGCCTCACGTCGCCACCAGGAAGAGACGCTTTATCTTCATCCGCTCGTATCTTCTGTTCCTCTAACGCGTTTCTTGCCTTCGTCTCGTCTTTGGACGCGTGTCTTCATGTTTGTGTGGAATGCGACGTCACGTGGATGTTGATTTTTATTTTTTTTCATTGTTTTTCTGAACTGGAGGCGGTCGATCGTTGATGCGCTCGTATTAACGCGCCGCTGCCGTTTCTGTGGTTGTGTTCGTGTCCAACGATGGAAAAACTGCTGAAATTGTCGCGCGCTGAAACGTCCCGTCCGAAGATCCAAAGCTTGTGTTCGTGATCATTTTTTTTGTTTATACTGTAAATAGAGGAAGTTCACCAGATAATTTATTCATTGACAGATTTTTGTGAAGCACACTGAGTGACAATCATGTTTTAATTTGGTCATTATTATCATACGGACTCCACATATAATAGTGACCAGATTGTATTGTTAACTTTTTATTTATCTGGTATGAAAAAACAAACAAACAAACAAACCTATAAATACATATCTATATCTGCCAAACCCGTGGTCCGTGTGTTTTTTGTGCAAAGAGAAGCCAAATGGCATCAGACGTGTTGCTGTAGTATGTACTGTAGTATATACTGTACACTGGGCACACAGTGAATATGCATTTAATATATAGATGAAGTGGATCAAAACCTTTCATCAAAATTGTCCTAAAACCAAAACAATACCCATTCTTGTTTCATGAACTTTTTTAATCCACTTCAAATGTTGACTACTGTACATTGACCTTTTACATCTGTTAGATACTGTATCCCACAATGCAACAGTGTTATTGTAGTATCACAACAGTGTTACTTTAATATTATTATAGTTTTTATTAATATCATGAGTTTTTTAGTTTATGTATTTTTCATTTTCATTTTAGGTAAAGTTTTCGTGTGTTTATTTTTTAAATTTTACTTTTAGTTGTTTTGTTTTGTTTGTTTGATTTTCACTTTTATAGATAAACTAATAAAACACATTTTCCTTAAAGCTTAATTGAACTAAAATAAACATTAGCTGAAACAAAATAAAACATTAACTTCAACTGGATAAAAAAAAAGTTTGTCAAGGCAAAAGAAAGCTGCACCAGAAAGTTTGAAAAAGTTTAAAAAGGTTTAGGGGGAAAAAAAAGTTTCAAGTTTGATGGTTTTCAGTCTGAAATAGTTTGAAGTTTACAATGGTTTTAAAAGGTTAAAGTTTAAATGTTTTGAAGGCAATACAGTCTCAGATAGATAGATCGTCTCAGACAGTAACTAGCATGATTTTAACATGATTAGCAAGTCGCTAGCATGTTTCTAGCATGATGAGCGGCTGCTAACATGTTTCTAACATGACTAGCAAGTTGCTGGTATGTTGCTAGCATGTCACTAGCATGATTAGCAAGTTGCTAGCATGTTTCTAGCATGATTAGCATGTTTCTAGCATGATTAGCAAGTTGTTAACGTGTTGCTAGCATGATTAGCAAGTTGCTAGCATGTTTCTAGCATGATTAGCAAGTTGCTACCATGTTGCTAACATAATTAGCAAGTTGCTAGGATGTTTTTAGCATGCTTAGCACGCTGTTAGCATGTTGATAGCATGATTAGCAGGTTGCTAGCATGTTTCTACCATGATTAGCAAGTTGTTAGCATGTTGTTAGTATGATTAGCAAGTTGCTAACATGTTTCTACCGTGATTAGCAAGTTGTTAACTTGTTGCTAGCAAGATTAGCAAGTTGCTAGCATATTTCTAACATGATGAGCAGCTGCTAACATGTTTCTAGCATGATTAGCAAGTTGCTAGCATGTCACTAGCATAATTAGCAAGTTGCTAACATGTTTCTAGCATGATTAACATGCTGTTAGCATGTTGATAGCATGATTAGCAAGTTGCTAGCATGTCTCTAGCATGATTAGCATGTTTCTAGCATGATTAACAAGTTACTAGCATGTCACTAGCATAATTAGCAAGTTGCTAGCATGTTTCTAGCATGATTAGCAAGTTGCTAGCATGTCACTAGCATAATTAGCAAGTTGCTAACATGTTTCTAGCATGATTAGCATGCTGTTAACATGTTGATAGCATGATTAACAAGTTGCTAGCATGTTTCTAGCATGATTAGCAAGTTGCTAGCATGTCACTAGCATGATTAGCAAGTTGTTAGCATGTTGCTAACATAATTAGCAAGTTGCTAGCATGTCTCTAACATGATTAGCAAGTTGTTAACATGTTGCTAGCATGATTAGCAAGTTGCTAGCATGTTTCTAGCATGATTAGCTAGTTACTAGCATGTCACTAGCATAATTAGCAAGTTGCTAGCATGTTTCTAGCATGATTAGCAAGTTGCTAGCATGTCTCTAGCATGATTAGCAAGTTGTTAACATGTTGCTAGCATGATTAGCAAGTTACTAGCATGTTTCTAGCATGATGAGCAGCTGCTAGCATGTTTTAGCATGATTATAGTATGATTAGCTAGTTATTAACATGTTGCTAATATGATTAGCAAGTTACTAGCATGATTGTAGTTGCTATGCTTGCTAGACAGATAAATAGATTAGAAATATTAGAATGGAAGTTTGAATTGATTAGAAATAGTACATGGAAGGGAAGTCTTGATTTAGTCTCAAGGAATTGTGGGAGTTTAAGTTTGGATTTTGACAGATGGAGTTTGAACAGTGTCATTTGAACATTCCGTCAATGTAAGTCTATGAGTTTTTTCTGATTTTTAATCTTTAATTTTATGAAAAGTTGAATAGTTAAACAGTTATAAAGAGACAGAGACCCGAGTCAGATCAGTCTGAAGATCAGGGCTGAGTTTGGTGGTTTTAGCTTGAAAGCTCCAGAAGCAGCAGCTGTCATTTTGTCTAAGAAGAAGAATAATACGCTTTCTCAAGCCAACCTAATAAATGAGCTCAAATGTAACAATTAAATTACAGAATAAGCAAATCAGAAATGTTTTCTGAAATAAACTATGCTTAAGTAGTAAAATTACTAAAACTGAAATAAAATGTTTTTATTTATATCCTATATTATAAATATTTTTTAACAATTTAGTAAATCACAAACCGTAAACTAAAATTAGCATAAAATGCAAAATATAAAGATTAAAACTAATCGAGTTTTATACTTCTGGCTAATATTTAGAGCTAAATTTCAGTTGTACTGGATGGAAAATGTATATGCAGTTCTAATAAAGGAATCGTGCATTTAGGTCTGAATATTTTGAGTGCATCAGTGAAGTTGCAGATTATCACTGATACTCACACAAAACTATCTCATGACTTCAGACGACTCAGTCATATAGAGCTGAGATGCTTTGGTGCATTTCTGATGCTTTTATGTATGTGTTGCTGTTGTTTTAGAGCTGAAGCCAGCAGACTTGCTCTCGGTAAGAACCGCCACTTTATGAAGATTCTTCATATATTCTTTTGTGCTTCACAGGAAAATCAATACAGTTAATGATGACAGAAATAGAATTTTTGGATGAATTATTACTGCATATTCAACAGCAAACACAAAACTCTAAAACTGAGTCAATTTTCACAATTGATTCAGAGCAGCTTTTGTGAATATGCATTTGTAAGTGCAGCTTGTGATCAGGCAGTGTTTACTGAAGAGCCATTTATTTTTTTTTAGCAATTTATAATGTGTTAAAAAATAAAATATAAATTGTTATAAACTATCCCCTTCAAAATACGAAGCTGCAGTCTGATATCTGAGGTTATCATACTCGTTATGTTTTTATTTGCTTCAACCAAACCAGAAAATGACACAAATGATGAATTATGAATAGTTATGAAACTAAAACTCAACATCTTTGAACAGTACAAAATATTTTAGGCTGCCTTATGTTATGAGGTCAAATGTGTATGTAAGCAATACTATTAGGTATTAAGCATTACTACTAAATGTAAACAAACAGGTAACACTCTTTAATAAAGTTCTCAAAACGGAATGTTGCCACTAGAAACTTGAGGTTTTCTGGTTAATAGGTTAATCTGTTTTTAACCCTCTATGGTACGCATTATGTTCTAACCATGAAATATTTTTTCACATAAGTTTTTATTACACGAAATAGCTTCAATTATACAAATCCAAAAAAAAAAAAAAAGAATTGTGAAAAGTTGTGGGGTATTTAGGAAAACGTTGCCATATGGCAACAATGTACCACAATGGAAAATGGCCCAAAATTACTTTTTCTATTAAGTTGTGATTTACGTTTGAATTCAAATGCACATTTCTTTTAGAAGCTGATGTATGCAATCTTAATTTCCATCAAAATCTGCCACACACACATACAGACATACAAACACATACATTATTACGTTTATATATTTTTCATTTTAATTTTAGGTAAAGTTTTCGTGTGTTTTTTTTATTTATTTTACTTTTAGTTGTTTTGTTTTGTTTTGTTTGTTTGATTTTCATTTTTATAGATAAAAAACTAATAAAAAACAGTTTTCTTAAAGCCTAATTGAACTAAAATAAACATTAGCTGAAACAAAATAAAACATTAGCTTAGACTAGATTTTAAAAAATGACATTATTATCACTAAAGGTAACTCATCCTCATTGTCATCACATGGAAGAGGCAACTCGGCACTTTTCCTATTGCCCTTTCCATAAAGTGTTGTATTCATGTTTTGCAAAGACTACATTTCCTTATTTATGCATAAATACACATATACTACAATAAACACTTCAAATACATAAATAATTACAATCAAAGTATTGATTTTACGATCTATAAAAAATCCCAATGGGGAAATACATTACTTCAATTCCACTGTGGTACAGTGTTGCCATATGGCAACATTGATATTTTCTCATTTTATAGAAAAACTATGTTAGATAATATTGATTTCTGAATAAAAATATGTAATTTACTAACCAAAGATGATGCAAAAAAATCTCCCTTGAGAAGAGACATTCAGAAATTAGGTTTACAGAGCAATTTCTGGAGCACTTCAACAGGTGGAAAAAAAAGGTGTTTTAAGGAACATTCAAATGTCATTGACTACCTTAAGGCTGGCCCTTTTAATTAACATATTGCAATATATTGCATTTTTTTCAGAATAAGAAGGAAATTAGTAGCCATATGGCAACACCGTACCGTAGAGGGTTAATTATGAATTTAAAAAAAATTGTAGGTTTAACAGAAGAGGGCAGCAGACACTGACTTTTGGACTTTTTAATGCAAAGTCTAAATGGAATCAATAATTTGAAAAGAACACAAGTATAATGTTAATGGAGGTAACCTCTGAAAATATACTTTTGAGAAGAAGCATTACACCTCAACCTTTTTACATTAGAGACGTTTTGATTAAAGCAAGAGTAAGAGAAATTGTGAAAAAGAGATTATTTCCTAGTGAACTGTCAGTTTTACATGTTGGACGTCAGTAGTGTTGGTGGTAATGCATTACATGTAACGCAAGTTACGTAATAATATTACTTTTTTCAAGTAACTAGTAAAGTAATGCATTACTTTTGAATTTCTAGTTAGTTACTTTTTCAAATAAGTAACGCCAGTTACTTTCCCCCCTTAATTGATTGACAAATCTCTTGTCGGGAAATTGGGAGTAAACACGATGTTATTGTATTCTAGACTAAATGTGAACATGCTTTAATTCATCTCACTCACAAAAAAATTCTGTATTCCTCAAAATGAATAAAAACAGTGAACTCAGAATATGATGCAACCCTGCAAAAATTAAATATGTTAAATAAAATAAATGTTTTGCTTTATGTATTTAATCCCATTTTATTAAGCTTTGCTGCTGACCTTCAATGATGCAATTCAACCATACTAATAAGCAAAAATTACTTTAGATAAACATGTGCTTCATTTTTTTAAAGTTGAAGAGTGATCTCCTGCATAAATGTACTTTTCTTTCAGCCTGAGGTGAATTCATTTCACTTTTATATTAAAAACAAAGTTAAAAAGTTATGCAAAAGTAACGCAAAAGTAACATAATGCATTACTTTCCATAAAAAGTAATGTAATTAGTTACTTTTTCAGGGAGTAACGCAACATTGTAATGCATTACTTTTAAAAGTAACTTTCCCCAACACTGGACGTCAGTGCAGCAAACATGAACATCTGTTCAAAGTGAAAAATGATTTAAAATTCACTTGTGATATTATGGTAAAAGAAACTAATATTATGTTTAAAAATTGCTTTTAAAATGTGACATTTAAAATCTTTGTTGGAAATTGCTACTTGCTGTTGAACAGCTCAATCAACACGGCCGTCCTGCACTTCCAGCTTCTTTCCAGAAGATGACAGTAAATTAAAACCCACAGTAACACTCATGTTAAAAACTGCACATTGTGAAGATTTAGCCTCAAAATGAACTTCTTTCGGACAAGCACAGTCATTTCTGCTTTCAAAATTGAACATTTTACATGGAAAATAATGACTAGTTTAAAATCACATTCTCTCCCATGAAATGAAGACTCACTCATATCATTAAAAGCGGTTTTATTTCATACGGAGCAGGTCAAACATTGCCAGGGATCACATGCCAGATGAATAAGAGCTAGATGAATATCAGTTACAGAAAGATAAAATCAGATTTGTTTTTTTGCCACTTCCACTTTTTTGGATATTCAGTTAGAGAAAGATCAAATCAGCATGACAGGTCAGAGTTTGCATGATAAAGCAGAAACATGAAATGTGAATCCAAGTAAATCATCTTTGTAGATCTCACTGTGTGATCGCATTTTGACTGACGGTATATGGTCTGATCTTCTCCAGTTTCTGCTTCACGCTCTCGTACTCTTTCTGCCACTCTTCTTTGGACAGAGATGAAGGACTGACCTCCAGGAACTTGTAGGCCTGACTCGACTGAACGCTGAAGATCTGGTTGGCCTTCATGCAGCTGATGCCAAACTTTTTCCATTCCTGTTCAAATCAAATTGAACATGATCAAACACTCCAGGAGCAAGACGTTAACATTTCACAATAAAAGATCTTCAGTGAGGTCAAAAATCATTATCGTCACGGTTTACCTCTTTAGCTTCTTTAATTGATTCCAGGAACTCTTCCTTCATTTCTTCAAGGTAATTGATACAGTCCTCCCCAGCCACGGTTCTTTTCTTCAGCATGTCCATTTGAGTTCCCACTTTCTCCCAGAACTTCTGGAGCTGAAGCAGAATATGCTGAATTCGAGACAGGCACTTCTGGACCTCACCGAGGTGTGTAACACTGGGCATCAGACCTGTGAAACCGGACAGAGATGTAAAATACTGGTAGCAACACCACTCATATCTATAGGTTTTTTGGTGCAGATCACTAAGCAAAACCCAAAATAAATATAGGATGATTTTTGAACACTATTTTGGAAATGAAATTAAAAACGCTATCCAAAAATGGCACGATAATTGAAAACAGAGTTTTCATGTTACCTGCTTCTGACGCAGAAAAGCTAGTTCACGCATTCATGAGCTCTAGACTGGACTATTGTAATGCACTACTAGGTGGTTGTCCTGCATCTTCAATAAACAAGCTACAGATGCCAAAATGCAGCTGCTAGAGTCCTTACCAGGTCAAGAAAATATGATCATATTACCCCAATTTTAAAGTACCTATTACACTGTAAAAAAACAATTTGTTGAGTCAACTTAAAATAATTTGTAACCTTGCTGCCTTAAAATGTTAAGTTCAGTCAACTCAAAAAAAAGTTAATTCAACTTAAAATGTTAAATTATACTAAGTGACAACTTCGATATTTGATTTGAATCAACTTAAAATTTTAAGGCAGCTGGGTTACTTACCCATCTGTTAAGTTCAGCAAACACAAATATCTAAGTTGTTACTCAGTACAACTTAACATTTCAAGTTGACTAAACTTATTTTAGTTGACTGAACTTAAAATTTTAAGGCAGCAGGGTAACAAATTATTTTAAGCTGACTCAACAAATTGTGTTTTTTATTTTTTACAGTGTAGGTTCCACATCAGCTATAAAATAGTACTTCTTACCTATAAGGCACTTAACGGTTTAGCTCCTGCGTACCTAACTAGTCTTTTACCACGCTACAATCCATCACGCTCCCTAAAGTCGCAAAACTCTGGACTGTTGGTAGTACCTAAGATAGCAAAGTCCACTAAAGGAGGTAGATCTTTTTCACATTTGGCACCCAAACACTGGAACAGCCTTCCTGATAACGTTCGGGGGTTCGGACACACTCTCTCTGTTTAAATCTAGATTAAAGACACATCTTTTTAGCCAAGCATTCAAATAATGCATCTCAAACTTTTCCTGCAGTTATATCTGATCAAATGTTCATTATTAATCTTGTAGCTCTGGTTTAATAAATCTTTCCTTTCTTAGTTTAAACAGCAGCTACGCTAATTATGTTCGTATTTGTTTTCTATTTGTTTTCTTTTTCTGCCATGGGATTGACATCCCGTGGTAACTAGGAATTCACAAGCTTCAGTCTGGATCCAGAACACTTAAGAAGAGATGATGTCAACCCCACAGAGGACTTCAGATGACGCCAACCCTGAAAACATACAGCACTACCGAATTCTGCTACTAATTTATAGTGTTCTTTGTCTGTTTGATTACGTCATTAATTGATCTTTACCACACATCTCTACCATATGTACATCAAGCTACTACTACATATATTGTAAAAACGTTAATTTGGTGTAAAGTTGCTTTGCAACGATATGTATCGTGAAAATTTGAATTTGAATTTGAATTTTTGAATTTGAAAATCAAATGTCAGGTATTTCAAAGTATTTCATTTCAGTCATTAAACATTATGCAAGTAACGTTTTCCAGTTCATGTTCTTACCTCGTCACAATTTCTTTAACATCATTTATGATATCCTCGATCCATCCTTTGGCTTTTTCTAGGAAGTTCCGTGCTAATTCTGGATTATTCTTCTCCACAGCCACCTTCAGAAAGGGCAGCAGTGACTTAACCAGGTTTTCACTGGTTCCTGTGCACTGTAAAGATGCAAATAAAAGATGTTCCTTTCAAATAAGGGTCATTTTTCATCAAAGGACTGGTCTGATTTCTGACAACTATAGTGCAAAACATCAACTCAGAGTCTACAGTAAGTAACTTTATCTTCCCTCATTATTTCATCATTGAATCTGTTATCATTTTATTTTAAATTCCCTCCTCGAACAGTCATTTAAAGTCTGCCTTTGTCCATTTATTTGCCCATTGCCTTTAGATAAGAATGTGTTATTGCTACACTCAACTCACTTCAGTTCAGGTTTATTAGTATAGGGTGATTCCATGTCAATTCAACCAGAGGTTCCCGGCTCAAATTTTTGATTTTGCTCATATTGTTTCTGAAGAAAGATACACACGTATAGTGATGAAAGGGCGAATATGAAATGTCGTGGATGAATATTTACAGAGTAATCCACTGTTTTGTAGAGGGAAGTCAAAACGGCAATTTTCACCTTAGATTCACAGTGTGACTTCTAAAAGATGGCAGCATCATCATGTTATTTGTACACGCAGATTGTTAGTTCTGTTAGTAAAATCTGTTGACTTTATCAATCTTTGTTACATTATGTGTCAATGGTGACCATTCAAAAATGGGGAAACGGCACTTTTTCTCCCAAGTTTGCATGTCTGTAACTCAAGAGGTTTCAAGATATCTTAATGCCCTTTTATATATTGGGTCTTAACAAACTTTCCTTTTGACATTTTTATTTTTAAAGCCCTGTATGGTTCGGTTCCAGTGATATTGGAATTTGCATATGGCTCCAGGAGTAAAATGTTAAAATGTACCCATTTCAGTGGTCAAAAACCAAATGTGGGTCAGTTTGAAAAAATATGAGACTTATTTTCTTTTAAAGAGGAATGTCTGAAAAACAAATAATTTTAAAACTGGAGATGTATCTTGTTTCTTTCTGTCAAAACAACTGCATTGAACATAGTCTGAGTGCCATAAATATTCTTTTTTCAATGTTTGCTTTCCTGTAACTCAAGAAGTATTAAAGATATTGCAATATGATTTTAGATTCTAGTTGTTAATAAACCTTTCTTTTGGAATCCTAAATTTCAAGGCCCTATATCATTCAGTCCCAGAGATGCCAGAGATATGGGGATCTCAATGAGGCTTCATTTTCAGATGGTTGAATGTTACTCATTTTCAGTGGTCGAAAACCAAATGTTGGTCACTTTATATGCAGCCGATGCTTATTTTATTTAAAGAACACTGTCCGAAGAAGAAATAATGTTAATCTTAGAATTGTATCTTGTTTCCCTCTATCAAAACAATTGCATAGAACATACATGTCTGAGTGCTAAAAATGCACTGAAATGATCAAGTTGAGGCACATTACCTTGCTTTCTCTAGTCTATTCATAAGATTTTATATTTTTATCAGTTTCAGGTATATTTGAAAGAAGGGATTTTGTTCATTTTAACAGCTTTGAAACTACCAAGAGTTTAAACATGCAGTATTGTAACGTTTAAAACGTTTTTGACCACTGAAAATGGGTAGGATACTAAATTTGGGGCTCCACTGAGATCTCGATATCTCTGGGATTAAAACATACAGGGCCTTAAAAATGAGGATTCCAAAAGAAAAGTTTCTTAAGAACCAGAATCTAAAACTATATTACGATAACTATAATACTACTTGAGTTACAGGCACACAGATTTTGGAAAAAGAGTATTTATGAAACTCAAACAGGTATGTTCTATACAATTGTTTTGATAGGGGGAAACAAGATACAGTTCTAATTTCAACATTATTTCTTCTTCAGACATTGTTCTTTAAATAACAAAAGCATCAGCTGCACACAAAGTGACCAACACTTGGTTTTCAACCAAAGTAATATTTAACAGTCTGAAAATGGAGCCTTAGTGAGATCCCCATATCTCTGCCACTGAATGATGTAGGACCTTGAAAATGAAGAATCCAAAAGAAAAGTTTATGGAGAACTAGAATCTAAAATTATATTGAGATATCTTTCATACCTCTTTAGTTTTAGGCACACAAACTTTGGAAGAAGAATATTTATGGCACTCAGACAGGTACGTTCATTGCGGTTGTCTTGACAGAAAGAAACAAGATACATCTCTAATATTAACATTATTTGTTCTTTAGACATTCCTCTTTAAAAGAAAAGAAGTATCATAATTTTGACCACTGAAAATGTGTACGTTTTAACGATTTACTCCTGGAGCCATATTTAAATTCCAGTATCTCTGGATCTGAACCATACAGGGCCTTAAAAATAAAGATGCCGAAAGGAAAGTTGGTTAAGACCCAATACCTTAAAGGGCATTAAGATATCTTGAAAACTTCAAGTTAGAGGCATGCAGACTTTGGAGAAAAACTTGAAAAGTGCCGTTTCCCCATTTTTGAATGGTCACCACTGGCACGTAATGCAACAATGATTGATTTTACTAATAGAACTAACATCTCTGTGTAAAAATAACATTATGATGCTGCCATCTTTCTAAAGTAATTTTTACCCCCTATAACTTGACACTGAATTTCAGTTGAAAATTGCCATTTTGACCTCCCTCTACAAAATAGTGGATTACTCAGTAAATTTTCATCCATGACGTTTAATATTTTGGCGTTCATCTCCATACATGTGTATCTTTCTTCAGAAAAATTACCAGCAAAATCAAAAATTTGAGCTGGGGAAGTTTTTGAAATTTGGTTGATTTGACACAGAATGACCCTATAGTTGTTGCAAAGTGGCTTCACAGAAAATAAAAGTTTCTACAACTCTGACATTTACTCTGACAATAACTAAAACAAAAATGGATTGTATTGCTCTGCTACAAACAGTGCCTATGGTGTTTGTTAGATTTTTTTGCAGGGTTATACACTTAATTAGGTGCTTCAAACTGGTTGGACAAGGGACATTCCAAAAGAGACCAGACAAAGTGCACTGTTCGTGTCATTAACCAATGACATGAACTAAAAAAAAAAGGTGGCTGGAAAATTATAATAGAGGATACCTTCATCAGAAGGGCTTCAGAGGATCCAAACAGCATTTGTGTTTCAATGGCTCGTTGCCTCAGCAGACGCTCCAAGTTTGGGAAACCACCCAGACACAGGTAAGACATATGATAGAGAAGAGCTGTTCGCTCCGCAGCCGGAAAAAGCTCCTGGATGAACTCTGGACTGGAAACGTTTGTACCAACAATCTCTGAGACACAAACCAAACATAGTTAGCCCTTTGGTAAAATGCGTAGGAACACTAAACAAGTGAAAGTTGGAAAGTTAGAAATCTGATTACCACTTCCACAAATTATTATGTTATTATGTCGGCTGCCTCCCCCTAATTATCACTGTCACCCCGTCCATAATCGCCGCCCTTCACCAGGCTCCCGACGGGAGTGGGCGTGCGAAGAGACAAGGGGAGACCGGTCTCTTTCCCGTGCATGCACGCTGGTGTCTTCTTGGGTCCAGGAAGGGAGCGTTGAGGGATCGAGCGCCGCCAAAGTGGACAAAGCCGCTAAAAGAAGCCGCTGCCCCTCGTGCCGCGGACCTCGGCGGGGCGCGAGTGTGGCTGCCAGACTCCGCCCCTTACCTGGACCCTTCCCTTCTGAAAACTGCCCCTCCTTCATGGAACCCCTGCACGTTGAGGACACCAGATCCCCTATTTATTTTGGACACTTATTTCCCCCTTTGGACACTTTTGTTTATCTTATTGTTTAAAGGGGTCATCGGATGCCCATTTTCCACAAGTTGATATGATTCTTTAGGGTCTTAATGAAAAGTCTATAATACACTTTGTTAAAAATTCTCAATGGTTGTGTAAAACAACACCCTTTTTTTACCTTGCCAAAATCAGCTCTGCAAAAATCATCTCATTCTGGTCAAGGCTGCTTTAAATGCAAATGAGCTCTGCTGGCCCCGCCCCTCTCTTCTCTCTGTGGAGTGACGAGCCTGTTTACTTTAGCCGCATTTAGCCGCTAAACTTGCTAACTAACACTTTATTAGAAAAGACAATCGCAAAGATTCATAAAAAATCCCTTATACTCTCTTCTGCTGTAAGTGAATCTGGATCATGAATGATTTGTGTGAACACAGACGGATATATGTAGATCAGGAGGTTCATTCCCTTCACAAACAAACGTAATCCACTGCATCTTCAGCGGCTCAGATGTCGGGAGTAAATGACGAGCACTATGTTCATTATTACATCCAGCAACACAACACCTCAATCGCTCAATCAGAGATATTCTTGTCTAATTTACATCCCTGCTCCAGCATCAAAACAAAGAGGTCGGACTGTTACAGCTGATCTGAGGTCAGACGCTCATGTCAATCAACTATTGTGGGAGTGGCCTCTGTCATGTGACGCCACAACGACAGGCATCTGAGAACAACTCGATTTGAAAAAGGGGATGTTATTTTTACAGATTAATTAAAATCTGCATGGATTTTTATCATTATAGGGTAGATTTGTACATACACTGACACACACATTAATGTTCAAACAACATGAAAAAGTGAACTTAGCATCCGATGACCCCTTTAATACAAGCCTGACGTCACGCCCACTGTGTCTGTCGTTTTACTCCTCCCGCCACACTGCTTATGAAGTCTCTGACATAATCAATCAATCATTTATGTGTTGTTGAGATGTGCCTGCTAAAAAAAACATGATTTTGACAAGCATGCTTCTAAATCTGTTTAGTTAATGGATTATGAATAAAGGTCCTTTATACACACAATATATATATGATTTGTTCATATTTATCACAGAATAGGGCAGAAAATATATTTTATAATTTCTATAGTCTGCCGTAATGAATGATGTGTCATTTAGCACTGCATTCAGTACTGACAAGTACATAAATGTATTTAATTAAAAGTCACAAAAAAAAAAAAAAAATCTGCACTTCAGTTTTATTTCAGTTAATTGTGCAGCCTTAAAGAAACTCTAATGTGTCGTGGCTGACCTTTTGTGATTGGATCACCGAAAACACATCTTACCAGGTGGAAACAGGAATCGGGATATTGTATATAATTTGCGGATGTCAGCTGATTTATAAAGAGTTAATAGATTTTTAAGGAAATTTTAAATGTAAATTCTCACCTTTGCAATCAGCCATGTTTTTGCAGAGTGTACACTGGTGAAGACTCCAATAGAAAGGTCTCTGGAAGCTAAAAAAAAAGACAAAATCTGATATTTAATTAACAATGCTTGGCATCAGACAGTAGCTAGAAGATGGACAGTTTACATCATAATAAAGCCTAATTTTCAGACAATTACTCCTGCAGAATGTTATATTATGGCTTTAAAACAAATGTTAACATTCTGCGCGATTGAAAATTGATACTTTTGAAAGTTGTCGTCACATATACTACTTCATATGCATTAGTTTTCTAATCCAGTCAGTTTGTTTGGTAGCTCATGTGATACGGCTTCGGTACGAACCCTGTGAAACTACAGTTCGACAAAACAGCTCAAATTCGCATGATGTAGTTAAAATAGCACGGCTGCATCACTAAATGAATTTTTTAATCACTTTCGCATTTGTGCCTGTACCAGAGTAATAAAAATGTGCCAAAGTCACGTATAGAAGGTATGTTTTAGCGCCACTCTTTGGACATTTCACTTTAAAACTGCTGCAAAATGTGCAGTAAGGTACATAATTATAGTGTTGCAGAAATGTATAGAGGCAATGAGCCTGGGTTGGTGGACTTTCACAGTTTGGCATTAATTTCAGTTTTGTTTTTTTTGTTTTTTTTGTTCTTTCTTTCTTTTTTATAAATATATATCGAACATACTGTTGTTTGAAAGCAAATATAATTCAATTGTAAAAAATAAAAGCTATAAAAATAATGTGATTGATAACCAAACTCTTTGTATTGCAAATAAACATTCTCTCTCACTTTTATGCAGTTCTCACACTTTTCATTACGTTCACATATAGATACATTTCTGTTCTTCTCTCAGTTTCTCTCCATTCTGTCAGACTTTTTATGTGCATATTTTACATGAGCATATCTTTATTTAAATATAATAACATATATAAATAAATTAGTTAAATAAATATCGGGGTGCAGTGGCGTCAGTATATCGGCATGATTTACAGGTGGGACATGTCCCTATTACTGTTTTTAAAAACAGGCATGTGGAAGGCTTATAACGCAAAGTAAAACATCTCCAATATGTCACTCGTCATAATTTAAATTATGCATGTAACACGAAATGCATTTGTGTTACACATCAAATCAGGATTTATGCACAGCAAGATTTATATAAAATAATTCACGATTAAAGCACATTTATTTACAATAAACAGCATAATTTTATGATACGCTCAGACCATATGCTGTCTTTTGTGATAGAGAAATAGAATGTTTTATATTTAGAGGTAGATTAAATGCATCACTCGCTCCTCAATAGAAATCTCGCTCAGGGCCCCCTCTCCCTTGGTTGGGCCCTTGGAATCGTCCAAACCCTACCCCCCGTTACGGCACCCCCACTCAACTTTGAACACTGTTGATTCACGGTATATTGCATATATATATATACACTACCATTTGGGGTCAGTACATTTTTATTGTTTCTTTTTTTTTTTTTAAGAAATGAATACTTTTATTCACCAAGGATGTATTAAGTTAATAAAAGTTTATTAAAAGTTAATAATAAATCATTTACATTGTTATAAAATATTTATATTTTGAATAAACACTGTACTTTTTAAACTTGTTATTCATGAAAGAATCCTGAAAAAAAAAAATTACAGGTTCCAAAAAATATTTGGCAGCACAACTGTTGATATTATCCAACATTGATCATTCTAATAATAAATCCACATATTAGGATGATTTCTGAAGGATCATGTGACACTTAAGACTGGAGTAACAGCTGATAACAATTCAGCTTTTCATCACAGGAATAAATAATAATAATAATGTTAAAATAAAAAACATTATTTTATATTGTAAAAACATTTTGCAATATTACATTTTTTTTCTATATTTTTAATCAAATAAATGCAGCCTTGATGAGCATAAGAGACTCTTTAAAGACTATTACAAGTCTTACTGACCCCAGACTTTTGAACGGTAGTGTATATATACATATACTACTTTCTCAAAAATGACAAATACAAATAAATGCACAGTTTTAATGGCAAACAGTATATTACTGTCAAAATGTGAAGGGAGCGCTGGCACAAAATGCAGCACCTGCATCTTGCAGTAGCAATGTATTAACATTTTAACTGTCACCATCCCACCTGTGGGACGCTTGGCGCTCTTTTTTTCGTTGTCCTTTTTCTCTATCAAATATTTTAGTAATCATCATAAATTATAATCATTTGAAAGCTTAGAAGCCCAAGAATCATCCAAACTTTTTTATTTTGTGATAGAAGTAAAATTGACAGAGAAATTTAGACGTTTGTGACAGAAAAAATGCATTTTAAAAAAGTTCTGTAGAGTTTGTAGGGCACCCGGTGGCTGTTTGTGGTATAACGCCCCAAACACACTTTACAGGAACCTCAATTTTTTGTCATATCAACTTCAAATTTGGAACATAACTTATTTAGACATAAGGCTTCAATTTGATATCAAATTTAGGGTAAAACTGTTATGTAAAATATGTATTTTATATAAAATAAAATAAAAATGGTACAGTGCATTTTCTTTTTAGTAAATTTAAACTTCTATAACTTATTAATATTTTATTTTATTTATTCTTTTTTTTTTTTTTTAATTGAAATTTAAAAAAAGAGACCAACCTTAGATCTGTATTTCAATGTGTTCATGAATTACAATAATTTAAGTTCGGATAATGCACTTTCATGCCTATTTAAAAAAATGGGGGGGTGACAGTTAAAGGGTTAATGTATTACACTATGGCATATAGCAGCATTCAGCATTATACCTAACTGTTGTAAAACTAATTTAGAGATTGGATGAAAAGACAACTATAATTTAGACTTTGTTTTCTCATGATGGGAGTATGAGTGCAAATTCACTCATGCATTGCTCACTTGCTTACACATATTTTATTACAAACACTACATGTAGTGAATGCTCAGACAAGTGCACATGTGAAATGCTTACACTAATGTGAAATGCAAACCGATAGGCTCCATCAAATGTTACTTGCGGCTACATTAAATCTCTTAGCAAAGTAAAAGGTAAAATCCAGAGCAAATAAACAAGATGCCACTTTATTGCTTACACACTTGACTTAACATTAATAATGTGATACTGATCAACATGTTTAAAAATATCATATAGTCTGTTACAATCCTGAAAGAAAGTCGGATACTCACATATTTTGTGTTAAGTTTCCCTCTCTAACTCGTCTGCACTTCAGCCAAATATATAACCAACTGCACAAGAATTTGTTTGTGTCACGCTGCTTGTGTCAGAAAAAAGTGTGCACGGTTGTTATGATTATTACGCAAGAAACGAATACATATGAATTAGCCACTTCATAAAATATGGAATTACTGTGTGAGTGGGTTTGATTCATTAATCAGGTAAAGCCAACGCCTATAGATTTCGTAGGAAAACAAAGATGAAAAGGGAGCCGTTTCAACTGCCCCCAGTCTCCCCTTAGGGTCTCAATGGATTCCTTAACCACTTTTTCTTAAAGCGGGGGTGGATGGGTTGGGTAGCTTTAATGAGTTTAATGACTTAAAGAGTGATTGTTTGATTTTGCCAGAAGAGTCAGATGTTCTCTGAATTTAGTTTAAACATTTGGTTTTGTGTTTAACCCTCTGGGGTCGAAAAACGCGCCGGCGTTATCGTACAGATAAGAGCAATATATCAATGGAATCTGTAAGGAATTCACTTTTATTTGTTTACACTCATAGTAACAACAACACTTTTTTGTTGTCTGTGATCGTCATTAAGAAATGCGTCACTAAAATGAACTAAAACTCAGCAAATACAAAACACAGACATGAGAGAGAGATCTATAGAAAGCCTGATATGTCTGCTTTTAAATGAATGTAAGTCTTATCGAAAACAAATAGAGGAGGGCCTTTTGTCTGTCAGGTGTGAATCACTAAATATTCATGGTCGTTGTCACTCCCTCGCATATTCCCTTTCGATCACAAAACATGTTTTAGAAAATTTAAATCTTTATATTGTTTTCTGTAAACGCGTGAATGAGATGATTTTCACATCTTTATGTAGAAAAAAACTCTAGACAACCACATCCAGTTCTCAAAAGTCTTGTGAACTAATGTTCTGAATGTGTTTCATGGCCTTATTTCAGTGACTTAAAGATTTTAGTTTTTCACTAACCACGCATAAACGTTGTTTTCTCAAAAACACAAACATGTACATTAATGTTGATTGCATATTACTGTAGCCTAGTTTGTGCTGATTACAATGTAATCAGACTTTAGCCATTGATATGTTTTTAAGATACTGAAAAAAGCACAAATGTGAGGGCATGTCAAAACTTCTCCAGGGCCCCAAAACACCCTCAGACCCCAGAGAGTTAAGGTTTTGAGAAAATGAGTGATGTTTCAAAAAATGTGTTTTATCATTTCAGAAAAACTGTAATGACTGAAACAAAGTCACAATTCCTGAATTCCATGCTAATCTCACTGTGCTGAGGTAGGGCTCCTCTTATCAAAATGAATGCACATAAATGGGACAGCACATAAATAAATACCAAAATCTTACATCTGATCTATAGTTCATCCTACTCATGTGCCATATTCCAAGTCTTGTGAGGGCACAAATTAACGTTGAATGATGAACAATATAACTCACTCAGTATAGAGAGCTGAATACATATGAATATATGAATATATACATATACACATGGCCTAAAATTAACACTCGCCAAGCGCCAAATATGAGTAAAAATTGACGAGTTTGATATTTTAACAGTGTCAGTCACCAGTTGGCAGGATAAAACTTTTATGAAAGCTAACAATGCAATGTCTACTAAAAACAACAGCCAGTTTTTACAGAGATTCACTGTTCCTGACATAAGCAAATAAAATAATCTTTTCCGAACACAAGATCTTCATGATTAGCTGCTCTGCAGTGTTGGGGAAAGTTACTTTTAAAAGTAATGCATTACAATTTTGTGTTATTCCCTGAAAAAGTAACTAATTACATTACTTAGTTACTTTTTATGGAAAGTAATGTTACGTTACTTTTGCGTTACTTTTTAAATCTGGGCAGGGCTTGCTTCTTTGTTTTTAATATAAAACAATTCTAATGTAAAAGCCCTTTTACACCAAAAGTTAAATGAATTCACCTCAAACTGAAAGAAAGAACATTTATGCAGGAGATCACTCTTCAGCTATAAAAAAAAAAAAAAAAAGAAAGAAAAAAAAAACAAATGTTAGTTTTTCAAAAGTAGTTTTTGCTTATTGGTATGGCTGAATTGCATCATTGAAGGTCAGCAGCAAAGACACTGGTTAATTAAAATGGGATTAAATACATAAAGGATATTTGATTTAACATTTTTATTATTGTAGGGTTGCATCATATTCTGAGTTTGCATTTCACTGTTTTTATTCATTTTGAGGAACTGAATCTGTTTTTTGTGAGTGAGATGAATTAATGCATGTTCACATTTAGTCTAGAATACAGTAACATCATGTTTACTCCCAATTTCCCGACAGGAGTCCTGTCAATCAATAAATGGGGAAAAAAGTAACTGGCATTACTTATTTGAAAAAGTAAATGAGATATTTTCTTCGAAATTCAAAAGTAATACATTCCTTTACTAGTTACTTGAAAAAAGTAATATTATTACGTAACTCTGCTGCTCTGTCATAAACAACAAGAGCGAATCAAATAATGGAATACAAATGGCAGCTTGTCCCTAGACACAGTTCTAATTTTTTTATTAGTATTGTTTTGCCAGCATTTTTTAAACTGAAGAAGAACGCCTTTGCAAAATTGCATTCAGTAGTATGGTAGTGTGACTAAGATATGGACTGGCATTAACAAGCTACTGTTCCCTGAAAGTTGAAAGAACTTCAGTAAAAAAAAACTCGGTCCCACTTTATATTAGGTGGCCTTAACTACTGTGTATTTACATTTAAATTAATCATTTGGTACAGTGCACTTATTGTGTACATACATGTTTTTATACTGTACTTATATTTTTAAAAATACCTATAGGTAATTAAATCTGTAATTAATTTCTGTTATTACATTTACAGTTACAATGTTGACCCATCCCTACACCTTAACCAGGTTCCTAACGATTTTCTTAAATACAATATAACAACGATAACAAGTAGTTAACTTTTTGATGAAGTAGTTTAAGGCCACCTAATATAAAGTGTGACCAAAAACTCTTCATAATCACTATCTCTACACCTACACAGTTAAGGAATTCCGGTAAGTAGAGAGTGGGTGTGGTTGCAATGGTCCCCTTTTCAGCTTTGTTTTCTTAAGAAAATAGAAAGTCCTTGTGGCTGCATGGGAAGGTGTCTGGGAAATAACTGAGGAGCTGGCTACCATGAGACTGAAATGCATTCTCTGAAATAGAACAATGCCACCACTTATATATTAAGGGAGCGTCTTGCAAAATTCAGGCTGTACAATGACATAACTCGTTGATTAACCATCACAGTACATTGTTGTAGAAACAAACTAGATAGTCACGACTGTTTCAAAAACACGGTCACATCTCCATCGTTTGAACCACTTTAGTTCAACAATATAGGGCCAATGTTAATGATGTCACATGCATATGGTGGAGTAAGGGGTGCCGTTGTTAGGCAACCATGACTTTTGCTCTCAATGAAGACGTGGAACATTCAGCAAAGGATAAATGGATTTCCAGAACTAAAAATAGTTTGCAGTATTTCTGCTACTAAATTTATCTATGACCATGTTCCTCCATCTTGGCTGAGCTTTCAATGTTGTTACGGGATAGTATGAAGCTGATTGGTTGGTTCTTATCACATGACCTGCGGTGCGCTTGCAGCATTCTGAAAAGTTGAGAAAAAAACAACTTTTGAGTGCATCGCGACTGCGTCACTTCCATTATGATTGCGCATACTGCACGTCTGCATTTGAAATCACAAACTTGAGCATGCAAAAGACGTGACATGTGAACAGCCCCTAATAACTTCTACTATTTAACTGATTAGAGATCCTGCTGCTGTATTGCACATGGTACGTGATGACTAATTTACTCTTTTATTCCCTGTCATTTCACTTTATTTGATGTTTGATTTATTGCGGGTTCCCTCTTACATCATACTCCGGGGTTCCCATTTATGCAGATGCGTGCTCTTCAAAAATGCTGTTTATAGAGGACATAGATTGAAATGCATTTATATTTAGATCTAATAAAAAATATAGATTGTACTGCATGTTAGTTTGCTTATTGTGCCCAAGAGCAGAATTTATTAAAGCCCATATGTCTTACTAAGACCACAGCTCGAGAGCTGTAGTTCCAACCACATAAATTTGCAATGCTGTTTGTGAATGTTCGTTTGAACTATGGTTTCGGGAAACACTGAATCATTGAACTATATTGGTAACAATGGAACTTGCAACCATTGTTGGCTAACAATGCTTTTGGGAAACACACCCCTGGCTAGCACTAGTAATTCGAGATGTGGATTCCCATCTGTCTCAGAGAAGAAAGAGCTGCATCCATACACTTTGTAAATGTGTGGGGGCCAGCAACAGCCCGAAAGGCAGGACTGTATATTGATAGGCCATTACTTTGAACACGAATCTCAAAAACGTTCTGTGATGGGGAGTACACGTCTTTCAAATCCAGAGTTAGAAACTAATCCAGGGGTGTGTTTCACAAAAGCATTGTTAGCCAACTATGGTTGCAAGTTCCGTCATTACCAACATAATTCAATGATTCGGTGCTTCCCGGAACCATAGTTCGGATGAACATTTGCAAACAATGTCACAAACTTACATGGTTGGAACTACAGCTATCAACCTGCGGTTAGAAGCATCGTTCCTTGTTAGTAAGACATATGGGCTTAATAAATTATATGCAAGCTAACATGCAGTACAATCTATATCTTCTGTTCTATCTAAATATAAATGCATTTTAATCTATGCATTTTTAAGCTTCCTCTGTAAGGGAAATCCAGAGTAAGAGGGAACCCTCGATTAATCTAACATCAAATAAAGCGAAATTACAAAAAATAGTAAATTAGTCATCAGGTGCCATGTTCAATATAGCTGTATATCTCTAATCAGTTAAATAGTAAGTTATTACTCAGTGACACTGGAGTGTGCAACTTAGTGAAGGTGCTAAGTTCCTGGCCAGACTCATCCATGTCACAGAGAAGTTTGGCCTGAAACACCTGGAGCACTGGCACTGACATCGTTTGCAGGGCTGAGCCGGCCTGGCCAGCCACTGCTTAAGCCCTGTTGGCCAAGGAGGCCGGTGCTCCAGGTGTTTCAGGCCAAACTTCTCTGTGACATGGATGAGTTAGATTAATCGCGGGTTCCCTCTTACTCTGGATTTCCCTTGTGACATTGTTTGCAAATGTTCATCTGAACTATGGTTTCGGGAAGCACCGAATCATTGAATTATGTTGGTAACGACGGAACTTGCAACCATAGTTGGCTAACAATGCTTTTGGGAAACACACCCCTGGATTAGTTTCTAACTCTGGATTTGAAAGACGTGTACTCCCCATCACAGAACGTTTTTGAGATTCGTGTTCAAAGTAATGGTCTATCAATATACAGTCCTGCCTTTCGGGCTGTCGCTGGCCCCCTACACATTTACAAAGTGTATGGATGCAGCCCTTTCTTCTCTGAGACAGATGGGAATCCACATCTCCAATTACCTTGACGACTGGTAAGTGCTAGCCAGGGGTGTGTTTCCCAAAAGCATTGTTAGCCAACAATGGTTGCAAGTTCCGTTGTTACCAACATAGTTCAACGATTCAGTGTTTCCCGAAACTATAGTTCAAATTAGTGATGGGAAGTTCGGATCATTTTACCGACTCGGTCCTTTGAGTCTCGTTCTCGACATCATATGCAGGGCTGAGCCGGCCTGGCCAGCCACTGTTTAAGCCCTGTTGGCAAAGGAGGCCGGTGCTCCAGGTGTTTCAGGCCAAACTTCTCTGTTACATGGATGAGCTCTGT